>NW_012102166.1:945938-947738 GCF_000951045.1 Mandrillus leucophaeus
TCCCAGCTACTCGGGAGGCTGAGGCAGGAGAATCGCTTGGACCCGGGAGGCGGAGGTTGCAGTGAGCCGAGATTGCGCCACTGCACTCTAGCTTGGGCGACAAGAGCTAACACCCAGTAAAAAAAAAAAAAAAAAAAAAAAGTACAAGGAAAAAGTCGCAGTATCGCCAGAGCCAGAGCCAGGAATACAGACAGAGCGAGCTGAGAGGGAGCGCGCGCGCCGATGACGTCACTCTCGGCGTCTCCGCCATCTTGGCTGTAGACAGAGGCGGCAACTTGGGCAGTGCGGTGCGCGTGCGGCCGTATCGATGCTGAGGCTCGGAGGCCGTGGGCTTTTGTTGGGACTGGCTGTAGCCGCAGCAGCGGTGATGGCAGCACGGCTTATGGGCTGGTGGGGTCCCCGCGCTGGCTTTCGCCTTTTCATACCGGAGGAGCTGTCTCGCTATCGCGGCGGCCCAGGGGACCCGGGCCTCTACTTGGCGTTGCTCGGCCGCGTCTACGATGTGTCCTCCGGCCGGAGGCACTACGAGCCTGGGTCCCACTATAGCGGCTTCGCAGGTATCAGCGAGGCTGCTCACGCCTTTCCCTCCGCTGGCGCGAGCCGGTAGCCACCTGCGCGTGGTTCGTTCATTATTCATCTGTTTCGCCCGCACCCCCCACCCCACCCCACGTCCATCAAACCCGCGCGACGGGCGGTTCCGAGCTGCACCATCCTTCTGGGCTCTCTGGCTCTGGCGGGACTGTGGGCCAGCTCTGTCATTCACCACCGCCCTGCATGACTTATGTTGGAGAAACATGTCTTCTCTCTTGGTAACCATTACCCACCGTCGGAAGCCGAGGATACGGGCTGTGTGCCAGACTTCTCAGGGCACAGACAAATGAGATCCCGCCCCGCCTCTACCCTCACAGTTTCCTTACTAATTCCAACCATTTCTTCATTATGCCCGGGTCCGAAATAATCTGTCTTCCCCCCCACCCCTTAGCGTGTTGTTTTCAAGGTTCATCCATGGTTTATGAGCATGCCTCAATACTTCATTCCTTTATGGCCGTCATGTAGTACATTTGGTCTGAGTCATTCCTGCTTCTAGTACAGATGCACCTGTTTGCTTTCCTTAGAAAAGATTATGAGGTTAGGGCACAGGAAAGGGGTCCAATCCCCTTTACAGTCCTTCATATGTAGAACAAAGCTGTACATATGTTAGGCCTCAAGGAACATTTGTCAAATTAAGTTTATGCTGGTGTCCCTGTTTTACAGCTGAGGGGATTAAAGGATGTGATTTGCCTAAAACCCTCACACCTGAGTACTGACAGAACATGGACTTGGACCACCAGCCTAGTGCTTTTTTACAGGTGTTGCCTTGCCAGCCAGCGGGACTGACCTCCAAAATTTAAAAAGAAAAAAAAGTGCAGGGCAGGCCTAAGATCAGCTACTAGGCTGATATTAAAGAAGCATTTTCCACTTGTCATTATCTTAGGGGAGTTGGGAAGCTCCCTCTAGCACTTAAAATACAAGCCCTTTCCCTCTGTCTGGGGAGTACTTCAGAAATACAAGGGTTGACAGAAAAGGAATGAAGTCCAGTTGGTCTCGCAAAGCCCCTGAGATAGTCCAGCAGGGGAAAGGACTTACTCAGGGCTACACAGTGAGTTAGAAGCAGAGCTGGGACTGGAATCAAAGTGAAGGCAGTTTTCGTTGCACTGCCCTATCCCGTGCTGTTGGAGATGTCGTTGGATGTTTGCACAAGTGTGGGCATAAAACCTTCGATTTCTGGAGTGCTTTTTCTTTTTTTCTTTTTTTTTTTTT
>NW_012102166.1:950758-951800 GCF_000951045.1 Mandrillus leucophaeus
AAAAAAAAAAAAAAAAAAAAAAAGCAAGAGATCCAGGTGATAGTCTCAGTTTTACTAATGATTCACTGGGTAACCCTGGATCAGTCTTGTCAACTCAAAGTGAAGTACCCAGTAGATAACTCCCAAGATGCCTTCCAAGGAAAATATTTTGTTGCCAAATCAATTTGCTCTTAATGATTTAGCACACATGATCTTGGTGATTATATGAAGAACCGTATAATTACAAGTATTCACTTGCAATTGTGAAATGACGTAGGAAACCCGGTATTTGCCTATCAGTTTCAGATCCTATGAAGGTTTAAATGAGTCTAACATATAGTTCTTTAAGGGTCTACAAACCAATGTGTATTTTGGGAAAGCTAGTTTTTGCATCAGGAGGATAGGTTTCAGAATGTGAGCCTTTCCAGTACGTTACTACTGTCTTTCCACACTCATTCGGTGCCCACACTGAATTCGGAAGGTGCCGTGTAAAAACGTGGACAGGACAATATAAAAAATGGTTTTCAGCGCCACTCCTCCTATCCTCACATCTCTTTTCTCTCCAAACTGTTCTAGAACCTGATAAAAGGTCTCCAGAGAGTAGCGTCCGTCAACTGCACAAAGGTCTGCATTACAACATACAGAGACATCTGGGCTTGTCCAGCTCTTCAGAGCAAGGACGGCCTCATGCAGGCTTTCCAGACCTCACACAGAACAGAGAGAGACGAAGCAAACGCCTGGTGAAAAGCTGGAAACACCTGACACGGGTCTCCGCCTGGCCTCTCCAAAGCAAATGCCCACCTCTTCCTTCAGTCCCCTGGGGGCGACCGCCCTGCCCCACCCCCGCAGTCGCCTGCCGGCCCTGACCTCCTCGAACTGCTCGCTAGAGCAGCCGGCGCCGCGAGCCTCCAGCAGCTCCCGGAACTGCTCCAGAGTGACAGACTCTTCGCCGCGGCCCAGCCGCTCTTCCAGCCAGCGAAACAACGCGCCGCGATGCCTCGACACCAGCGACTCGCAGGGGGGTGTGGGCAGCAACGCAGCCGCAGCCTCTCGCAGCCTCGCC
>NW_012102166.1:957219-958463 GCF_000951045.1 Mandrillus leucophaeus
CAGGACTTGGAGACTGGATGTGACAGATGAAGGGAGTGTTAGGAACGGCAGCCTGTGCACGGTGGCTCATGCCTCTAATGCCAACACTTTGGGAGGGCAAGGTGGGAACATTACCTCAGGTCAGGAGTTCAAGACCAGCCTGGCCAATGTGGCGAAACCCCCCTCTCTGCTAAAAATACAAAAATTAGCTGTTCGTGGTGGCGGGCACCTGTAGTCCCAGCTACTCGGGAGGCTGAGGTAGGAGACTGGCTTGAACCCGGGAGGTGAAGGTTGCACTGAGCTGCGATTGCGCCACTGCAGTCCAGCCTGGGTGACAGAACAAGACTCGGTCTCAAAAAAAAAAAAAAAACAAAACTGCATTCCCCAGGCTCGGTGCGGTGGCTCACACCTATAATCCCAGCACTTTGAGAGGCCAAGGCAGGCAGGTCACCTGAGGTCAGGAGTTCCACACCAGCCTGACCAACATGATGAAACCCCATCTCTACTAAAGATACAGAAAATAGCCAGGCATGTTGGCGTGTGCCTGTAATCCCAGCTACTCGGGAGGCTGAGGCAGGCAAATCGCTTGAACCCGTGAGGCGGAGGTTGCAGTGAGCCAAGATTGTGCCTTTGCACTCCAGCCTGGGCGACAAGAGTGAAATTCTGTCTCACGCACACACAAAAAGAACTGCATTCCTGGATTGAGCAACTGTTTGGCATTTACTGAGACAGGCAGTACTGGAGTAGATACAGGTTTCCTGGCTGTGAGGGTGCCGATAATCATGAGTTCAATGTGGACTTTTTTTTTTTTTTAAGAGAGATGGGGTCTCACCCTGTCACCCAGGCTGGAGTGCAGTGGTGTGGTCATAGCAGTCCTCCTTATTTGGCTTCTTGAGGAGCTGGGATTATGAGCATGAGCCACCATGCCCAGCCAGTGTGAACGTTTTGATCTTGTGATGTCTGTGAGACATCTAAGTGGCGTTGGATATACAGGTGTGAGCCTTGGGAGACATCTGAGCTGAAGATACAGATGTGGCTATCTTTGCCTGTACATGGGCTTTGAAACCACAGGTGTGGATAAGATTGTCAAGTGTGGCGGTATGGATGGTCATTGACCCCTAAGGCTGGTAGACAATGAGGAACTGGAGAAGTAGGAGGAAAACCAGGCCAAGGGAAGCAGTCAGCTGTGTTAAATATCGCCGAAGGTAAATGAAAGAATGTGATCAATGCCAAAGAGATGTGTGTCCAAGGTGTAGGAGCATCTG
>NW_012102166.1:961193-961912 GCF_000951045.1 Mandrillus leucophaeus
GCCCGCCTCGGCCTCCCAAAGTGCTGGGATTATAGGTGTGAGCCACAGCGCCCGGCCCAGTGTGTTTTTTTTTAATATAACCAGAAACTTGTAAAAATGTCACCACTAATTCTAGAATATTTTCATCACCCCAGAAAGAAACTTCTTATCTATTAGCAGTCACTCCTCATTCCTTCCTTTCCCAACCACTATCTACTTTTTTTTTCTGTCGATTGGCCTATTCTGGGCATTTCATGGAGTCATACATGTGGCGTTTTGTGTCTGGTTTCTTTCACTTAGCATAATGTTTTCAGGGTTCATCCATGGTGTATCAGCATGTAGCAGTACTTTATTCCTTTATGACTGAATAATCTATAGATATTATAATTCTAATAATACAGATATACCACATTTTATCAGTTGATGGATTTTTGGTTTCTTTCTACCTTTTTGCCTGTTATAAATAATGCTGCTATGAACATTCACGTACAAATGTTTGTGTGAGCTGGGCACAGTGGTGTGTGCCTGTAGTCTCAGCTCCTTGGGAGGCAGAGGCAGGAGACTCGCTTGAACCACGGAGGCAGATGTTGCAGGGAGCATTTCTGCACTCCAGCCTGGGTGACAGAGCGAGACTCTGTCTCAAAAAAAAAAAATTAGCTGGGCATGGTGGCACATGCCTGTAATCCCAGCTACTCAGGAGACTGAGGCAGGAGAATCGCTTGAACCCGGGAGGCAGAGGT
>NW_012102166.1:965287-965709 GCF_000951045.1 Mandrillus leucophaeus
TACGGACATGTGGGATGGTTGTAGCCCTTTCTCCCATCTGTCTGCAGCCCCCGCCTCTCACGAGTCCTACTCGGACACGACTGGCTTCCTGAGGAACACCAGTGTCACTCTACCATCGAAACAGGCCTAACTTGGAAGAATTCTTTCCTTAATGCCTCTGAATTTCTGCTTCTGTCATCACTGCTTGAGTTACCTTTTCTGAGAACCCTGGCATTTTTATTAACACCTCGCTCCCGCCACATCCAATCAGTCAAGGCTTTTTCATGATATCTAAAGTTTGTGTCTGTCCATTGTGGGCCTCTGCAGCACGCCGTCCTTCATTTTCCTAGTCTGCCCAAGATCAGAGACCACAGCCCTGTCTACCATTGAAAGCACTGACCTCTACTCACCTGCGCTTCAGAGGGCTGGCTTCTTCCCTTTCC
>NW_012102166.1:971354-972790 GCF_000951045.1 Mandrillus leucophaeus
CGGTGTGGATGGTCATTGACCCCTAAGGCTGGTAGACAATGAGGAACTGGAGAAGTAGGAGGAAAACCAGGCCAAGGGAAGCAGTCAGCTGTGTTAAATATCGCCGAAGGTAAATGAAAGAATGTGATCAATGCCAAAGAGATGTGTGTCCAAGGTGTAGGAGCATCTGCCACAGAGGAGGTGGTGGGGACCCCATTTCCCTGGGGATGAAGAGTGGGGCTTGTCAAGAGACGTTTCTCAGAAAACAGATTCTTGCCGGGTGCGGCGGCTCACACCTGTAGTCCCAGCACTTTGGGAGGCCGAGGTGGGCGGATCACCTGAGGTCAGAACCAGCCTGGCCACCATGGTGAAACCCCATCTCTACTAAAAACATATAAAAAGTAGCTGGGCATAGTGGCGGATGCCTGTAATCCCAGCTACTCTGGAGGCTGAGGCAGGAGAATCACTTGAAAGTGATTCTTTCACAGAAGGTGGAGATTGCAGTGGGCTGAGATCATGCCACTGCACGCCTGAGCAACAGAGCGAGACTCTGTCTCAAAAAAAAAAAAAAAAAACACAAAAGAAAATAGATTCTTGAGTGGGGACAGTGTCAGTCATTTACAACTGGATCTGATGGAAACTTCTCTCTTTCAGGCCGAGATGCATCCAGAGCATTTGTGACCGGGGACTATTCTGAAGCAGGCCTTGTGGATGATATATCTGATTTGTCATCTTCTGAGATGCTGACACTTCAACATTGGCTTTCATTCTATGAGAAGAATTACGTATGTGTTGGTAAGTAGTCCACAGGTCACGCGTTTCATTTGATTGTCTGCAATGTTTTTAGGGGGCTGAGATTTTTTAGGGACTGGGCTCTAGGTTAAAATCTGAAAAACAGCCATGGATTTGTTTTACTTCAAATTCTGGTTGTTAGAATAGGGATGAGACGCCCAGAAGGAAATGGATGGGCACCTGCTTCCGCCCCTCTTAGTCTTGGGAGAGGATTACTAAGCTGTTTGCTTTGGCCTCAGTTTCAGCACAGCCAGTGATTGCTTGCACTATCCTTGAACAACCAGCTCCAAAAGGGCAGCTTCCCCATCTCACTGTGCTCTATGCATCAGGCTTCAGCACACAGCCAGAAAGGCTTGAAGCCTAAATTTATGTTTCCACAAATCCCCTTTGATGTGGTCCTCTAGGAGGAGACAAACTTCCTGAGTGAGCTGTCTCCCAGGTGGTAGTGATGCCAATCAAACCACTGTGTAGGGCACTGCACTTGCTACTTACTGGTGCTACGTGAGGGACTTGTTTCTCAAATGAAAACACACCAAACTCTGTTCTGAAGCAGCGTTAAAGACTCTGAACACTAGGCCAGGCGCAGTGGCTCACGCCTGTAATCCCAGCACTTTGGGAGGCCGAGGCGGGCGGATCACTTGAGGTCAGGAGTTCAAGACCAGCCT
>NW_012102166.1:973775-976373 GCF_000951045.1 Mandrillus leucophaeus
GCTCATGCCTATAATCCAGCACTTTGGGAGGCCGAGGTGGTTGGATCGGTTGAGGTCAGGAGTTCAAGACCAGCCTGACCAACATGGCAAAATCATGTCTCTACTAAAAATACAAAAAATTAGCAGGGTGTGGTGGCAGGCGCCTGTAATCCCAGCTACTCTGGAGACTGAAGCATGAGAATCACTTGAACCTGGAAGGCAGAGGTCGCAATAAGCCGAGATCATGTCACTGCATTCCACCCTGGGTGACGGAGTGAGACCTTGTCTCAAAAAAAAAAAAAAACAAAAAAAAAACAGTCCTGTAAATGGGCAAAGAATGCCAGGCCAAATCCTTCATACTAAGATTTGGGAGCACACTAGAAGTGTTCCAGATGTGTTTGGTGTGGCAGGTGAACTGTTCTTGTCTGAATGATGTACAATGTGTTGAGGATGGGGTGGGGCATGTGGTGGGAAATGCCTCAGAAGGATTTTAGTTGATGTCAGGATCTTATTGAATACCTACTATTCATAAGTGAAGGTTTAGATCTCAGGGGGACCAGGGATGAATTGAGTCCAGTTCCTGCCCCTGTTAGCTCATTCTGTAGGATAGGGGCCATGTTAGGCTCTTTCAGGTTACCAGTAACCCTGAGGATACATCAGTGGATGAAGGTTTATTGTAAGGGTATATACTGAAGTGAGGACAGCCAGGAAGCCATCTTGGCAGCCAACATGGCCAGGCCTCAAGTGAAAACAAGATGGCCTTGGTTATGCTGTGGATACAGGATTGGCTTGGAGACGCAGCCACTGGTGATCACCATTCTCATGACACAGCTTCTAGAACTCCTCCTGTGTTGCCTCTGCTACTACTGTCCTCTCTTTGGGTCTCATGTCAGAAACTCAACCAAGACAGGCTTGTCACCATATAACACAGACACCCCAAACCCCGTAGTGGGAAGTTCTGTGCCAGGCCAACTCATAGACTGCAGGCCTGTGATTTGGGCCCTGATTCCTTTCCTCATTCATCTAATTAGTATTTAAAAGGAATGCTCTATGCTAAGCTGTTTTATTTATTTATTTGTATATTTTTGAGATTGAGTTTTGCTCTGTCATCCAGACTGGAGTGCAGTGGCATGATTTTGGCTCACTGCAACCTCCCACTCCTGGGTTCAAGCAATTCTCCTGCCTCAGCCTCCCAGGTAGCTGGGATTATAGGTATGTGCCACCACGCCCGGCAAATTTTTGTTATTTTTCGTAAAGACAGGGTTTCACCATGTTGGCCAGGCTGGTCTCGATCTCCTGACCTCAAGTGATCTGCCCGGCTCAGCTTCCCAAAGTGCTGGGATTCCAGACGTGAGCCACCGCGCCCGGCGCTAGCTGTTCTGAGCACTGGGCCTCACTAGTAGAGAGAGGTATCATAAGCAAGTAAACAGATTGAACAACTCCAGATAGGACCACGTGCCAGACTGTGATGCGACGCATGTTCAGGAATTCTGGCTCCTTTAGAGCAGGTGCTTAGGGCCGGCTTCTTGGAGAAAAGGACCGTTAAGCTGAGACTGGGCGGGTGAGTGGGAGGCAGCCACACCGAGACCTGAGGAGAGTGTCCCGGGTCAGGGAAGAGCAGTGCCGAAGGTGGGGAGTGGGGAAGCACGGCCAAGACACAGAAAGAAAACCCGCGTGCTGGAGCCCCCAGTGAACGAGGGCGGACGTAGCTTGTAAGAGACTGAAGAAGCAAATCAGTTAAATGGTTACAGGGCCTTAGAGGCCTTGATAAGAAATTTGCATTTTTGTCTGCTTTAGGAAGCCATTGAAGGGTTTTCCTCAGGCATCGGAGTGCCACGGTATGTTTGGAAAAGATCCCCTAGTTGTTTTACGGACAGAGGGCTCTAGGAGGGCATGAGCTGAGGCACAGAGAGCAGTTAGGAGGCCAGTGCTACGGTCCGTGCTTTGGAGGAGGGTGATGGCAGTGGGAATGGAAAGGAGTCAACAGAATCAGGATCTGTTCAGAGGTAGGACTGACAAGGTTGTCTGATGGATCAGACAGCAAGGAAGGGAGCATGATGTGGATGTCGAGGAGGAGGAGTCAGGCTGCTAGTCCAGGCTCCTAGTCCGGGTCACAGGCTAGAGGCAACATGGATTTGGGAAAGTCAGGGAGGGCGTTGGACTTGAGAGATAAGCTGAGTCTCAGATGCGCTGAACATATGCGCCACTAGAATCGAACGTAAAGCTAGTTCTTAGGGGTTGCTCCCTCCTCGGTCGCACCTCCCTCAAGTGCTTCCTTTCTGCTTCTCTCGCCTTGTGGCAGGTGCTGCCTCTGAAGGCCATTTGTACCTCTGGACTGGGCTACGTTAGGACCCTGCACTGAGAGAACTGACCTGTTTTTCCTTCTGGCCTGTAGGCTGGGGGACCACTTGCCGGCTGCTGCCATAGCTTAGACTTTTACAAATTCTGACAGGCACTTTAAAGCCAGGCACAGTGTGACTCACACCTGCACCCCCATCTACTCAAGAAGCTGAGGTGGGAGGATTGCTTGAGCCCAGAAGTTCAAGGTATAATGAGCTATGTTCATGCCTGTGAATAGCCACTCCACTCCAGCCTGAGCAATAGAGCAAGACTCATCTA
>NW_012102166.1:977128-979901 GCF_000951045.1 Mandrillus leucophaeus
ATCTGTATAAAGCAAAATAATTTGATGTTGGAGAAAATGGAGCTGCAGAACTATTAGCCTGCCTGGGCGCGGTGGCTCATGCCTGTAATCCCAGCACTTTGAGAGGCTGAGGTGGGAGGATTACTTGAGCCCAGGAGTTCAAGACTAGCCTGGTCAACAGAGTGAGATCCCCTCTCTATTATAATAAACATGTTAGCCAATAAGCCATTCATTCATCAAACATTAGTTGAATACCCACTGTGTGCTCTAAGCACACTGAAGTATCGAGAAATGAATCACGCACGGTTCTGCCCTCAGGGAAGCATTGTCTGGAAGTGAGAAAGATTTGATAGTTTCTGTAATAAAGGAGTCTACAGCTAGAACAGGCATGCAGTTATGTGGGGTTTTCTAGGATGTTGAGAGGTTGGTATGCAAGGCACCGGAGTCCCTGCAGTAGAAGTTCTTAATAAACGCACAGCAGCAGGACCGAAGTCAGAAACCCTGGGAACTTGTGCCTTCCCACCCCTGCCTCAGCAGTTCAGTATCTATTCACTCTCACCCTCTCTCTCACTCATATCTGCCTTCCTGTCATCACAGGAAGGGTGACAGGACGCTTCTACGGAGAGGATGGGCTGCCTACCCCGGCACTGACCCAGGTAGAAGCCACGATCACCAGAGGCTTGGAGGCAAACAAACTAGAACTGCAAGAGAAGCAGACGTTCCCGCCGTGCAATGCGGAGTGGAGCGCAGCCAGGGGCAGTCGGCTCTGGTGCTCCCAGAAGAGGTAAGCAGGCTCCCCTTCTGCTCCTTTCGGCCTGTCCCAAATCCAACTCCTAGGCCATCCTGCCTGCGGCATTCAGGGAATTCAGGGGATTGATTGTTAACCCCTGCTTTTTCAAAATACTGAGAACAATTCTCAACCTTGGCTGCATATTAGATCTTCTCGGGAACTGCCAAAATTATGGATAGTCAGACCTCACTCCACTCAACTGAATGGGTTGAGACTTGGACTTGAAGCCTGGGCATCTTTTTATTTTTCCCAAATTCTCCAAAGATCCTGCTGACACAACCTCGGCCCGGGAATGAGAAGGCACAAGCAGGATTTCTTGCTTTCTTTGGCCTGTTCCGCCATCCACTGGCTCTGGTTTCCTGTTTGCCAGCACAAATCATGCCTGTCTATAGGAGAGAGGGACGAGGAGGTGGGGAGGGTACATGCAGTGATGGCTTCAACTGCTGTCTTAAAAACAAGGTGAGCCGGGCGTGGTAGCACACCTGTGGTCCTGGCTACTTGGGAGACTGAGGCAGGCAGGTCTCTTGAGCTCAGGAGTTGGAGTCCAGCCTGGGCAACATAACAAAAAAACAGTAACAAACAAACAAACAAACTACTGCAAATTCGGAGTTCTCAGCCTTAAATGAGGGGAGCACGGGCAAAGGTAGCAGCAAGGAAAGCTCCTTCCTTCCTGGCCACTAGCTTTGAAGAGACAGCTTCTCCAGTGTCATCATCTCAAGGAGGGGACTGTGAGAACCTGGCCTGCTCACTTTATGGAGAGAAGCTAAGATAGGCATGGGCCTTCCTGTGACACAGGTCTGAATGCAGGTGGCCTCAGAGGGCCCTGGTCCCCCGGAGGAGACTCCAGGAGGCCTGCATGCGTTCAGATGCTTGACTTTGCTCCCTTGGGACCCGCCTCCTTTTCCCTCCCCACAGCCCTCCCCTTTGTCTGCTGAACCTCTTCTTGCTTTCATGACTGAGTAATTCAGGATCTGCCCTCCCCACAAAACCCTTCCAGGGCACCCTAGTGAACTGAGGGGCCCTATCCCTGTGCCTCAGCTCAGTTTGTTGTTTTCTGTTCACCTGTGTGCATCTCCCATTAGACTGAGAGGAACAAGCACTGAAGGCAGGGACGAGGTGTGGAGTAAGGATCCCCAGTGATGGGATGGAGGCTGGGTGGAAGAGGGAGGCATTTGGGTGACAGCCTTATTTGTGGTAAGCTAGAAGTAGGATGTTTTCTCACTGGGTGGCAGTTTCTCTGACAGGAGGCACCGGAAACTGTCTGAGGCATCAGTTCCAAGAACCTCAGTTTCTTTTTTGCAAGGCCTGTGAGTCCATCAGAGACTGAACCCGGTACCCTGAGATGGGCTAGGTCCCTCTGCCCAAGATAGGAGGTTGCCCAGGTTATGTTGGGCCAGAGCTGAATCCTCTTATGTCTGAAGCCTGGTGCCACCAAGGACTGGACCTGTGGGGGACAGGACAGCTTGCAGCTACACCCTATGCCAAGGGCTTCCTAGAGAAGGCCAACCCAGGTGACCAAGGGCCAGTGGCCAATTGCCCACCCCCACCCAAGTGCCCCAGAGAAGAAGGTGAAGATCGTGGCCTGCGCTGGGTTGTAGTGGGGGAAGGAAGAGGACGGTCACACCCAGACACTGCTTCTGAGAAACTCACAGGCCAGCAGGGGAAGCCCTTTCACAGCTGTTGCCACCAGTGCAGGACCGTGGTGCTGCCTCCTAAGAAGGGGCAGGGCAGGGGCTGGGGAGCACAGTGAAAGGAACCATGGACTGTGCCCTTGGCCTGGGGAAGGTGGTGGTGGCCCTGCAGGGTAAGCTGGAGGAAGTCAGGGGAGAGCATGAAGGCTCAGGGGCTGAACGCTGTAGCCTGCTGCCTTGGGAAACACTCTGGTGGGCTTCTGCTTTTCCTACGGCCTGGCCCACTGCTTCCTGCCCTCCCCTTCCCAGAGGCCCACTGCTTCCTGCCCTCCCCTTCCCAGAGGCCCACTGCTTCCTGCCCTCCCCTTCCCAG
>NW_012102166.1:979991-1013146 GCF_000951045.1 Mandrillus leucophaeus
GGCCCACTGCTTCCTGCCCTCCCCTTCCCAGAGGCCCACTGCTTCCTGCCCTCCCCTTCCCAGAGGCCCACTGCTTCCTGCCCTCCCCTTCCCAGAGGCCCACTGCTTCCTGCCCTGCCCTTCCCAGAGACTCGCGAGTGCTCACACTGAAGAAGTCCTCTTTCTGTCTGTCCTTAGTGGAGGCGTGAGCAGAGACTGGATTGGTGTCCCCAGGAAGCTGTATAAGCCAGGTGCTAAGGAGCCCCGCTGCGTGTGTGTGAGAACCACTGGCCCCCCTAGTGACCAGATGCCGGACAACCTGCCACACAGAAATCGTGGGGACCTGGACCACCCAAACTTGGCGGAGTACACAGGCTGCCCACCTCTAGCCATCACATGCTCCTTCCCACTCTAAGCTGTAGCCTTTTCTGTTGATAACACACAGAGAGCTCTGCCGAGAACCTGAGTAGGCCCTTGACACTTGTGTGCCCTGGGATGCCCCCTGGCACAAATCAGGAGGGTCTGGAAGGACGCTGGCTATATTCTGCAAATGTGGCTCATGCCCCTCACTGTGGCTCAGCGTTGTGGTGCCTGAGGGACAGCCGGCCACCTGCCCAGTACTGGTTGGCGTTTCACCACTATTCCCCTTGACCTACTGGCCACCTTCCTCAGAGCCCTCAGATACCAATGGGCGCAAATATCACCAACTCCATTTCCACTTGAATTTACAACCAAAAGCCTGCTGGGTTGGTTACAGCTGGGCCAACACGGTAAGAGGCAATAACAAATTAGCATGGGTTGATTCTGGACTTGGAAAAGCTTTTGCTTGTATGGATACGGCAAATCCAGATGTCTCTGAACAAAGCAACAATTTAAAGCAACGACATTTTCTCTCCTTTAAGCACTTAAAATCAAGTGTGGTGTGTTTTCAAAGGCAGAAGTCTGCATTTTGAGCAAAAGGTGGTTTCCCAGCTCTTACAAGGTAACTGGTTAGCATGACATTCAAGTTTGGGCAGGGCTGCAAACGTAAGGGGGCTGGGCTTGCTGCTTGTCCAGTGGTTTGTATTTCCAGGGTCGTCTGTAAGCCCCACGCTTGGCAAATGTCGCACCTGTTACCTCTTGACTATTTATTAAGGTAGATGGGGGCAAGGAGTGTTCCTCCTCCAGACAGAAGTGGGAGCAGCACTACCACAGACAGCACTGTGGCCTCTGTGCATCACCCCATCAGAGCCTCCCCCCAGCTCCCTTTCCCACTCAGTCTCCCCCTCAGCATCCTCTAGCTGCCGCTCTCTCTGTCACTGTCTCCTTTTCTCCATCATTCATTTCACTAAATCGCCTTCCAGATTCACAGACTAGAAAGTGGAGGCTGCCCCCGCTCCACTGGCAGACCCGTGCTCACTGCCCCTATGGCCGCAGCTGTTCCTTACACTTGGGCTCCGGCTCATGGCTCCTTTGGCCTGCCCCCCGCCATCTTTCTCGCCTGCCCCTCTTGTACCCTTAACCTCTCCCCACCTCCTGGATCTTGCCCCAGGCGTGCGTTCAACGGCCCACTTCTCTCATGTAACCCCCTCAGTGCCACAGCTGTGGCTTGTACTTACTAGCTTTGCTTTTCAGCCCCGTGTGCTCCGACAACCAGCACAAATTCTGCACTGGCACATTCCATGGTCACAGCCAGTTCTTACCTGAGCTTCATCACATTGGACACTGGACTGTGGGGTCCTCCATGAAACCCTCGCTGGGCTTCGTCCTGCTTCCCTTTCTCCCCCTGCCCATTCCTTTTTCATTGCCTTGAGAACCCCGTTTTGCTTCCACAAACCCCTTCCCATTGGCTCCTCTCACTCCAAATCTGGCAGTTACTTAGACCATCAAACCTGCACCTCTACTCCAGGCAGCATTCTAGAGCGTTTCATCTTCCCTTTCCCGTGCTGCTTCTAGTACTCCAAGTGAACGGCCCACCAGCTCCACGCGGAGTCAGAATCCGAGCAGCCATCCACACTCTGTCCTCCTTCCCTCCTCCTAACCCACCTGCAGGTCCCAGGAGCTCTGCCTCCCTGGTTCTCTCCTTTCCCTTCCCTCTTACCTGTCCCCAGTACTCCTTCTCTGGCCTAGGCTGTCATTTCTCACCTGGATTACTGAAGGAGCCTGACTGTACTCCCTCCCTTCAATCCCTCCTCCGCACTGCTGGGAGCCATCTTTCTTTCTCTCCTTTTTTTTTTTTTTTTTTTTGAGATGGAGTATTGCTCTTTTGCCCAGGCTGGAGTGCAGTGGCGTGATCTCAGCTCACTGCAACCTCCGCCTCCTGGGTTCAAGCAATTCTTCTGCCTCAGCCTCCCAAGTAGCTGGGATTACAGGCATGCGCCACCACACCCAGCTAATTTTTGTATTTTTAGTAGAGATGGGGTTTCACTATGTTGGTCAGGTTGGTCTTGAACTCCTGACCTCGGGATCCGCCCACCGCGTCCTCCCAAAGTGCCGGGATTACACACGTGAGCCACCGCACCTGGCCGAGCTGTCTTTCTTAATCATGATCAAGGCATGTCCCATTTAAGCCTCCTCAGGGGCTCCCCTTATCTATAAGGACTGAGTGCCAGCTCCTCTGCTGTGTGCCACACGAGGCCCTTCTGTGGCCTCTCTCCTTTTAGACCTGTGCCTTTCCCATCTCCTCCCATGTGCACCTCCTTTCCAGCCTCCCTCTCACTGCGGTATGTCTGCAGTGCTTTCACACAGGCTGTTTCTTTTGCCTGGAATGACACTTCTTCTCTGTTGAATTAATCCGCCCCGTATTGCTTCAGTATAAAGCTCAGTCAGGCCCTTCTTGGAAGGCTTCAGTAACTGTTGGGCCAGCAGTGAGATACAGAGGCACTTTCCTTGGTTCCCATGGCACTGTGCTCATATCACAGTGGGCTCTTACCATGAACTTCCTATCAGCCTCTTGCACTGGACCAGACACTCTGAGGACAGAGCCCCAGTGTGACTCAGCTCCGTACCCCTATATCCACATGACTCAGCGCCAGACCCCTATAATCCACTTTACTCAGCGCCATACCCCTATATCCACATGACTCAGCGCCATACCCCTATATCCACATGGCTCAGCTCCATACCCCTATATCCACTTTGCTCAGCACCATACCCCTATATCCACATGACTCAGCTCCATACCCCTATATCCACATGGCTCAGCGCCATACCCCTGTAATCCACTTTACTCAGTGCTGTGCCCCTATATCCACCACGCCTAACATGTGGGAAGTGCGTGCAGAGGTCTTTTTTTTTTTTTTTTCTTTTTCTTTTTTTGAGACAGAGTCTTACTCTGTTGCCCAGGCTGGAGTGCAGTGACGTGATCATAGCTCACTGCAGCCTTGAACTCCCGGGCTCAAAAAGATTCTCCCACTTTGGCCTCCCAAGTAGCTGGGACTATGGGCATGTACCAGCACACCTGGCTAGTTTTTTATTTTTGTAGAGATGGGGTTTCACCATGTTTCCCAGGCTGGTCTCGAACTCCCGGGCTCAAGCAATCTGCCCACCTTGGCCTCCCAAAGTGCTGGGATGACAGGCGTGAGCCACCGCGCTTTTTGGAGATAAGGCAACAAAGGCACATAGAACTGAAGTCACTGAGCGTGGAGCTGAGCCTAGAACGCAAAGCTCTGGATGCCTGATTCGGTGTCATTTTCACTCCTCCATATTTCTGTATGTTTGGCCCTCCCTGGGGCAGGACCAGGAGCAGACAGAAAGGAGAAGAGCTGAAATTAGGATTTTCTTCCGAGTTCTAGGCAGTCCCTGAGCTCAGTGCTGAGACTTCTCTGTTACCCAGAAACAGCCCCCAACCCCAGGCGAACTGAAAAATAGTTAGTGCCCCTGATTTAGTCCTCCTTAGTCATTCAGCAAATAACTTACCAAGCACCTACTATGTGCCAGGCATTATGTCAGGGCTGGGGGTTGGGGCAGCAAGGCTTGTGACCTCAGCGGGCTTGTCCTATGGTGGAGGAAACCCCACAGAGCGGCCAGAGGCCGTCCTTGTGGCAGGAATGCAGGGAGAGTATGAGGACCAGGCCCCAAGATGTTCTCCATCCTTCAAAAAACAAACAAACAAAAAGGAGCATTCGTCATTGCAGCCAGCTGCGGGCTCTGGCCGTGCCTGGAGGGTGCGCGGTCTCTGACTGATGCAAGCCTCCTGCGCACAGGCTCCGGAACAGACTTGGCTGGCTTCGGAGCCTGCTGAGTTCCTTGCGCAGTGAGAATGCATTTCCTTTTTGATACTTACCTTATGGTAATTACCTTCCTGCTTAACCTGCTAACACATCTCTCATGTCAGGGCAAAGGATTCAGCAAAGAATTAGGTTCGGCAAGAATCGGTTGTCATTTTAGTGGCCTGAAGGGCTCGGCCGTGAGAAGCTGTAATTACTGGAGAAATGCCTCGCCTTTCCCTCTCAAGTACAGGTGGCCCTGGGCAAAACCATGGGGGAGGAAGGGCAAGGCCTTGATGGAAGCCACAGATAAGCTCCGCTCAGGCTCAGCATGCAGTCACACTTGCTGGCAGAAGGAAGGGAAGGAGAAAACTCATCCGTATTGCACAACTCTGCTGGGCCAGGCCTTGTTCTCGTTTAATCTCTATGCCTGCCTCGAGAAGTTCCCATTTTATGGCCCAGAAAAGGGGCATGAATATCTCCCCACCTCTTCTAATCATTACATCAACATCGTGTGACAGAGCTGGGCTTTGCGATGCGCGTCTGATCTCCGCCACACCAGTGAGCATGTGTTAAGGCAAAGCCTTTGCAGCTGCACTCCACTCCGACACTGTGAAGGCGGCCGGGCACCTACAGTCCCAGCACTTCGGGAGCCCAAGCTGGGTGGATTTCTTGAGGCCAGAAGTTCGATGGAGGTCAGCCTGGCCAACATGGTGAAACCTCATCTCTACTAAAATACAAAAATTAGTTGGGTGTGGTGGTGTGCGCCTGCAGTCCTAGCTACTGGGGAGGCGGCGGCTGCAGTGAGCCGAGATCACACCACTGCGCTCCAGCCTGGGTGACGAGAGAGACTCTGTCCCAAAACAAACAAAACCCAAAAATAAAGAACTCACCTTGAAGCAAGTTTCAACGTCTGCCTTTTCATTCGGAGATTACGGTTTTCTATAAACATCTAAGAGTGAAGAGTCTGAGGTTTTTTGGTCCCAGCTCAGCCAGTGATCCCACCCCGCCCCCACACTTGCTTTGCTCCAGGCATAGCTGTGCTCTGAAAGCCAGCCCCAATGGGGAGGTTCGGACTGTGCTTGCTCAGAAGTCCGCGGGTGCCCCTCAGAGAAGGGCAGCGACCCTAGGCTGGACCCCACCCTTGAGAGCATTTCCTACTGCCAGAGCCCACGGTTTCTTCCGGGCAGCAGATACCGCCATAGCCTTTGCCAGAGCCCCCGATTTCTTCTGGGGCAGCAGATACCGCCGTAGCCCTTGCCAGAGGAGCCCTGCCGTGCACACACCAGAAGCTGGGTACTTGGATGAGAAGGGCACATTACTGATCTCCTTCCTCCAGGCAACCCTGTGAGTTAAGGACTACAGTCCACCCCCATTATGTAGGTAGGGAAACAGAGGCAAAGAAGTTACGAAACTTGCCCAGAACTCTCAGCTAGTCAATGAAAAACCAGAACTAAAACCCAGTGCTCTTCTCTGGCTGGGTAAACGTGTGGAAGTTGCTGTGTTCCTGGTTACTATTTGTGCTTCGCTTATAACCAGTGACAGTGTGGTTAGCACTCTTCACCTTAAGGATAGCGGTGAGGATTACTTGGGATTGTCATGTGGAAACACTTAACGGTGCCTGTGAACGATGAGAAAAGCCACTGGAGAATGAGCTTTATGAGCTCTATCACCACAGCTAGTCTGACCTAGGGGTAAGCAAAATGGAAGACAGGAAAAGGGACTGTATTAGCTCAGGAAAGCGTGAGGGCCACGGGAGCTGCCTGATTGGTAACGATTTGTACAGGGGCTTTATGGATCACTAGATTCCAATGTGCAAGCCCTGAAACCGTCCTTAGTATTCTCTGAAGCCCACAGTGCCAGTTGCCCGTCACGCCTTGGCCAGCAGAAAGCTCATCATGAGTGGATCCTCTTGGGAACTTCAGAGGGGTCAGGCGACGGTGACTGAGACTGCCTCAGTGATCACGCTCGGTGCCATGAGCTGAAATCTGGGCCAAGAGCACAGGCACAGTGAGGTAAGTAAGCAGCTACTATGTTTAAAGTAACTACACTTTTCGGGAGCTAAGCTATGAGGACGTAAAGGTGTAAGAATGATACAGTGGACTTTGGGGACTCAGTAGAAAGGGTTGGGGGTGAGGGGTAAGAGTCCACTGTACACTGTTTGGCTGATAGGTGCCCCCAAATCCCAGAAATCACCACTAAAGAACTTCATGTAACCAAATACCACCTGAACCCCAAAAACCTACGGAAATTTTTAAAAATTAAAAATAAAGACATAAAAGAGCTCCTTTTCCTGCTGTCAACAGCACGTTCCTGAAAAACGTTCTTGGAATTCACACTTTCCTGGAGGACGGCTGGTCAAGAAATCTATTCACATGTCAGGAGTTTCCTAAAATTTGTTTTTAATGCTTATTGATATTTCTGCATTAGAAGTAACTACAAATGTCTTATTAAAGTTTCCACTTTAAATGCACAATTTTACTTCATTTTATTATAAGGAATTGTTACAGAAAATGCAAATATCAGTATTTGAAAAATACATTCCATTACACAGACTCCAAAGAAACAATTCTGATAAGCGCCATGGTCCTCTGTGATCCCATCACCCCACACTGAGCACCGCCCCGAATGGGTTGGAAGCCAGGGCACCAACCCACATGTGTGCCTCAGTTTCTGCCCAGCTACCGCCCCTCCTCTGGGGTCACGCAGCGATGTCGTAACAGCCACCTCCGCACATCTGCCAAAAAGGGCAAGTCATCAAGGCCAGCAGTCTCAACTCAAGACTCCCTAGCTGCAGGAAACCAATGTTGTCAGTTGTAACAGGTTAATATATTATTTATGCCACACAAAAAAGGAATTGTACAGGCAATGATCTTCCAAAGAAAGTCTTTAAGGCATCTGTAACTTCTGGGAATTTCAGGGTTTTTATCTTGTCAGTCAGCTCTTCACTAAATTACTTCCAGAGTGAGAAGGGAGCTCCCAATTCCCTTTGGCAAGTTGGTGCCCCCTCCTTCCTCTGCCACCAGGCTGGGCTGGGGAGCTTTGGTGCTTCAGATAGTTCTTCTGGGACTTGTCCCAAGGGAAGCAAGTGTCTGTCATGGAAGCATTACCCTTACTTGTTGCTGCTACTGTTACCTGGGAAGTTAGCTTGCCTTTCAGGGCTAAGCATTACATAGTTAAAAAATGTTCTTTTTCTCCAGATAAAAGAAACCTAGATGGAAGTCAAGGCTCTCCCCTTTCCCAAGACCTTCCCTCCACTCCATACCCATGGACAAGATCAGTGCAGAAACGGTTCATTACGGCAGGTGTGGGACACGAGGGGGGAGCGGAGAAACCACACACACACACACAGATCCACACAGGGACCCGTTCAGGGACAAGAGTGAGGACACGGAACGGGGTTGTCAGAAATGACTCGGGGCTCTGAGGTAGAGGACTGAAGGTCACGTAGACCCCACTCCTTGGAGAGAACGTGGCAGGTGAACTGAGCAGTCGAATCCAGCCTCAACTAAATCGGTCATTGGGGTTGACAGTGCACAGGCCCAAAACTCCAAACAGAACGTGTTCTAACATGTTAGTGAGACACCACGAAAAAGATGACTGAGAGTCAAAAGTCCTAAGTGTAGGCACTTAAGTTTACGGGAAATTTCGGTGTTAGAGGATCACAGCAAATTAGTGTAAGCCATTCGATTTATATATAGCACGTGGTCCGTACCTTTGTTTTAAAAACGACGACAACACAAGACTGTTAAGAATACACTGAATAATAAATCTGGCGATGAGCAAAGGGCAGCTCAGAGCAAATTCAGCGTGACAACGTTGACTGCTGCAGCCAATTATGTTTCAGAAAAGTTTATTTTTCCTGCTCTGCTCACTCAGAAGTGGCAACTTTCTGAATGAATTTCAGTTTTTGCTACTAGTACTTAAGCGACTGATGAAAACTCACCCACAGCTGGGCAGTTTTGTACTCAAGTGTTGACAGCAGGGAGAGCACGGGAAGGGCTGGAGCATGCCTAGTCCCAGCCAGGGCAGTGCATGTTGGAGTCCACTGGGACGGTTCCCACTCAAGGAGCCTGCTGAGTGCAGCCCAGCTGAGTGCAGCCTGCGTGGCCGGGGGACCTCCTAAGTCTGTGGAAAGAGGCTTTTCCTGTATCCACATGAATGCACCCTGCAGCCAATGGATAGCAGGACTCAATGTTCTCCCAGTCCATAGCTGGTCAGTACCACTGCTGTCCTGGGACTCAGGCTAAGAAACAGAAGCTCGAATCAACATATTTTAAACATGATCTTCAGATTCTAAGTGCAATGACAGGCGAGACTGTTATTGAGATTGGTGTGGCAGGGCATGGGTAGAACAATCGGCTTCACCCTTGACTCATCTCCCACATTCTTTTTCAAGAACAGGTATCCATGTGCCAACCACTTCAATTCATACCCGAACCATGATTCTCTTACTTTCTAACTCAGGTAACCAAGCTACCTAAGCCCTGCCTGCTTCCTTATGGCCCTTTTCAGGTAACAGAAAATGGAAACTGACCACATGCCTCACATGGCCAAATGTCTGCCAAGACTAGCAGAGCTTTTCTATTAAAAATTCTGTATGAAACATGTCAGACTGGGAGATGGGAATGCTTCTAATTAATTGTTTTCTTTTAAACATTGTGCACAAGCTTATATTAACATAGAAAGCATATATATCTTATAAATCACAGAAGCTTTTTAAAGTAGTACTCCAGTTTATCAGTTCATTTTACACACATACTTAGGCAACAGAATGTATAAATCTACCGCAACACAGAGGACACACTATCCAGAAAAGAATGAACAAAAAACAGGCTGTTGCAAAAATATTTAGTCCCTTTACACATATATTCAAACTTCATTAATGCAAAAAAAAATGTAGTGGTTATTAAATGTCTGAAAGAATCAGTATGTATGATTGAGATTGTTAATCTCTGAGTATAACACATATTGTTCATCTCAGAGTTGTTTTGTTTTAAAGCAGTGGTAGATGCTTCTCTTTAAATGTGCATTTTTTAGAAACTGGCCAAACCTTCAAAAGAAAAGTTTAACACCTCATTGTTCATATATGTACTAGCAGCGACGCCGGCCCAACAAGTTCTGGCGGCCTCATCCAGCACACAAGCCAGAGACTTCCAAAATAAGGTGGTGCACAGGTGGCCAGGGCCCTCGGCTGGTGGCCCTTCGTGGGGCAGGGCAAGCTACACAGAACTGGGACCAACAGCACTCGCAGCATCACTAGGGAGGATTTCGGCAAGAAGCGTTTGTGTCAAGGACATAGGACCTGCCGGCCTGAGGCTGGAGATGCCCTTGGGGCTGAAGCCTTAGTGACTCCACCTCTCATCACTTGGCCTGTGTGAATCTCTTGCTTTAAAAGATGCTCTGTAGAGTTTTTCCTGGGAGACCGTGTGAGCGGAGGCCCAGTCACCGCTGAGCATTAGAATCACTGATGCAAGAATGCGTGAGGGTATTTCTGAATATGGATTTTTAAATTGGGATCACCAATAATGCAGCTCTATAAAAAGTGCAGCACAATAAAAGTGCATTTCCTCCAGCACTCTCCAGCGGCAGAGTGACTGAGGACTCCACAGACAGGACGCAGCAAGACGAGAGAAAGAGACGGCTGCTACGAGGCGCCAGGCGGCCCCGCTGCACTCCTGACACCTCAGTAGCGTGAACACTGTAAAGCTTTCAGTTGTTAAGGCCACGAGTTTTCAGCTCTCATCTTTGAACCCTGTTAAGAATAAAGATTTCACCTTTTTAAAAGGGGTAGCTCACTAAAAATACAGCTTAGCTTAAAAAGAAAAAAAGACTTCAGGGCAAGAGGATCCTATTATCTTTATGAAAACACTGTACAGAAAAGTCCACAGCCACTTACCCTAGAGTAAAGCCAGCTCATTAGCCAGCTTCCTACACCGTGAGGCTCTGCCCCATCAGTCAGCCCAGCGGGAAGACTTCATGAATGCTCTGGGACGGACACCAAGCTACCGGAAGGGAAAACTGGTTTCCAAGTGTCCTTGTATGTTGCTAGCAGAATGGGGAGGGGTCTAATTCCTACTCACATTTACCACTTAGGCCAAATGGCCTGGTCCGATTAGTGAGACATCGAGTGAAATCGATCACAGTCTGACACACACACAATCATATGGAATCATTTGAAATGGGATCTATCACACCATGGTCCTTAATTGTTCCAGTCTATTGCCGCAGGAAGACACGCGCCAGCTCCTGCTCTGGGTGGGGTCAGGCTGGTGAGCAGAGCAGCTGCTGGGGAGGTGACCAAGGATGTGGCCTGGGCCCTCCGGGGGGCTCACTAAGAGACCCCACCCAGAGTCAGTACATCAAAACAAATGTTGCAAACTCGTACAGGCTTGTTCAGATCGAACTTTATAATAGGAATCTCCTTGGTCGAGCATTTATGGCAAAGAAGACGTCCGCAGTGACGACTGTGGAAGCAAAGAAAGGAAGTATGAGAGGAGCACCGACGACAGACTCTGCTTCCTGGCAAGTGAGGACAACCGCAGCAGGGCCTGGCAGACAAGGCGCCCGCGATGCTACTCTGGCAACTCTGCTGACTGCCAGCCAGGTTACCATAATTCATGTAGAATTTTTAGTCTATGAAAACAAAACTCTAGTCAATCATTATGTTAAAGCAATACTGAAGGCGGCTTTTTTTTTTTTTTTTTTGAAGATCAAGAGCAGCTCAGGCCGGGCGCGGTGGCTCACGCCTGTCATCCCAGCACTTTGGGAGGCCGAGGCGGGCGCATCACTCGAGGGCAGGAGTTTCAAGATCAGCCTGGCCAACATGGTGAAACCCCGTCTCTACTAAAAATACAAAAATTAGCCGGGCGTGGTGGCGCATGCCTGAATCCCAGCTACTCGGGGCTGAGGAATGAGAATTGCTTGAACTCGGGAAGTGGAGATTGCAGTGAGCCGAGCTCATGTCACTGTACTCCAACCTGGGTAACAGAGCAAGACTGTCTCAAAAACAAAAAGAGAGCAGCTCAGCACTATCTTTTTTTTCTCTTTTTTTCTTTTTTGAGATGATGTCTCGCTCTGTCGCCCATGCTGGAGTGCAGTGGCATGATCTTGGCTCACTGCAACCTCTTGCCTCAGCCTCCCAAGCAGCTGGGATTACAGGTGCCCGCCACAACCCCCAGCTAATTTTTGTACTTTTAGTAGAGATGGGGTTTTGCCATGTTGGCCAGGCTGGTCTCAAACTCCTGCCCTCGAGTGATCCGCCCGCCTCTGTCTCCCAAAGTGCCGGGATTACAGGCATGAGCCACCACACCTGGCCTATCTATCTCATCTTAATGGGAACAGTTCCTTAGTTCTCGGCAAAGCGCCCCATACTGAGGCACACCATGAGGGCAGCAGCTCATCTCAGCTTTGCTGCAGGCAGCAAGTCAGGGAGGACAGGCAGGCTGCCTGGGAACTGTGCACCGTCAGCTTCCAGCAGGACCGCCACCAGTCTGCAGGCTCCCTGCCTTCCCTACATCTCTCTGCCTCCGTAAGATCCTTGGGTGTGCTCATCTCATCCCTCCATTTGGCCAAGTTTTGCCCGTGAATGTGCAGGACCCGGGCAAGTTCACGGCCTATCCTGGAGAAGGGGGGAAGCAATGGCGTCAGCGAAGTCCCCTCACTGCTGTGACGGTGACGCTGGGGTCTTACCAGTGATGTTTGCGAGTTGTGACTCCAAACTTGGCAGTGCACTCATAGCAGTAGGAGCCGTCGCACCATGGAGGCTCCTTGGACAGCATATCTGTAACACGAAGGGGAGAGGACTAGTCCCGTCAAACAGCAACTGCGCCAGGCAAGCCCCAGGGCTTAGAGGGAGCAGAGAAACAGACCAGGAAGTGCGGCCACCCACTGCCACATGACATAGGTGACAAAGGAGCAACAGGTTCTAAGTGGCTCAGGGCCAGCTTCCCAGGAGACTGGAGGATCAGCCCTTGCCCGGGAGACTTGGGGAGAAGGAAACAGTGGTCAACGAGGTGGACCAGCGGGGATGTCTGTGGGGGAAACACGTAGTCAGGGATGACTGGGACGGAAGGCACGGTAGGGAGGGAACAGAGACCACACAGCTAGAGAAACTGGCCAGGGGAACAGAGGATGGGACTAAGACGAGAGAAATCGAGGAGGCAGAATCTGTAAGACTCAGTGACTGAACACAGTGTGGGATGTGGGAGGGAGCAGGCAGAAGACACAGGTGATCTCCAGGCTTCTGCAGAGAGTGCCTGAGTCTGCGGTGGGGCCACGGGCAGAGCAACCTACGAGAAAGAACCAAGTTTTCACATCTAGGTGAGGAGTTACCAGTGCAGACAGGAATGACCATCACTTGGGTTTACTGGCTGAACTCTCACTCTATGCCAGGCACTGACCGCTCTACACAGAGAGGTCCACTGAGCTCACGGGGAGGGAGCAGCATGTGAATCCGTCAGTCCCTTCTGAGTACTGGGATGTGTGTGTGTCGCCGGCCCTGTGATGGGCACCAGTGCTGAGCTTTTAAAAGGCTAAGTGCATGGCAGAGGGAAGTTGCAGTGGACCAGGTGTCACAAACGCTGCCCTTCAACCTGGCTCTGCCACAGACCAGCTGTGCCCCCGGGCGGGTCCTGTGCATCGCCATCACATGGCTACCAGGGGTCTGAGCTTGTTTTCCTGTCTGTCTCTCCCCACTGTGGGTGATGACACAGCACAGGCACTCGAGGCATTCTGATTCCGTCACCTCGGCAGGGAACAGAAAAGATTCACAAATATGAAATCAAGAGGGAAGCACTCCTTTCCACAAAAGGGACGCAGGGGAGGGAGAGCTGACAGGGGCTGGAGTCGTGGGCCATTCTGAAGGTTCTAGAGGATCTGGATCAGTCTCAAGAGGACAGGTGTGCAGATAAGTGGCCAGGAGACACAGGAAGGGTGGCCTGCTGGGGCATTTCCAGAAGGTTGTGGGACGTGGGAAATGAACAAGGTAGAGTGCTGTGAAAAGACTGTTCACAGCGACCTTCCCAACACTGCTCAAAAGTCCTTCACTTATTCAGAGAGACAGTCGCAGCTACTGCCTGGAGACGAGCAGTTCCGATCGTAAGGCACCATGAGATTGGAAGATCGCCAGTACAATACATCGCGATGGTAACACTGAGACGCTGCTTGCACTGTAAGAGCAGAAAGCAGGCCACTCACCTAAAAGTCTAAACAGAAGCTGCTTGGTGGCGACCTGGTAGTTGAAAATGTTGACTCCCTGGTTGTTATTCACCCCGAGGCGAGCCCCCGACCGGACGATGGCGCGGCACAAGTTGGCATTCCCTTTCATGTATGCCAAGAGCAGCACTGGAAAACAAAAGCACACACAGGGCTCCTTCCCACCCGGCCCAGCCTGGCACCCACACATGGAGGGCGGAAGACAGCCGAGGGCAGAACAGACTGCTGGCAGGACGTCTGTTCACGAAGTCCCCACAGACACACAGGGGCCCCGAGGCTCTGGAGAGACCTCTGTGGACAACCTGTAGCATCTTCCAATAAAGGATGTGGCCACGAGCCAAAGAATTCTAGAGCAGCTGCGGTTTCCGAGACGCAGTCTTTCCCGCGTGGAGCTTTGGCTGCAAGAGCGCTAAGGTCGCGCAGGTGGTGAGGGGTTCACCACGGAGGGAGTCATTACTGTGGTCTCAGGTGCCTTCCTCTGGCATGAAACACTGGTTTCTCCACAAAGATCAAAGCTCTTTTCACCCAATGTAACTAAATCTAAGCCTATGAGTTGTGTACACATGGAGAAGAAAAATCAGTATTAGGAACATGTTCCAGAAAGTTCTTCCACCCCGTGGAGCCCGTGGGAACCCACACTCTGGCCAGGCCAACCTGCTGGCCTTCCCTACAAACAATTACAGCTCACTGCGGCTCCCCTTTGCTGCCCTTTCCCAGACGCTGGGTCTACTGGGTTCCTTAAGTTCAACTCTGAAAATCGTACAATAACATGGGGGTTATTTTTCCCACTATCAAATGAGGAAGCAGGCCTATGAGGGAGGATGCACCCAGTCACCCTGCTAGAATGCGACAGGGCTAGGACAGGGCTAGGCATCTGCACCCAGGTCTCTGTAAACCGGGGGCCTAGACACGGAGCCCCCCCCTGCTGCCTGTTCCTGTTTACCTGCTCCCGGGCAAGGTGTGCTGAGTCTGTGCTGCTCACTCCACCCCCAGGGGCTGACTCCTCCGAAGCTTAAACAACAATGCTCACGTAGCAAGGCCACCAACTCCTCTCAAGACCAAGAGAAAACGGTGAGAAAGGATGCGGTCCCATGTTAAGGTTCAGACAACCCCATGGTGACTCCATTTCTGCCAAGACCACAGAGGCGCTCTCTCTAGAACGGGTGAGTGAATGGGAATGCAGCAGCCACACAGCTGCGCGGAGGGCTCTGGGCTGGGATGAGAGATCTGGTTTTGTTTCATGGGGTTAGTTTTCCTTACCCGAAAACCGGGGATACACCTATGTGCACTGCTTCCCTCACGGGGCTGCCGCGAGTCCTCGGCAAGAAAACGAACGCAAGAATCAGCAGAAAAGCTAGGACACACGGGTGACCAGTGACCACGGGGACCCAGAGCAGCCGGGAGAGGCCTGGAGCCTCGGCATAAGAAGGCGCCCCGTGTTTCTGGGCAGTCTGCCACTTTCTCAAAGCATGCCAACACACACTCGAGCGCATCTCTTCCTTTTGAAGATCCTGTGAGATGCTTATACTTTCTTTCTCTGCTGGAATTTGGGAGCTTGGGTAGGGCCCTATTTGACTGGACAAAAGGCAAATGAGGGAAACAAAAACAGGTGGGCAGGCCTGTTTGGAGAAGGGTAAGGATGGTTTCAGAGCGCTCGATGCACTTGAGATGTGACGGTGTCTAAAATCAGATCCCCAGACTCCGAGATGTGACAGTGACTAAAACCAGACACCCCAGAGTCCGTGAGACATGACGGTGTCTAAAACCAGACACCCCAGACTCCGTGAGACGTGACGGTGATTAAAATCAGACACCCCAGACTCCGTGAGATGTGACGGTGTCTAAAACCAGACACCCCAGACTCCACAACAGGGCTCTGTAACTCACACTCAGAGGGCCCAACAGAACTGTTCTGCAAGCTGAATGCTCTCAGATAACGACGTGTGCCTGGGCTCTTGCCTTTCCCGGAAGCGGGGCGCGGCCTTGCTACGTACCCGTGCTGCCGTCTGCGTCCGGCTTGTCCAGAGGGTACTCCGGCATGCATTCTAAGAAGAGATCAAAGATGGCCGCCGCGTTCTCCTTGCCGTATTGTCCCAAAATGTGCAGTGGTGACTGGCCTCTGATACAACAAGTTGGAAAAGTTAGGAACGTATCTGCCAGGGCCATCACACACAAAATAAACAGAATTTTCTGAACTCTGTGACGGTGGATACATCTAAAAGACATGCTGGGTTTACTGGGTTCCTTAAATTTAACTCTGAAAATCATACAATAAGATGAGGGTTATTCTTCCCACCATCAGATGAGGAAGCAGGCCTATGTGTGATGCCCTGGTTTTGTGACGCCTGAAAAACAGGTAAGGAAAAGGAGGTTCTACAAAGTCTTTCTTTTTCTTATTTTGTATTTTACTGTAACCTAAGTGCATGCGTAACAAAAGTTTTTTTTTTTTTTGAGACGGAGTCTCGCTCTGTTGCCCAGGCTGGGGTGCAGTGGCCGGATCTCAGCTCACTGCAAGCTCCGCCTCCCGGGTTCCCGCCATTCTCCTGCCTCAGCCTCCCGAGTAGCTGGGACTACAGGCGTCGCCACCGCACCCAGCTAGTTTTTGTACTTTCGGTAGAGACGGGGTTTCACTGTGTTAGCCAGGATGGTCTCGATTTCCTGACCTTGTGATCCGCCCGCCTTGGCCTCCCAAAGTGCTGGGATTACAGGTGTGAGTCACTGCGCCCGGCCAAAAGTTTTTTTAAGAAGCATTTTTTATTAAAACAAAATACCAGTACCAAAAGTACCAAAATAAAGTACCCGAAGCTGGTGAGGGGCCCTAGTGGCCAGTTTTGCAGCCCCTCCCCGGGGCTGACGGGAGGCACCAGCAACCAGCAGCTCTGAGCAGCAGGCCAGGCGCTGTGGGGCCTGCGCGGGCCCAGCACACTCACCTGAGATTAAAGGCTTCGGCGTCCACTGTGCACTCTGTCAGGAGAACCCGGATGTTGTTGAGCCGGCCGTGCATGACAGCAAGATGAAGAGCTGGGAAGTAAATCCTCTTACTGTGCAGGCCCAGAAGCACACGCAGAAAACTCCCCACTCCCCTCACCCGCACAGACCTCTCTGTAAACAGGACCTGGCCGCAGCAGCGACCGGCCACACACAGCCACCCTGTCTGGTCTTCACCACCCTCAAGGATGCGTCACAAACGCAGTCTCACGCCTGCTCTGTGCTGTGCTTTCTGCTTCAGCAGTTACCCAAAGGTGAGAGTTAATAGTTTCCCAAGGAGGCAGTGCAGGCTTCCAGGGCTCAGACGGGGAGGCTGCCCAAGGCCTGGGCAGTCGCAGGCTGGACGCCCTACGCAGAGCACTTCCTGTCACAGCTTTCTCCTGTAGAAGCCAAGCTTCCCAGGGGGAGCAGACCCAAGGGTGCACTGCACCCACCCCTAGAATGGAGGGATAGTTCAAGCCACTAAGGAATGACTGGGAGTTACCATTGTTTCCATTCTCATCCACGGCAGCAAAGTCCACGCCATTCTCCAGGAGGACTGAGCAGATGGTGGGCAGGTCCTGCTGGGCAGCAAGATGAAGGGCAGTCTGGCGATGCTTGGTTAATTCATTCACTTTGGCTCCTGCAAGAAGCTGTTGAAGTTCATTACATGAACAGTCAGTCTCTCTGCCACAATCAAGATCCTCCTTGTGGGGGCCAAGTCTGCTTGTCTTCTGACACCCACAGAGGCTGATGGCCTGCCCTGCTGACAGAGCTGGGAGCATAAGGGCTTCACACATACCCCTGCTGAAGCAGAAACCAGCAAAACTTGTGCCAAGGGCAACTTGGCAATTACCTATCAAAACGTTAACCAGCCATTCCTTGGAACACAGAAACTCCACTTCTAAGGCTTTCGTATACAAAAACTGTGCAAGACTGCAGTGATGTTCACTGTACTATGTAAGGGTGTCTACTGCTTGTAATAGGAAAGCCTGATGGCAAAGGGGTTTGGTTGTAAAAATTGTAATAGATACAAACAATAGAGTAAGATGATAAATATTTATCAATTAACATGGAAAGATGTTGATAACAAGTATGTTTAAAAAGCCTCGCAATTTAGAAGACAGTACGATTCCATCTGGGGACGACAGAGCTCTGTGTACACACAAGCGTGCACGCACACGGGCACTTGGAAGGTGTTTCAGAGCATAAACGCCACACTCGGAAGAGCTGGGGTCAAAGGGAGACACGCTCTGTTTCATCTCCTTCCATGCCTGGAGTTTTTCCACAGTGAGTATGCACTATTTCACTACTGTTTTCTGTTTATTATTTCTTGAGACAGCAACTTGCTCTGTCATCCAGGCTGGAGTGCAGTGGTACCATCATAGCTCACTGCAGCCTTGAACGCCTGAGCTTAGATGATCGTCCCACCTCAGCCTCCTGAGTAGCTAGGACCACAGGCATGTGACCCTATACCTGGTAAAAAAAAAAAAAAAAAAAAAAAAAAATTCTGTAGAGACGAGGTCTTGCTATGTTGCCCAGACTGGTGTCAAACTCCTGGCCTCAAGTGATCCTCTCAACTTGGCCTCCCAAAGTCCTGAGATTACAGGCATAAGCCACTGCGTCCAGCCTGTTTTTTCAAAGAAAGAACACAGGCCGGGTGCAGTGGCTCAGGCCTGTAGTCTCAGCATTTTGGGAGACTGAGGCGGGCAGACTGCTTGAGCCCAGAAGTTCAAGACCAACCTAGGTAACATGGTAAAACCTCGTCTCTACAAAAAATTTAAAAATTAGCTGGGCACAATAATGGTGTGCACCTGTAATCGCAGCTACTCGGGAGGATGAGATGGGAAGATTGATTGAGCCTGGCAAGTCAAGGCTGCAGTGAGCTATGATCAGGTCACTGCACTCCAGCCTGGGCAACAGAGCAAGACCATGTCTCAAAAAACAAAAAAAAGAAAAAAAGGGACACAAAGAATTACAGAATCGAAACAGCAAGTGGGACCTTTACATGATGCCCTATTCATTTAGTATTTGAAGTTCATCATCCTCTTTCTGAAAAAGTTTAAAAAACAGTTGCTGTAAACAGAAAATACCTGTAGTCTGTAGTCAGACCCAATTTGCCACTCCTGAGGTGAAAGGCCACCCCTGGTTCCTCCGCGTGCACAGGCACTGCCTCTGGGAAAATCTAGGCGCTGGTTAGCTGCTCGGTTAGGACCCTGACTTCTAAATCCCAGCCTCCTCAGAACTCTGGGCGCCCAGTCTCACCACTGATCGGTAAGACATATGAGTGGATATGGGACTGTCAATACAGGGCGTCTCACAGACGCATATTCATGGGCCCTGGTGCTATGTTAGGGATCATCACTGGCCCCACAGCTGGTTAACTGGGAGGAGAGAGGTAGGGAAGGGGTTTCAGTATGAACAGGTTCAAACAGGATGCAGCATCAATTCAAAGAGAAAGGAGCACGTGGACACTGGAAAACCCGCTGTTTCTAGTGTTTCTGGGCGCTCCTATCATCTGTCATGCCGGGCCCCAGGAAGGCAGGAACCTTGGTCAGGGACAGTAGACCTCCTTCCGCCCTACAGAGGCATAAAGACCGATGAACGCGAGGCTGATTCCCTACGACTTTGGGACCCAGCTCCGCCTCCCTGGCTGCTTCTCCCACATCCAGTCTGTTCCCGGCATCATCAGATCCACCTCTCCTCATTCCTCAGTTCACACTCACTTCCACAGCCTCCCCACGGTCTAGTCCCCGGTGAGCCCGCCCCACACCTGTGTGTCTCACTCTCAAGGCGCCTCCTTCAAACGCTGCCTCAGCTCAAACACAATCAAGTCACAAGGCTTCTCTAAAAAGTACTCTTCAGAAACAGTTACACCAAGGCAGCAAGGCTGCTCAGGTGCCCTGGCGGCCAGTTCCACGGCATGCGTCGGGGACTGACGGGAGGGACCAGCGACAGCCGGCTCTGAGGAGCAGACCAGATGGGGAGGCCCTGGCTCAGCTCTGGCCTTGTTCTGTCAGCTCAGACACTTACAGTGGTTTCTCCGCTGCTGAAAACATACTGGCTGCTCACAGTTCTCGTCTGAAATGTGACACCCACGTTCTGTTTTCTGCCTGCCTCTCTACCCACAGCTCTTTCAACTCTCCTACAACTTCTACCAAATTTTCCTACATAAAACACACCACATGCACTTCCGGATCTCCACATCTTGGCTGAGACCCTTCCCTGCCCAGGTAGTATTGTGTTATACTGGAAAAAGCAGGCTTTGGAGTCCAGTGCCAAGGCTAAACTCCAACACTACTAGCTTACACAGCCTTAGGGGGTAAAACTCTTTCTCGGCCTAAATTTTCTCCTTCGTAAAATGTAAAACATTTCTCATACCCCTCTGTGGTTTTGAAAACTAAGAGAGAGCTCACTTCAAAGTCCCAGTTGAATGCCTGACAGAGAACAGAAGCAGGTCTCCGCTTCCTCTGTGCTGCCGCCCTGCCTCTGCCGTCGAAACCCTGCTTTCCGGCAGGGCCCCATCTAGCATCTGGCAGCCCACGCAGCCCAACAGGGCGCTCAGGACATGCAGCCCTTGACACCATCTTCCTGAGTGCACCGGCCTCGCTCCCCAAATTCACACTGGCCTTTCACCACACCGGGCAAAGCACCTGTGATGAGATTCTGCACAAGCTCTACACTATGCTTTGACAACGTATTATTACACGCAGTATTTCTGTGTCACTTACCAAATTGCGGACAATCATTTCTGAGCCTGCTTGGACAGCGAGGTGCAGGGGGGTCAACTTGGAGGCATCCTGGACTCTTGAATTTACATTAGCGTGGACACTTATCAAGAACAGCACACTTTCAATATCAGAATTCTGAACTGCCACATGAAGGAAATTCCGGCCCTTGTTATCCACCTTCAGCAACAAGTGCAAAGCAAAAGATTAGTTCCCTTTTAAGGGTACCTCCTGAGCTTCATCTGCAAGCTGAACTGACCACTGGAGAGGTCACGATGGAGACCTTCCCTCAGTCTTAGGAAACCCCCTCCCAAGAATGAACACGAAACGCCATCCCCCAACCCCACCCACAGACCCGCTCTACACATCCGTGCACAGAAGCAGGTGTGCAGAGCCACACCCACGTGGTCAGGGGAAGGGAGCTGCTGCAGTAACCCACGCTGCCCTGGCAGCCTCCTGTAGTAGGAACTGGATGGGAAAACCAAGAAGAAGACAGTCTGAAGGACAGGGAAATGAAAGCGCCAAGATACCAGGATACTCACGGAGAGGCAAAGATGGAGACAAGCGTTGGAAGTCTCTTTGCTTTGGCTAAAACAAGCGCCCAGCATCCTAATGCCCCAGCGGCACTGCCAGCCTGACCCGAGCAGTCAAACAAAGGCTTCAGAAACGTGGAGACAGTTTCCTCTTTTACTGAGCTACAAGACTACACACCATGCGGGAGGGAGCCAACAGCAAGTCACAGGCTTCACTCCACTGATGGAAACCCAGCAGAGCTCAACGAAATCAACCACACCGTAGACTGGAGTTCCCAGAGCTGTCTTAGCATGCATGTGGCGGCGGCAGTGAGCGAGACCCCAGTGCTGCACACACGGCACACCGCTTCACAGGCCACACAGCCACAGCACATGCCAGTCCCGTAAGCAGCGGATCTGCAAAGCGCTTGGATCGACAGTCCAGTTTCACACTGGAGAGAAGAAATGGGAGGGGCCACTTCACACCACCTGAGAAATGTGAGGTCACCACCTACACAACCCAGTCACACTTGAGAAAATGCTGAAGACAGGTGGCGTCCAGAAGCCTAAGACACCAAGCAATCATCTCCACCCACGCGAGGATTTCACTTCATCTGGGTCCCAAGTCTGCATCTCCCCTTCATGAGTTCTAACGCTTCTAAACGCTGCCAGTATTCTAGGTGCTGGCTGGAGAGTCAGGTTCCCGCAGGACCGGCCTGACAGACCCCTCCCCACTCCCACTCAGACCAGTTGTTACTGTCATTTCCCGCCCAGTTGGTTGTTGCAGATCCACAGTTCACCATCCACATTTAGCAGCTGGTAAAGAACCACAAAGAACAAGGACAGCTGAGCCTGCTGAGTAACTGAACTCCTCCAAAACACTCAGGAAGTTGCCCCAACATCACAATGCAAGCTCTTTAAAAGACACTCCTTACTAGGACAGTTGACCAACCTAGCAAAAGCAAAGAATGAGCTCGGCTGTACACGCCACAGACTTCCTACGATGGAGCCCACTGCCTCTGCTTCCGTCTCCGCCTGGCATTGTCAGGCGCTGACATACCGGCAGAGGAGCCAGATCTCCTCCTGCACTGATGGGACATCTCAGCAGCCACATTCTAGGGCAGGGAGGACAATTTTAACCGAAGTTCTTTCCAGGAAGAGCCATGTTTAGTTGGTGACATCTGTCTAGTCTCCAGGTTCCGCAGAGCCCAGGACAATGTGGAGAATGCTGGGTGTTCCTCACCTACCTGCTCAGCAGCCCCGGACTCTCGTTTGAGGATGGCCTCGGCTGACTTGTTGTTCTTGAAAGTCATGGCACAGGCAAACGGGGTCAGCCCTTGTCTGTCTCGCACGTTCAAATGGATATCGGGGTGAGAAACCAACAGCTGAATGATGACGCCGTGTTGGCTGCTGATGGCCACGTGGATGGGGGTTCTTCCTTCTGCATCCTATGGAACAAGGCACAGAATTTAATGTTCAATTGCAAGATAAAAGGAAAAATATGAAGGGGTATAACTTTTAAATCAAATTTCAGTTATGAGACTCGATCAACACTCCCACCCTGTGTGTGACTCAGCTGTTAAAGAGGCCAAAAAGAAATGACTAAAAGTCACTTCCTGTTACACCACGTTCCAGCGACCCAGTGGTGACCGTGGACCCGGCACACACCCGTGTTTCAGATCTGCAGTGAGTCTCCGCTCTAAGCCACCACTCCTTATCTGGCTACAGGGCCTTAGATATCAATCTGCACAGGCTCGAATGTTGAAAAAACTCAGGGGTGCTCCAGTGAGCTACCAGGATGTTCTCCTAAATACAGTACGCAATTTGGGACTAAACTGTCAGTGGAAATCTGTAACTGAGGGGCAATAGGAGGCAAAGAGAAAGAGCTGAAACAAATCTTCCTCCGGCTGTAGTAAGGACAAAGGAAGGCACAGAGAAGCAAAGTCAGCCTGAAATCATGAACATTGCAAGGGAGGCCGTGTGTTCATGAAGAAGCAGCGCCTGGAACTGGGCACTGTGCAAGGTCCTTTGCCATAGGAGGAGGTTTCCCTCATGCCAGAGCCACATCTCTCTCCCTGGAAAACAGAAACGACATACCTGTGCATTCACGTTGGCACCAAACTCCAGAAGACACTGTACTGTCTCTTCCAGCCCCCAAGAGGCTGCCAAGTGCAAAGGGGTCTGCCCATCTCTAGCCTCTTCCTCTCCTTCCCCGTTAGTGCCTGGTTGTCTGGGACTATTCACGTCACAGCCACTGAAGGGAATGGGGAAATGTAAAACACGCCGCGCTTGGACCCGGCCTCCAGGCATGCTGATCACAAATGTAGAGCAGCAGCCTCATCCAACCCAACAGCGTCTGCTGTGGCCGGGTCTGCTGTCCTTAGGCCCCGGCCTCAAATACCAGAGTCGGGGTTCCACTCCCATATTCTCTGACTGGTCTTGGGGGTGGGCAACCCGGGCATCAGAATTGTTAGAAACTCCCCAGGGGGATATGCATACATTTACAGTCTGAGAACAAGCTGGACGCAGTGGCTCATGCCTCTAATCCCACACTTTGGGAGGCCGAGGCGGGTGGATCAACTCAGGTCAGGAGTTCACGTCCAGCCTGGTCAACATGACGAAACCCCCTCTCTACTAAAAACATAAAAATTAGCTGGGCACGGTGGTGCACGCCTGTCATCCCAGCTATGCAGGAAGCTGAGGCAGGAGAATTACTTGAACCCAGGAGGTGGAGGTGGCAGTGAGCTGAGATCGCGCCACTGTACTCCAGCCTGGGTAACAGAGTGGGACTTCATCTCAAAAATAAAAATAGAAAATACAAAAAGAAAGTTTGAAAACCATAAAGTTTGAGCCAGGCGCGGTGGCTCACGCCTGTAATCCCAATACTTTGGGAGGCTGAGTCGGGTGGATCACAAGGTCAGGAGATTGAGACCATCCTGGCTAACATGGTGAAACCCCGTCTCTACTAAAAATATTAAAAAAAAATTAGCCAGGTGAGGTGGCGGGCGCCTGTAGTCCCAGCGCTGAGGCAGGAGAATGGCGTGAACCTGGGAGGCGGAGCGTGCAGTGAGCCGAGATGGCGCCACTCACTCCAGCCTGGGCGACAGAGCTAGACTCTGTCTCAAAAAAAACACAAAAGAAAACCATAAAGTTTGAGAACCACTGCTCTAAAGGCTTCCTGAATAACCTTGGCTCCCACACATCCCACACTCCGAGGGGGCCACAGAGCCTGTTAGGACTCACACACCGTGGTGGGGTCCTGCAGAGACCATCTGGTCTCCCCAGCCGTAGCCTCCTGCTTCACGGTCTGAACTGGTCCGCCATGACTACAGGAGCTCAGGCAGCTCCCAAAGCAGGAAGCTGACTTAAGCTTTCAGCTTCTTTGACCCGGGCCTGTGAGCTCCTCCCGTCACAAGGGAGCCTGGCTCCTGGCTGACTTGACATGACAGAACAGTGACTCTCTGATAACCTTAACTGCGAAAGTCAAGCCGGCTACTGGTATGCCAAGACTGTAGATGGATTTAAAAAGGAAAGAGCCAGTTTGCAACAAGCGCACTAAAACGCTTTGGAGAGATACTGGGGACTCTGACCTGCGGATGAGAAAGCAGGCGGTGGGCTCGTTGTTTTCGTCAATGGCTCTGTGCAGGAGTGTCTGAAGGCATCCACCAGGCCCCGGACCCCAGCACGTGGCATCACAGCCATGTCTGACCTGCAGAAAAACGTAGTTATTCACAAACACTGCTGAGCAAAGGCAAACAGTTTTACTACCAAGTCTGAGCTCTATGTATAGCATTAAATCCATTTTCAGATAAGATACAGTTAATTAAATGATAATTACTTCAATCTGTATCACTCATTAGTTTTACAAACACTAATTAAAATTTGCTGTGTGCAAGTTCTTGCACTAGGTCCTGTGGGACAGACTTGGGAAGTATCAACAAGTTACGTTTAATTTGTGTCCTTTAGAGTTGAGTTCTAGAAGGGACAGAAAACACAAAGTGTCAGTGTACACCAACCAGTCCTAAGTAACACACCTGTAACTAACAGGTAAGCTCAACAACTAGCTAAAATCCCCAGGTGCGTAACGCCTTCATACCACACTGCAGGCCCTTCGGAGAGCTGAACCAGAACGTGCAGGTTTGCCTCCACTTTTGGGGCCTGTCTGGCAAACAAGGGTGATAAACCAAGACTGATGAAATGATCACTATGGTGATAATGAGGACACCCCACAGCAAATCAGCCAAGCCCAGGAGAGGACTCCTGAGGAAATGCCGCCATTCTCTCGCTGCTTGGTGGTTTTCTTGGTGACGACAACCTAAAAACAAAAGTGTTGGCCGAGACCACGTTGAACTGCAAGTTTCTTTAACGTGACTTGCGACTGCTTGTCCTTGTCCCACTATGTTACTTGGCAGATCTCCTGCTCCTGTGACAGCTACGCAGGCACCAGCTCCACCCCTGACACAGTGTCTCCCCATCTGTAAGCAGAGGCTAAGGCTGTGCTTGTCTTACCAGAGTGGACGCGATGTCCTCCAGACTGTTCGCCAGGGCCAGCCACAGCGGGGGGTTCCCCTTCTCGTCTGGCACAGACATGTCCGCTCCTCGGGTGCATATGGCATCGACCACGAGTGGAAGCTGGTTTCTGATGGCCAACTGGAGGGCCGTCTCCCCGTCCCGAGTCCTGCTAGGACAGGCACACCCAAACCAACATTTGTAGTTGAGGCCAAAGCACAGAAGGTGCCCTTCCGGGCATTCCAGAGCCCAGAATCTTCCGTACCCCTCATCATATTCACTCACAGTCATTAAATATTTTCTCAGGGAAATTAAATGTGAAAACAGTGTCTGTTCATTCTGCCTTTTTAGAACACATAACCATGTCATCTTATTGCCTCTCGAAGATAACATCCCAGTGTGTTGAATTCTTAGAGAACGACAGTCACTTTTGAGAGCAGTTTAATACAACGCCACCCAAGAACCCAGCTGACAACCCTTCCTTCCCCCGCTCAGCCATTCAGAGTCACTGGAGAGCAAGGGGAGTTCTTTTGAAAATACCACCACAGTAACAATTGGACTCCATGTCACGTCTTTTTCCCCCTCAAGCCTTACTGGTGGCTCATTTGTTGGAACGTTCTTCATTGTAACTGAAATTCCTCGTTAAAAACTGATTTTAGGCCAGGCACGGTGGCTCACGCCTGTAATCCCAGCACTATGGGAGGCCGAGGTGGGCGGATCACGAGGTCAGGAGATCGAGACCAGCCTGGCCAACATGGTGAAACCCCATTTCTACTAAAAGCACAAAAAATGAGCCAGGCGTGGTGGCGGGCACCTGTAATTCCAGCTACTCGGGAGGCTGAGGCACGAGAAACGCTTGAACCCAGTAGGCGAAGGCCGCAGTAAGCCGAGATTGCACCACTGCACTCCAGCCTGGGCAAGAGTGAGCTCCTGACTCAAAGAAAAAAAAAACCTGACTTTAGATTGTTTTTTACAGTGAGACTTGTGCAATACTGTGCACTGGTCCTGAAAGGTTCAGACAAGAGCAAAGGACAGTCCTTTTCTCCGTTACAATCAAGACTTTTGATGATTTTGTGACAACACTGCATTTGTGTGTTTTTAGAGCTATTGTTTCCCTTCCTCTATGTAATATGAAACAAAAACACTTCTACAAGCCAGGCTGTGCTTTTGACATCTCCATTAATTGTTACCTGGTGTTACAGTGGAGAGTGCGGCTTCGTCCTACCTGACATTTATATCTGCCTGGTGCTCCAGGAGGAAGAGTGCGCTCTTGCTGTCCTGCCGCTGTATGGCCATGTGCAGGAGGGTCTGCCCATCCGACATGGTGTCATTGATGGAGGCCCCAGAGCCCAGCAGCTGGGCTGCGATCGTGTGCATGCCTGGGAAAGAAACAAGCCCCGATTTCATCCACGCTCAGCGTTTCCTGCTTCCTCAACATCTTACTACAACAGACATACCCTCTCAACTTCTCAAAGCCAGCAGTTTTCCACTGGATCTAACAGGCTTAACTCAAACAGAAAGGTTATTTCACAACCAAATGATTAGCCCACTCTCCCCTTTCTTTCTCGCTCCCTCTCTCCCGCCCAGCCCTGCTTCAGACAGCTGTCTGTCTGCAGACATGAGCAGCCCCGGCACGGCCTTACCAGTCCATAATGCCAGGCCCAGCACAGTCTGGTCTCGGGAATCTTTGAGGCTGAAGTCCGGAATGATTTGCAAGTTGTTGGTGGCATGAAGAGCATTGGCTGAATGTTTTAAAAAGGAAAAGAACATTTGAGTTCACCATCTGTGGATCCCATATAAAGCATTCAGTAGAGTAGGAACTCAGTTTCAAACTAACTGTTGGGTATAATACGATGAATGCTACAAAAAGAGAGTAGATAAATCTTGTCAGGACTTGAAGCCCAGAAATCTGATATTTTGGAGCAAAACTTACGGGGAAAATGAATTTTTTTAAAAGCTTAAAACACTGACTCTTCACATAAGGAAAACGGACTCCATTACGGAAACACACTTGATCACTAAAAAGACTAGAACAACGCCCCGATGGTGTTTCCTAATACACAATCTTAAAACTTTCCTCCTACAGTCTTAAAACTTCTGTGAGGACCAAAAAAAGGGCACACAGTACCTGAAACCCCACCTCCCTCCAGAAAGACAATGCTAAAAAACCACTGTCCTTAACAAGGATTGAGGCAAGAGCAAAATAAACCTCAGGACAGGAAAGAGAAGGTATGAGGAAGACCTTCTGAGGGAAACGGCCCTTCTGTCCCGCAGGGGCTGCCCTTGGCCCCTCTCTCTGGCCCCGCTCTCACGGGGTGCCTGCCACAGCAGGGTTCTCCAAGACAGTGCTCACACTGAGGCGCAGCTTTGCTTGACCGACACTAAACGGCCTGGAGAAATACTCAAGTAAGACAGACGGCAGAATCAAAAGTTCTACCAGCTTAACCTGACAAGTGAAATGGGCAGGCCCCATCCTGAACACACACACAGGGAAGCAGCAGTCAAGAGCCAGACTACATGCTTCTCTAGTTTGACCTGAGAGGATTTTTTGGGAGTAAGAAACTAGCTATACGAAAGTCACCAACAGAAGAAACATCAACTCTGTAACTAACGATCCTAAACCGCTGTCCCCAAGTCAAAATGATGGACAGTATTCCCACGTACTTACCTTTCTGCTCCAGGATGACAGACACCACGTCCGGATGGTTATAGGCGATCGCCATGTGCAGTGGTGTCTGCAGATAGATGCTGTCCGCCAAGCTGGTCAGGGATGCAGCCTCCTTTGGCAAAGGCAGAGGAGCTTCCTCCGTCTGCAGGTTTGGGTTGGCACCTTGCTGCAGGAGCTCTGCAGTGAGGTTGGCCAGGCCATGCCGACACGCTGTGTGCAATGGGGTTTCTCCCTGAATGGAAACAAATGGCCGAAATCTGAGCACTCACAGGAATTCCCTTCACGAAGGGAGCATGGCAGCCTGAGAGAAAAAACTCGGGTCCTGGGCTCATCCTGTCGCCAGCTGACCCTCCTGATTTCTGCTCTTTTTCTCCTGAGCCATCATTGCTCTCAGTATCTTTTCTTTCTTTTTTTGGTTTTGTTTGGAGATAAGTCCCGCTCTGTTGTCCAGGCTGGAGTGCAGTGTCAAGATCTCGGCTCACTGCAACCTCTGCCTCCTGGGTTCAGGCAATTCTCCTGCCTCAGCCTCCTAAGTAGCTGGGATTACAGGCACGAGCCACCACACCCGGCTAATTTTTGTATTTTTAGTACAGACAGGTTTCACCATGTTGGCCAGGCTGGTCTCGAACTCTTGAGCTTTTGATCCACCTGCCTCAGCCTCCCAAAGTGCTGGGATTACAGGCGTGAGCCACCGCGTCTGGCCTATTTTTTTTTTTTTTGAGGTGGAGTCTCGCTGTGTTGCCCAGGCTGGACCCAAACTTCAAGCCTCAAGCAGTCCTCTTGCCTCAGCTTCCCAAATAGCTGGGGTCACAGGCGTGAGGTAGTGCGCCTGGTTCCACCCTTCGTTTCTTCAGTGTCTTCCCCAAGCACCTTCCAAAAGCTGGCTTCTTGACTTCACCTCCTAGGTCCTCCTTAACCGCCCTTTGCTTTGCTTCATAACTCTTTTTCTCTAATTCTAAAAATAATATATGCTTATTATGACAGAACAATAACAAGCTACAAGTGTCACCAAAATAAACAGTGCAAGCGGGAAAGCCGCGCAGCCCCCACCCGGGAGCGAGGCACCGGCAATCAGCAGCCTCGACACAGTGGCCGTCGCTGCTTCCGCAGCTCCTCACTTGCACTCCGTTTCTGTGGCCTGCTCGCACCAATCTCATCTCGAACTCTGATCAAGACCTCCTTCCCCTACTTTTAAAAGTTAAAAATATTTTTAATTGGTATTACCGGTACCTGATGCAATATTTAAAAAGAAGTTTCCTCTCACATTTGGAACCATTATTACCAGTTTCATGTTTCTCTCCATTGACAGAATACTCCCAGAAAAATGCATGTGTGCACATGCTTAAGCATTTCGGCATGTCTATCTGTATGTCCATATGTATACACACACACTGGAGTTTTCCCACCCAAACAAGTGGAAATGAACAGAACACACCACTCTGCTTGCAGTACGGCACTTGCGTATGGCGCCTGCTCTCATCAGAGCTACACATCATCATCACTTAGAGAGGCGAGAACTCTCCAAGGCTTACTGTAAAAAACAGCAAGATCCCTGGCAGTGATGTTTACAACTAACTGATCACAACCAGTTACAGATTCATTTGTTCCTTCACAGCCACTGCTTCACTTGACTAGCCTTAAAAAAAAAAAAAAAAGCAAGCTCCTACCTCCTCCTTTTCCCTCAAAAAACTATCCTTTCCCAGCAGGAGTCACTTTTAAACTCTTCCAGCTGGGTTTTGTAAATCTCCGTATTTCTAACTAATATGTTTTTATTGCTGCCTCTTGATTTTCCAGCTTTGAACATTATCTGCGGGACTCGCCACGGTGGCAGATAAGGATTGAGTGCTTTTACGCCTTGACCCAGAGCGCACGCTTCCCACCCAAATCCTCCCCACACAGGGGAACCGTAACTGTAGTGTGAGCCCTCCCAAGTATTTCCTCTTCCTCTTCCTCCTTCTCTCCCCCTCCCCCTCCTCAGGGCTGTCTCCTGTTCCAGACCTTCTTCCTACACATTCTCCCTGGGTGTGCTGATCTACTCCACGGCTTCTGCCATTATCTACAAGCAGGAGACTGTCAAACCCAGGCCTCCAGCCCCATTTTTGCATCTTATTTTCCCACAGCCTGTTAGACATCTCTACCTAAATGTTTAGAAATTCAGAAATCACAGTGGAATTTACTCCCCCTACTCAGGTTCCTCCTCCTGGCCAGCTTCCTCTTTTCTCACGGCTTTGCCACAGTAATTGTTTTTTTAAGTTCGTCCTTCGGTGTCCTTGGGGTACCGGTGGTTTCTGGTTCCACAGATAAGTTCTTGAGTGGAGATTTGTTAGATGTTAGCGCACCCACCACCTGAGCAGGGGACACTGCGCCCAGCATCCCCCTTTTATCCCCACCGCCCTCCCAAGCGGCCCCTCCGAGTCCCCGAATTCCACACGCCATCCCTGCACTGCAGCAGCTGGAACGGTTCTCTCGCCCTCGCTCCCGGGAGCCTGAAGCACGCATGTGGTACAGACTGACTCTGCAATTCCTGCGGAACCTGTTCCTTTGGATCCCAATGCAGCGTGAGAGGACAGCGCAGGTCACCGCTTGTCAAGATGATTCCCACTTGGCTCCAGCCTGGGCTCCACGGCACACCCACCATGCCAGCCATCCCAGGCAGCTTTCTCAGCTCCGGAAGAATCGTACTACTTGTCTGCCCAAAACCCTCCAATGGCTCCTCTGTCCCCACAGGATAAAGCCCACACACCGGAAGCCAGTGTTCCAGGCCCTTCTGCAGTGCTGCTCTCCACGGCTTTCCAGTTAGGCCTCCTGTGTCTCTACGGTTTGGGTTTGACCTAGTTTTGCTATGAAGGGTATTCAGAGAAGGAGCAACAGCGGGTAGACAATGTGGGCCTAAGGGAGGTTTTTTTGTTTTGTTTTGTTTTCCAAGACAAAATCTTACTCTTTTGCCCAGGTTGCAGTGCAACGGCGCGGTCTCCACTCACTGCAACCTCTGCCTCCCAGGTTCAAGCGATTCTTCTGCCTCAGCTTCCTGAGTAACTGGGACTACAGGCCCCCGCCACCACGTCCAGCTAATTTTTGTATTTTTAGTAGAGATGGGGGTCTCACCATGTTGGCCAGGCTGGTCTCGAAGTCCTGACCTCAGATGATCCGCCCGCCTCAGCCTCCCAAAGTGCTGGGATAACACGTGTGAGCCACCGTGCCCGGCAGAGGATTTTGAGTTAGGAGATAGTAGAGCATGTCTCTATGCTATTAGAAATGAATAGTGGGCAAAGCTAATGATGCAGGAGGAAAAGAAAGAGACAGTGACACATAGTGGCAAGAGCAGAGGCATGGAGAAGGTGAGAGGGCATGAGATGCTGTGATGTTGAGCCCAGAATAAGCAGCAGTGGGCGCTGGGCCATGCCGTCACTCTGGCTGGAGAGCTGGCTATGTGCAGACACACAGCGGAGTCAGCAGTGTTTTGAAAGGATGGCACTGCCCTCTCTCCTGTACCAAGATATGCTGGTCTGGCTCAGATACCGAGCTCACTGTTGACTGCCGTGCCCAGTGCTGTCGAGACAGTCCAACTAGACAGCCTTGTGCTGGAGTCTTAATACGGACACCTCATTATTTATAATAGTACATAGGTACTGTGTGTGTGGACAGAGGCTGGGGAACGCCCCGGGCTGGAGCATCCACACAGGTATTATTTATAAGCCACCTAACCTCCCAGAACCCCAAGGTCGTTGACTCCGAGAGATTGATGTGGGAAAGGCTTCTTCAATCCTAATAATACATGCTGCTTCCAGGTCCACTGTGAAAATTAAAAGGGGTAATAGCCTTAAAGCTGCTAGCACAAAGTGACCGTAAAATAAATGTGATCTTGAAGACAAGCATATCCTTCCGGTCTGAAAATAATAAAGTAAAAATAACTACCAAATAGTACCTAATGTCTCAGTTATTATACTAATAAGCACTTAATTATATCATTTACTTTCATCTTAACCACACCCTATGAAATCAGTATTAACCTCATTTTATAGATGAGGAAACTTAAAATTAAGACCACATAGGCCTGGGCGCAGTGGCTCATGCTCGTGATACCAGTACTTTGGGAGGCCGAGGTAGGCGAATCACCTGAGGTTGTGAGTTCGAGACCAGCCTGACCAACATGGAGAAACCCCATCTCTACTGAAAAAACAAACAAAACTTAGCCGGGCATGATGGCGCATCCCTGTAATCCCAGCTATTCTGGAGGCTGAGGCAGGAGAATTGCTTGAACCTGGGAGGCAGAGGTTGCGATGAGCCGAGATTGCACCATTGCACTCCGCCCTGGGCAATGAGAGCAAAACTCTGTCTCAAAAAAAAAAAAAAAAAAAAAAAAGACTGCATAGGGAGGAAATGGGAAAGCTGGTAAACTCGGTAACGTCCAACCCCAAAGGTAACACTTTTATTCATAACACCATACATTCTGCCTTGTTAGCGTGCGATATAGACTCATAAAAGACAATCCACATAGGAAAACCCAAGCAAATGGTAGGTTTGTGCATGCGTTTATTAACCTCTATTAAAGTCCATGGTATCTAGTTCAGGGCCTGATAACCCGAACAAGCACTGTTTCCTAAGCAAATGCTTAGGAAATGGTTTTGCTAAATTAATCAATCAACCAATATTTAAGGAAACATAATCTGTTTCACTCTGGCTTTTTAACCATATGCATGTATTATTCTGATAAAAACTGAAAAAAAACACCTATTCCCCTTTTTCCTACATATCCACCAGTGCCATTTCTTCCACAGATCAACACCATTTTCTCCAGCTGTCCGGTCACACTTACCCACTTGTTTCTGTGGTTGACATGGGCACCGTTGGTTGCCAGGAAAAGAGCTGCTGCCTCGTTTCCTGCTCCAGCTGCCCGCTGCAGTAAACAGTTTCCTAGAAGAAAACGGGCATGCTGATTCTTCTGTTTGCATCGAAATGCGGTCACGCTGCACACTGCACAACACCTGCTCTTTCCGCCACCCTGGGACTGGCAAGCCCTCACCAGACAGTAGGTCCGCACCAGACAGTAAGTATTATTTAAGTCCACAAAGGTACTTTCTGCATGTGGACACAGAGGCTAGGGAACGCCCCGGGCTGAAGCACCCACAGAGGTACTGTGTGTGTGGACACAGAGGCTGGGGAACGCCCCGGGCTGGAGCACCCACAGAGGTACTGTGTGTGTGGACACAGAGGCTGGGGAACGCCCCGGGCTGGAGCACCCACAGAGGTACTGTGTGTGTGGACACAGACCCTAGGGAACGCCCCGGGCTGGAGCACCCACAGAGGTACTGTGTGTGTGGACACAGACCCTAGGGAACGCCCCGGGCTGGAGCACCCACATAGGTACTGTGTGTGTGGACACAGAGGA
>NW_012102166.1:1016130-1016867 GCF_000951045.1 Mandrillus leucophaeus
AGCCAGGATGGTCTCGATCTCCTGACCTCGTGATCCGCCCGTCTCGGCCTCCCAAAGTGCTGGGATTACAGGCTTAAGCCACCGCGCCTGGCCAGAGTGCATATTATTTTCAAGCACACGTCAGACTTTTATAAAAACTAGTTCTGGCCGGGCGCGGTGGCTCACACCTGTAATCCCAGCACTTCGGGAGGCCGAGGCGGGAGGATCACAAGGTCAGGAGATCGAGACCAACCTGGTTAACACAGTGAAACCCCATCTCTACTAAAACTACAAAAATTAGCCGGGTGTGGCGACATGCGCCTGTAGTCCCAACTGCTGGGGAGGCTGCGGCAGGAGAATGGCGTGAACCCAGGAGGCAGAGCTTGCAGTGAACCGAGATCACACCACTGCACTCCAGCCAGGGTGACCCAGCGAGACTCCATCTCAAAAAAAAAAAAACAACCAAAAAACTAGTTCTGTAAGAGTCTAACATTCAAGCCTGTTTTTTGTTTAAGAGAGAGGATCTTGCTCTGTCACCCAGGCTGCAGTACAGTGGAGTGATCATAGCTCACTGCAGCCTCCAACTCCTGGCCTCAAGCAATCCTCCCACATCAGCCTCCTGGGTAGCTCAGGATACAGGCATGAGCCACCATTCGATTCTTTTTTTTTTTTTTTGAGACGGAGTCTCGCTCTGTCACCCGGGCTGGAGTGCAGTGGCGCGATCTCGGCTCACTGCAAGCTCCGCCTCCCGGGTTCAC
>NW_012102166.1:1022117-1023754 GCF_000951045.1 Mandrillus leucophaeus
CTGCTCTCCAGCCTGGACAACAGAACAAGACTCTGTCTCAAAGAAAAAAAAAAAAACGTCTACAGATGTTGACAAGTGTTCTCAGGCAGTAAAGGCAGGATTGTGCCAGGCTGAAAACCACTTGGCTGGATGACCATTTTGAAAACATTTTAAGTTCTATTAGAAAATGCCCCTTAAATATAAATACTTCAGTTTTATTCCTAATGCTTTAAATGTGTTTGTTCTTGGCTTAGAAATATTTTCCTTAGCAGTGTCACTCTTTTCTAAATAAAAACCTTGGAAAGAAAAAAATGAGGTTTTTTTTCCTTCTTTTTCTCTCTAAATGGTTTTAGCCCTAAAACAGTGTTTCTCAGCCTTTTAAAATCCATTTCCAAAAATAAACAAACTCTCTCATGTCAACAGCGATACTATTTGAAATTCTAAATAAACTAAACACCAGGACTAAAAACAAGACAAAGAACTGTGACAGCCAGGCACAGTAGCTCACTGCCTGTAATCCCAGAACTTTGGGAGTCTGAGGTGGGTGGATCATTTGAGGTCAGGAGTTCGAGACCAGCCTGGCCAACATGGTGAAACCCTGTCTCTACTAAAAACGTAAAAATGTGCCAGGCCTGGTGGCGCACGCCTGTAATCTCAGCTACTCGGGAGGCTGAGGCAGGAGAATCACTTGAACCCGGGAGGCAGAGGTTTCAGTGAGCTGAGACAGTCCCACCGCACTCCAGCCTGGGCGACAGAGTGAGACTCTGTCTCAAAACAAACAAACAAACAAACAAACAAACAGAAATGGGACAAAGTACTACTTAGCTTTCATACCACGTTTTTCCTTATCCGACTCCTAGTTGATGGCTGCTCTAATCTGGAGACTCCGAATGTGGACCCCATGTTCACGCCTGCAGTCATTCCCCTGTACCCAAGACTTAACTCTATACCTCCCAACAGAACAAAGATAACCCGTGATCGCGCAAACATCACTGAACCGTTAAAAGCGAGTGGACGAATTGGCTGGTCCGGGTGCAGTGACATCTACAACTCATCAAAACCAGTTACAGATTTCTTTGTTCCTTCTTCACTCCCACTGCTTCACCTGACTAGCCTTAAAATTCAAAAAAAAAAAAAATTAAAAATTTTAAAAACTTTATAAATTAAAAAAATTAAAATATCTTAGTAGACTAAGATTACACGTAAAATGAAAAATGAAACATATTAATAGAAAAAACAATCCTGAGCCTGTCTAGATTTAACAATTAAAACAAAGTATATAATGTAAAAGTGACAGAACCAGCAACAAAAATGGACAAAACCATAACCAATGAAAAATTTTAATATACCTCCCAGAAACTGACAGATCAAGCAGTCCAAAAGTTAATAAGAATATGTAAGATTTGAACAGCATAATGAACAAGCTTGATTTAATGCACATAGAGAATGCTGCATCCTACAATTAAAGAATGTATATTATTTTCTTTTCCTTTTTTCTTTTTTTTTCGAGACAGAGTCTCGCTCTGTCGCCCAGGCTGGAGTGCAGTGGCCGGATCTCAGCTCACTGCAAGCTCTGCCTCCCAGGTTCACGCCATTCTCCTGCCTCAGCCTCCCGAGTAGCTGGGACTACAGGCGCCTGCCACTTCGCCCGGCTAGTT
>NW_012102166.1:1025219-1027524 GCF_000951045.1 Mandrillus leucophaeus
GCCAGCCTCAGCCTCCCAAAGTGCTGGGATTACAGGCATGAGCCACCGCACCTGGCCAACCTTCAATTATTAACTTCTTTAGGGAAAGGGCTTTTTTAATTTCCAACTTTTTTTTTTTTTTTTTTGGTCAACTCTTCCTGTGAGTGACACCTACCCATGTTTTCTACATTTTTTGCTAGTACTCAATACTGAATTACACGGAATCCCTCTCCCTAAAATATCGCTGTATTTTATTTAGTCAGATCAAGGAAATACATTAAAACAGTGGTTCTCAAAGTGTAGTCTAAGATGGTAAATACTGAAGTTACAACCCACCTAAACAAAAGCTCTCTGGTACCATTTTTAAGACGGTCAAAGGAATGCTGAGTCCAAAGAGTCTGGGAGTCACCGCATTAAACAAATGGAAGTTTCAGTTTCAGGGACTTGATGTTTGAAGCACAGGATTTTTAAAAATTACAACCCAGGCTTTTACTGTATTTAAAATTAAGTACAAAACCATTATCCTCATAGTATGCCGTTCAATTTCTAAATCTGGGGTGAAAGCAGTTACACGCCATTTCCCGGCACCTGCAGACCCCAGCATCGCCCCTTCGGGTGGCTTGTCCTCTACCTGTCGCCGTGTCAGGTGCGTCCGTGTGGCTGCCGCGCTGGATGAGTCTGGCTGCAAAGCTGTTCTCATCAAATGAAGTCCCATTTACCACGGGGACGTCTTCGAAGGGGTTCACTGACTGGTCGGAAGACACCGTGATATGCTGCACTGCGAGCCACAGAGCCGTGCTGCCCTCGTGGTCTTTGAGTTCTAAATCTAGTCTGAAAAGCAGAAGCAATGTCAACAGCACCTACAATCTTTCTGAGACACTCCAGATTGACAACGACCTCGTTCTTTCTCTTTATCCTTTTTCAACGACACAGTTTTTAGCTCACTTTAACTTCTTTTTTTTTTTTTTTTTTTTTGAGATGGAGTCTTGCTCTGTCGCCCAGGCTGGAGTGCAGTGGCCGGATCTCAGCTCACTGCAAGCTCCGCCTTCCGGGTTCACGCCATTCTCCTGCCTCAGCCTCCCGAGTAGCTGGGACTACAGGCGCCCGCCACCTCGCCCGGCTAGTTTTTTTGCATTTTTTTAGTAGAGACGGGGTTTCACCGTGTTAGCCAAGATGGTCTCGATCTTCTGACCTTGTGATCCACCCGTCTCGGCCTCCCAAAGTGCTGGGATTACAGGCTTGAGCCACCGCGCCCGGCCCACTTTAACTTCTTAATAAATGCGACACTAAAGGTGTTTCAGAAGAATGATTTTTCACTCACAACCCCCCTCCAACCCGTCTTCTCACTTGTGCATGTCTCCCTACGTACTGTTTGCACTGCAGCAGCTGACTGAACACATGTTCATTCCTGGCCATGATGGACACGTGCAAAGGAGTCCTGCAGGACCAAAAAGAAGAAGGGTCAATTCAGGACAGGCCTGTCCAGGACGATTCACGGCAAGAGGCACCCCGAATCCCAGGCAGAGTCCCCACCTACAAGAAATTCCACATTTCTACAAGGCTTCTAAAACCATGACCCAGGATCAAAACCTGAAAACGGATCTGCTTATATGTGACCGTTATTCAGTGGCCAAAATGGACAAGAATCAGCTCAAGGAAGCGATCTCAAATACTCCCCAACTCAATCCCGACCCCTCCTGAAGGCACAGACATGATTTCCTCAAAAACAGCAGTTTCTGCCACAGGTGTGCAGATTTTCCCTCATCTACTCGCCATCAATTCGGAAAAGAAACTTCCCCCATAATTTTCTGTTCTTCTCAAACACACTCAGCGCAGCAACAGGAGAGAACTGATGAAAGCTGCATTTAACCTCTTTTCACCGCTTTCATTTAGCACTCGGGAGCCCTGCAGGAGACTGGCACTGTGGAACTACCACACACACACACACACATACACACAACACACACAAAACACACACATTGTGAGTCAGGGCTCAAGGCTGCACCTACCACAGACACACACATACACACACACACATACACACAACACACACACAGCGAGTCAGGGCCCAAGGCCGCACCTACCCCCCCACCCCACACACACATACAGACACACACATTGTGAGTGAGGGCCCAAGGCTGCACCTACCCCCCCGCCCCCACACACACACATTGTGAGTCAGGGCTCAAGGCTGTACCTACCACACACACACACTGCAAGTTTACTGCCGTTGGAGGAAAAAAATAAAAGCATCAACAGCAGGGACATGGATGCAATTATTTTAGGAAATAAGGTAATTATCACATGATATTGAGATTTCATGAAG
>NW_012102166.1:1027949-1029580 GCF_000951045.1 Mandrillus leucophaeus
TGGGAGACTGAGGTGGGAAGATCGCTTGAGCCCAGGAGTTCGAGGCCAGCCTGGACAACATGGCAAAACCCTGTCTCCACCAAAATACAACAATCAGCCAGGTGGGGTGGCGCGTGCCTGTAGTCCCACCTACTCAGGAGGCTGAGGTGGGAGGATCACCTGTGCCCAGGAGGTGGAGGCTAGAGTGAGCCAAGATCACACCACTGCGCTCCAGCCTGGGCGACAGAGTGAGATGCTGACACAATTAAAAACAAACAAACAACAAAAAAAAAACCCTCGATGACTTCAGTTACCCAGGACGGAAATGTTTTCCCCAAATGCCTCTGGTTTTAGTAGTGACACTACTACTATACATCAATGTCTGTGACTTTAATAAAAATCAGACTGAATGATGCCAAACTACAGAACATGAACTCCCCGTATGCCAGTGACCTGCTACCGTAAGATAATCTTCCGAGAACAGTGCTAAGGGCACGGGGTCTGCTCCCCAGCTTACCTCCCCTTGCTGTCCTGCATGTTGGGGTTGGCACCAGCCTGCAGAAGGGCCTCTGCAATCTGCGCCATCTCAGACATCACATCTGCTGAGTGTTTCTTTGAACTGTACAAGGCCACGAGGTGCAATGGTGTCTCCTGGGCACCCAGTGTAGCAGCATTGACCAAGGCCCCATTCTTAATGAGGAAAGTGGCAGCAAAGAGATCGCCTTGAAAAGAAATAAGAGAAGAAACAGTAACACAGGACAACACTCAGGGCAAAGAGTTCTGGCCAGTGCTTCCTCCAGAGGCAGCAGAAAATGACTGCAGACAAAAGAGAGCAATAACTAGATGTGTCTGAAGGAACCTCTTGGGGCATCTGTAAGTGGAAACTCATCATTGAGATCATGGAGTTACAGACGAATTCAAAAGGCTGTGCTCAATTTTTGGTACCTGTTATCACTGGTCGTGCCTCCTCACCTCAGTATCCTTTCACTGTTTAAGAATACTAGGCTGGGCCGGGCGCGGTGGCTCAAGCCTGTAGTCCCAGCGCTTTGGGAGGCTGAGACGGGCGGATCACCTGAGGTCGGGCGTTCGAGACCAGCCTGACCAACATAGAGAAACCCCGTCTCTACTACAAATACAAAATTAGCCAGGCGTGGTGGTGCCTGCCTGTAATCCCAGCTACTCGGGAGGCTGAGACACGAGATTCGCTTGAACCCAGTGGGCGGAGGTTGCAGTGAGCTGAGACCGCACTATTGCACTTCAGCCTGGGCAACAAGAGCAAAACTCCATCTCAAAAAAAAAGAAAGAATACTAGGCTTCTGTTCTTCAAAGGCCTCTTTTGGTCATCTCTCAAAAGGGTTTCCAGGATCCCTCCCCACACAATTTCTCTCTCTCCCTCTCTCTTTCTCATTTCCTGACCACAGCTTGTACCTAACTAAGCAACACTACCCCCATTCTGCTGTACCTGCATACAGGTTCTACTCAGAGCAATCCCATGTCTGTTTCCGCTGTACCTGCATACAGGTTCTACTCAGAGCAATCCCATGTCTGTTTCCGCTGTACCTGTATACACGTTCTACTCAGAGCAATCCCATGTCTGTTTCCGCTGTACTCGCATACAGGTTCTACTCAGAGCAATCCCATGTCTGTTTCCG
>NW_012102166.1:1029638-1033010 GCF_000951045.1 Mandrillus leucophaeus
GCTGTACTTGCATACAAGTTCCTACTCAGAGTAATCCCAAGTCTGTTTTATTATTATAAAATTTCTTTCCTTTTTAGATTTTTTTTTTTTCCCAGACGGAGCCTTGCTGGAGTGCAGTGGCACAATCTCCGCTCACTGCAACTTCCGCCTCCGAAGTTGAAGCAATTCTCATGTCTCAGCCTCCCAAGCAGCTGGGACTATAGGCACGTGCCACCACACCTGGCTAATTTTTTGTATTTTAGTAGGAATGGGGTTTCACCATGATGTACAGGCTGGTCTCAAACTCCTGAGCTCAGGCAAACCGCCTGTCTCAGCCTCCCAGAGTGCCGGGATTACAGATGTGAGCCACTGCGCCCTGCCTCTTTTTAGTTTTATAATTTCATTATATACACGTAACTGACTTAACAAGAAGTTTACAATGAAACATTTGAACAGAGTATCTGTACACATTACTATTTACAAAAATTTCACATGGTAAATAACCTTGTTGTGGAAACAAAATTTCTTTCTAAATCCCTTCTGCTGACTTAACTCCGGCAGTATTACAGAGTCTACCTAGGACTATTTACAGATATCAGATCAACACTGAGGAACATCCCAGCGCTTTGGAAGGCCGAGGCGGGAGGATCGCTTGAGCCCAAGAGTTCGAGACTGCAGTGGGCCATGACTGTGCCGTTGCACCCTAGCCTTGGTGACAGAGAGAGATCCTGACTCAACAAAGCCTGAATAACTCACAGAAAATCCATTCTTCTTATTTTTTGAGACAAAGTCTCATTCCCATCACCCAGACTGGTGCACTGGCATGATTATGGCTTGCTGCAGACTCAACTTCTTGGCTCAGGGGATTCTCCTACCTCAGTCTCCTGAATAGCTGAGACTACAGGCACGCATGCCACCATGCCTGGCTTATTTTTTATATTTTTAGTAGAGATGGGGGTTCACCGTGTTGCCCAGGCTGGTCTCCAACCCCTGGGCTGAAGGGATCCACCTGTCTCAGCCTCCCAAAGTGCTGGGATTACAGGCATGAGCCACTGTGCCTGGCCAAAATCCATTAATTTTAATATCTTCATTTACCATCTTTGACTATTTATGCTCTGTAGAAGTGAAAAAAACTACCTTGACATGTTGACAAAAGGCCAAGAATTAAGATGAAGATGTTAACAGTATACATTTGTGAAAATACTTTGTCAGACACTAGTAAAGAGAAATTGACTCTAGATTGGTTCTACAAATACATGGTTAAACTCAGAACTAAGCAATCTGACAAGTGGCCATTTAGTGTTAAAAATACTTGTGCCGGGCGCGGTGGCTCACGCCTGTAATCCCAGCACTTTGGGAGGCTGAGGCGGGTGGATCACAAGGTCAGGAGATCGAGACCATCCTGGCTAACACGGTGAAACCCCGTCTCTACTAAAAATACAAAAAATTAGCCGGGCGAGGTGGTGGGCACCTGTAGTCCCAGCTACTCGGGAGGCTGAGGCAGGAGAATGGCGTCCGCCCGGGAGGCGGAGCTTGCAGTGAGCCGAGATCGCGCCACTGCACTCCAGCCTGGGCGACAGAGCGAGACTCCGTCTCAAAAAAAAAATAAAAATAAAAATAAAAATAAAAATACTTGTGAAAAACCAGTTAAAGTATACTTGTCAAGTTCACTTGGAGGATGACATGGATTAAGCAATTAAATTTGTTGTAAGATTAAAAGTTCAGTCTTCCTTGGATTTAGTTATATTTAAAACTTAAAACATGCAAACACACTACATATATGTGAAATTTATGTTTCTTAAGAAAGTAAGGCAAGAATAGCAAAGCATCATAACACATGGAACAGAAAACTGTTACCAAGACTTGGGGCATCCCGCCTTCCTGGGTGAAAGCAATTGCTCTCAGTAGCCTCCAGGTGGCACCCATGAGCTCATACCAGGAAACTCGGGTTTTGGGGATTTTTTTGTTTTGTTTTGTTTGAGACATGGTCTCACTCTGTCACCCAGGCTGAAGTGCGGTGGCATCATCACGGCTCACTGCAGCCTTGACTTGCAGGGCTCAGGGGATCCTCCCAGCTCAGCGTCCTGAGTAGCTGGGACTACAGGTGCATGCCAACATACTCAGCTTTTTTATGGTTTTGGTAGAGATGGGTTTTGCCACTGTTGCCCAAGCTGGTCTTGACCTCCTGGGCTCAAGCAATCCGCCCACCTCAGCCTCCCAAAGTGTTGGGATTACAGGTGTGAGCCACAGCGCCTGGCCTGGAAAGTCTTTCAAGGATTCAGTTAAACATCTTCCAAATCAAACTCATCTGCAATTTGCAACTTGAAGTCCCCATGTGTAACTCTGATGAGTGACAGCAAGTTAACCCAAGAGCCTGGATTCAGAGGTACTTTCTGCAGATTCCGTCTCCATTTCACCAAGGTCTACAGGACGAATTTCTTGCAAATCACATCCTTCTTCAGCTGGATGATCCCCAACATGCGGAACAACATCCCAGAGTTTGATTTGCTGGTCCCATGAGAGTTGACTATACTCCTTAAATGTGTGGGTGATCTCGGGATGAATGCTGGATTGTTGAGGCTGCCTTGGAACTTCTTTAATGTATGAATCGCAGGCAATGGTGATCTGCTTTTGTCTTTGCATCAGGACACTTTGGTTCCTAATTGTTAGAATTGTGAGTGCAGACCCCTTTGAATCACAACCTGAGACGATGATTTTCTCTCTTCCCAAAGTTTTCTTTTCATATCTTATGGTATCATTTCATCTCCTTTGACTACACATCTACAGTATGAACATCTGAAATGGAGTTTCAGGAGTGGTAAAGCTCTCTCAAGTCTGTTGCTGGTATTCCTGTGCACATTTTCATTTGAATATACAGGTTTCATCTGGTTCTCAGTGGGTATGAAATTAGAAAATCATCTGCTTTTGTTTTGGCTTTTGGTTTTTTGAGATAGGGTCTCACTCTGTTGGTCAAGCTGGAATGCAGTGGTGCCATCATGGCTTACTGCAGCCTCAGCCTCCCAGCCTCAAGCAATCCTCCTGCCTCAGCCTCCCAAGTAGCTAGGGGTACAGGCGCATGCCACCCTGCCTGGCTCATTTTAAAATATTTTTTGTAGAGATGAGGTCTCACTATGTTGCCCAGGCTGTACTCAAACTCCTGGCCTCAAGTGATCCTCCCACCTTGGCCACCCAAAGTGCTGGGATTACAGGCGTGAGCCACTGCGCCCAGGCCGATTGTCTGTTTTTCAATACTTCCCATCTGCTCTGTGCTTTCTTCCAAGGGACCATCTTGCTACAGAATGTGGGCTCTGGCACTGGGGCAGCCAGGAGGCCTCAGATGCTGACTCGTTCCTCAGATGCTGGATTGGCCCGTGTCTGATTTTTTTCTTTTTT
>NW_012102166.1:1033352-1048083 GCF_000951045.1 Mandrillus leucophaeus
GCCATTGCACTCCAGCCTGGGCAACAAGAGCGAAACTCTGTCTCAAAAAAAAAAAAAAAAAAGAAATATTTTCATTCTTCTGCTCCCGTTTTGGGTGGGGTAAGGGGTGCAGAAGGGTAAAATCTTTACCAGTATCAAAGCTTAGATTTTATAGTACAGATGCAGTAAAGCACTGCAGGCAGCAGGTAACATGCATACTGGGGGTTGGCTAGGTCAGGCCTTTGCTATCCATTTATACATATACACAGAGGGCCCTACTCTGTAGCGTGAACAAACTCTGCATGGATTTGGTATAGGAGAAAATACGTAAAGACAACAATATATTAGCAATAGAACTAAATATCCTAGAGATGGCCACTTACATTCTGGGAGTAGAAAGAAACTTTAGAATTATTAGGACAATGGGCCTTAATGAAAAGTCCAAAATATGAGATACTCAGGGGAGAAGGGTCCAAAATATCAGATACTCAGGGGAGAAGGGATAATGTAGTTTCATTACCTTTAAGCTTAAAATATATTCCAAACTAAGACACAAATACATAGTGGTCGGGCGCAGTGGCTCCTGACTGTAATCCCAGCACTTTGGGAGTTCACTTGAGGCCAGGAGTTTGAGACCAGTCTGATCAACATGGCAAACCCAATCTCTATAAAACTACAAAAATTAGCCAAGCGTAGTGGCACGTGCCTGTAATCCCAGCTACTAGGGATACTGAGGCAGGAGAATCGCTTGAACCCAGGAGGCGGAGGTTGCAGTGAGCCGAGATTGCAGCACTACACTCCAGCCTGGGCGACAGAGCAAGACTCTGTCTTTAAAAAAAAAAAAAAGAGAGAGAGAGAGAGATAAATACACAGTAAAGCTAAGACAAGATAGGTTAACAAAAAATGTGTAATACACCAAACATACAGAAGATAAACTGGGCAGTACTGCACAGGTATATGAAAACCTATGAATGATTGGATTCAGATGGATAGCATGATAAAAAAAAAAGTTTGTATCTTAAATCCTTAGGTCCTCTTAGAAGAACTATAGACTTTGGATCAGATTTATTTTATTAATAAGATCCAAATATACAGTTTTTACTTATAATAATACATACATATATATATAAAAATATATTCACCCCAAAGAAGCTATTTAGAAATTACTAGAAATAGAAAATTAGTAAAGTTTTACAGTAAAAGAAAGTCAGCCCAGAGGGTACATAAAGGAAAAGGACAACTGATATCAGAAGAGCAGAGCAAAGGGAGGGAACAGAAAATGTCACAAGCACCGTTTATAAGGTTTCTGTCAATAAGAAAATGGTTAACACATTTTAGAAAGACTTGAAATCATCAGAAACAGTTAAAATAAAAACTGGTGCTTAAAAGTTTCAGTTACTTCATCACCTCATTCACTGACACTGCCAGGTAAATGAGGCATAGACCATTACAATCTGTCCACATAAAACTATTCCTAACAAAAAACTTCACACTAAAAAAATCCATATACAATATTTCTTTCAATGCAGCTTCTTGACAGTTCTATTCAGCCAGCAGCCTTCATTATTCAATTAATACAAACCATATTTCATGCTGCTCCAGTTGGTGGCATCATTATCAAATTTACTAAAAATAATTAACAGGAACATCCTACTTAAGAAACCCATCAACCGGGCATTGTGGCTCACGCCTGTAATCCCAGCACTTTGGGAGGCTGCGGTGGGCAGATCACCTAAGGTTGGGGGTTTGAGACCAGCCTGACCAACGTGGAGAAACCCCATCTCTACCAAAAACACAAAATCAACCGGGCATGGTGACGGGTGTCTATAATCCCAGCTACTCAGGAGGCTGAGGCAGGAGAATCGCTTGAACCCGGGATGCGGAAGTTGCAGTCAGCCAAGACTGCGCCACTGCACTCCAGCTTGGGCGACAGGAACGAAACTCCATCTCAAAAAAAAAGAAAAAAGAAACCCACTGACTGATGTTGGTTATTAAGGTAAAAAAGTTCAGGAAGAATTGTTTTTATCAAGTGAAGACTCATCTTCTTGCTCAAATCAGGCTAATCCAAGGAGATGGCCTCTCTCCAGCCAAACACGTGCCCGCTGTGGACTCCCGCAGAGACACCGCCCGCCTGTTCCACTCTTTAGATAAAACGACTGCTATAGTCGGTTATTAGGATGATCACTATTTTGTTGACAGATTCCAACGCATGCTCAGAACTAAACTGAAATCTCGTATATTAAAGACTTTCACTCTTAACAGTTAAAGTGAAAAAAACTCCTACAGGAACTGGACCTCGTTATGGCATTTCCAGTGCAGAGGCAAGGGATGAACGGCAGGGCTGACCCCGCCAGTCCCCTGGTAATCAATGCTGGGTGTACCACTAACATTGCCTCGCATTCTCTGAACAAACCAATAAAGCAAAAGTGATTCCCACTTTATGGATAGCGAAGACTCAGAATGTGACTTGTCCAAGGCCACAGAGTAAACAGATGAGCTCAGATTCAAACCTTGGTAAATATGAGCTTGACAGCCAGTGCTCTGTCTACCGTAATATGTGACACTCTCTAAAGTTAGCAAAATCACGTTTATTATACCCACACTGTAATCCACATACTTGCAGGCAATTAATAAACTCAGAGTGGAAGATTAAACCATCTGAAAATAAACATCAAAAATGTATCGCTAATTCTTGGCAATTCTTGTAGCTAAGCAATCACCAAAATATTTAATAACTCAAAAGATGTTTTATCATCAAACATAAGAATTAACTCCCTGGGAGGAAAGGAACAAAATTCTCAGAATTTTTTTTTTTTTTTTTTTAGTAACAGGGTATTTGTTTCCAAAATAAACATCTCAAGACACGAAACAGTGTGGGAAAGAATCATTCCCTGCGTGGTGGACATTTCCCCACTGCATCACACTCAGTGCTAAGTACTCGCTGGCTTCGCACAGCACATAATGGTGCTTGGGGAAAATGCATCTGCTCTTGACACTGACACACTCGAAGGATTTCCTACCCAGTGATGAGCAAAATTTTCCTCTCTACCAGCCAGCAAGCTCAGCACTCCAACACATGGCTTATAAGGATACTTGTATTAAAACCTTTGCCCAAAAAGGACAAAGCTGGCACAGGACCACAACCTGATGTAACTACATTCCACCAACTAGGAGCAATTTGTGAACGGCAAAAATGTAGCATAGACAATAATGGTATGACAATGCATCATCAAAAGGGGAAAAATATAGATTAAGATGGAGCGAAATGAGTAGATTCTCTCTTTGATATCTACATGTAAGTAACAAAAAAGTGGCCATGGCAATGTACTTCAATCAAGTCAACCATCCCTCCAGAGAACTAACGCTTTGACACTTTGGAAAGCTTTCATTCCTCACTGGAACTCTACCTCTATACAGATTTCACTCTGTCAAAAATGACCATTGCAAAGCAAAATCAGTCAGGATTCACTTAGGACTTACGAATTAGTAAGACTATGGAAAAAAACAAACAAAAAAACCAGTCTTGTTTTTTCCTTTGACAAGTTAATTCATTAGGATTAAGACGTTTTGTTCTCGGCCGGGCGCGGTGGTTCACGCCTGTAATCCCAGCACTTTGGGAGGCCGAGGCGGGCGGATCACAAGGTCAGGAGATCGAGACCATCCTGGCTAACACCTTACTAAAAATACAAAAAAAAAAAAAATTAGCCAGGCGAGGTGGCAGGCGCCTGTAGTCCCAGTTACTCGGGAGGCTGAGGCAGGAGAATAGCGTGAACTTGGGAGGCAGAGCTTTCTGTCAGCCGAGATCGTGCCACTGCACTCCAGCCTGGGCGACAGAGCGAGATTCCGTCTCAAAAAAAAAAAGAGAAAAAGATGTTTTGTTCTCAAGTCTATCATTTCTATATTCTTCCAACTACTAACAATGCATTCAAAACATAGCTACAATTTCAAATAACTTTGCTAGAACACAATGAAACTTTATCAATTTATCATAATAGAGGTCTAGCCTGTTAAAGTGAACACCCCGAATCTAAGAATATGTTTAAACATTTACGGTTTTGCTACTATCCTCATGTCTGTGGTAGGATACAAAGGCAAAACCTTCCTAGCACAATTCCTGGAGCAAGTGACCCACTGAACAAGCAAACACACAAGTGCTTACAGGTAAAAGGTGCTTCTTCACACAAAGTACCGCCTTTGCAGCCTTTCCTCCCGGGGCCCTGTTGGCACTGTGAACGGCCAAACCAACAAGGCGCAGGGAACAGCTCTTGAGTGCTTCCTCTGACCCAGTGATCAAATTCTGAATCATGCACCCTGTGAGTACAGACTAGAGAAGCCTTTGAGAATTGTGGGAACAAGGTGAGAAAGTCTTCAAAAATGACTTGGATAAAAATAAAACTGCCTGCAGGGAAAAATATAAAATACACTTCTTCCTACCTCTTTGGATTCCTTTGTGTAACAAGCTCCAGCCACTCTTGTCCACCATGTCCACGTCAGCTTTGTGACTAACCAGCGTGGTGGCAATACTCTCCAGCCGTCGTGAAAGGGCTAGATCTAATGCCAGATCTCCATTATGATCCGCTTCGTTCAGCTTCCCAGGGAGCTACACGAACACGTTTGTGAATTAGCGCCCAGTGGGTAGAGAATACGACCTATTTTCATTTCTCCCACCTTGACCCTTAAATATCATTGCTTATACAAATGTCAAATTTAAGTACTTCAACACTGCTTACTCCCCAAATTCAACTGCATTCAAAAACTTCTATCAGGCTTCCTCAGGGTACACGTTTTCAGGGAGTACTGTATTAATGGGAACCACATAGCAAACATAAACAATGTGGGAGATGATGTAAGGGCCACCAGGAAAATGTGGACAGAGGTCTGTGGGGCACAAGTGCCAGGCAGAGGTTCCAAGAGCTTTATAGTGAACAGCTAATGCTTCCATGAAAGGCGGTGGCGTGCTTATCTCATTTTTCCCAGCAGTTTAATGTCTCCCCATACACTGGACACCCAGGATAAAACGTACTTCGTTCCCATCTGTCAAGAGCCATTACCTTTCTTTCAAGGTCATGTGATGGGCAGAATTATAGCCCCCCAAAGATGGACATGTCCGAATCCCCAGAACCTGTAAACATGTCACATTACACGGCAAAAGGCGCTTTGAGGGTATGATTAAGGACCTTGCAATGAAGAGAGTATCCCAGATTATCCAGGAGGCCCGATCTATCTAACCACAGAGAGCCCAATCTATCTAACCACACACATTCTTCAAAGTGAAAAAGGGAACCAGAAGAACAAGTCAGAGAGATGTGACATGAGAAGTACCTGACCCACCACTGCTGGCTTTTAAGACAAAAGCCGGGGGCTATGAGCTAAGGGCTATGAGCTAAGGAATGTGTGGCGGGCTCTAAAAGGTGGGAATGGCCCTCAGTTGACGGCCGGCAAGAAAAATGGGGACCTCGATCCTGTAAGTGCAAGAATCTGAATTTTGCCAAAACCCCAAATGAGTAGGAAATGGATTCTCCTCTTGAGTCTCTGGAAAGAAGCACAGCCTGCTGACACCTTGATTTTGGGCCAGTGATTCCTGTCCTGGACTTCCAACCTACAAAACTCTTAGGCAATACATTTGTGTTGTTTTAAGCCATTAAGTTTATGGTAATTTATTATAGCAGCAAAAGTAAACTAATACAGATTTTGGCACCTGGAAGTTAAGAAGCATTAAAAAAACAAAAACAAAAAAAAAACACTACCTAAAAGCATATAAGAGGTTTTTAAATTAGGCAATGGGCTAAGGCTGGAAGAATTTTGAGAAACATGTTAGAAAAAGCTCAGATAGCCCTGAACAAACCATTCAGTAGAAATCCGTATATTAAAGACTGTGCCAGTGACGGGTCGGAAGAAGTGAGCAGCAGCCTGGAGAAAGACAAGCGCATTAGAGTTTCGGGAAATGAAGAATGGAAAAGGTGGCTACAGTACCTGGGAATCCATTTCAATCAGATAAAGGAAGACCACGTCTTCTCTCTCCACTTTGATAGCTTTATGTAACGGGTACTCCGTCTTGGATTTGATCATTTTGTATAACAACTGAGCACTCATGCTACTGAAATCCTCCTTTCTCAGGTCATCCTGACAATTCACAACATAGTAAAAAGCAGAACAGATACAAAGTGATAAACACAACTACCATTTAGTACGCCCTTAAAACGCGTCAGTCAGGCCCTACTTGAAGGGCCTAACCTTTCCTGACTCATTTACTTCAAAACCCAACGAGGTAAGAACTTGATCATCCCCATTTTACAGAAGAAAAAAGTAAGGCATAAAGAGATTAGATAACTTGCTCTAGTTCAGACAGTCCTTAAATGGCTGGGGAACCAGAAGGCTGACGTTCTGAGCCTCACTCTTTCCCCTGGCACTACTGTGCCTCCCAGTGAGGTGGCAAAGCCAAGCCACGCGTACCTCTAACAGGAATGCACCCCGAGGGAGCCTCACGTGAGAGCAGGGAGTCCTCTTCCCACCCCCCGAAAGATGGCAGTTAGAAAATCAATTCAATCAACTCCAACTTCCACAAGCAAGTCACTCTGCTGAGTCACAGCTCGTCCCTATTATTGCAGATCTCTATATTTCTATATATTTTAACAGAAAGGTTACCAACTCGGTTTCAATTCCTTAAAATCCAGCTCTTCTAGCCACCTTTTCTGAAACTCTAACGCTTTTCCTACAATGTTGTTGAACACCAAACAATTCGCAGAAACTAATTTGTAAAAGGTAGCACCAGCCCTAATTTTTTAAAACTGCAAACAACAACAAAAAAATGTGAACCACTGGCTGGGTGCGGTGGCTCACACCTATAATCCCAGCACTTCGGGAGGCCGAGGTGGGCGGATCACCTGAGGTTCGGAGTTTGAGACTAGCCTCACCAACATGGAGAAACCCCGTCTCTACTAAAAATACAAAAATTAGCCGGGTGTGGTGGCGCATGCCTGTAATCCCAGCTACTCAGGAGGCCGAGGCAGGAGAATTGCTTGAACCTGGGAGGCGGAGGTTGCGGTGAGCTGAGATTGTGCCATTGCACTCCAGCCTGGGCAACAAGAGCGAAACTCATCTCAAAAAAAAAAAATAAATAAAAATAAAAAATGTAAACACTGTTCTTTATGATGAAACAACCTAAGAAAGGGAAATCTAAATTTAAAGATGCTCTCCACCTGATGAGAACAAGGGCAAGCTCGGACACCGTGCTGCTGAAACTGTAGGGCCTGCTGGCCACGGAGCCACACCCTAGTCCTGCAGCTCATCAGCCGCTTCCACAGATGGAGGGCGAAGGCAGGCGATGCTTTCAAGCCTGTTTCTGGACCTGAGCTATCTTTTTCGCGGGGGCAGGAGACGGAGTCTTGCTCTGTCACCCAGGCTGGAGTGCAGTGGCACGATCTCGGCTCATTGCAACCTCCGCCTCCCAGGTTTATACGATTCTCCTGCCACAGCCTCCTGAGTAGCTAGGACTATAGGCACGCACCACTGAGCCCGGCTAATTTTTGCATTTTTAGTAGAGGTGGGGTTTTACCATGTTGGCCAGGCTGGTCTCGAACTCCTGACCTCAAGTGGTCTGCCCACCTCGGCCTCCCAAAGTGCTGGGATTGCAGGCGTGAGCCACCGCGCCCGGCCAGACCTGAGCCATCTTTTGTCCTTCTGCTCTGAAATCACAGAACTATCAGAATTTGAGTTGAAAAGAGTCTCACAGATCATCTAATCAAACGATTTATTCTTCAATTGTGTAACAAGAGAAAACTAGCTGCCAGAGAGGTCACTTTCCATGGAACTAGGTCCCAAACCACGGTCTCTTGACTGCCAGCTAGAGAGCTCCGTCGACACCCTCACCCTCTCACTCACCCAATGACTTGCAATAATTTCTGCACAGTAGTTCATCAGCGTGCTGGCATTCAGCTCCTCCGCCGTCTGGTAGAAGCGAATACAGTTCCTGACATTCACTAGAGACATAACACCCTTCTCACACCTGGAAGAGAGTATGCATGACGAGCAGTATTACTGGACAAACATGTTCACAAACGAACAAACCAAAGCGATCGTCTGTGTACTGGCTGGCTACGTCCTATTAATAACACTATGGGGTAAGGGTAAGCAAAGTAGTTATGAATAAAGTACAGTTGGTCTCCCATATTTAAAAAGTACTAGAATTTCATTATAATATTTCACTGCTCAGTTCTGGTCAGAATAAAAATAATATGCAAATAAACTTATTAAGCATAATACCCCAACTGCCTTAACAGTACACACATGACACTCGCTGATCACATAGGCAGGTAACTGTCGAATCAAGCACAAAATGGATCAACCTCTGTCCTTCAAAGAAAATTTAATTGTATGGAACACTGCTTTAGTTCCCACTAGCACAACTGTATTATACAAACAGTGCGGCTTAGAAATAGTTTCAAATACGAGGTTCTATGCCTCAATAATTAACACCTCCTTAAAAGCTCTCCCTGCTGGGTGCAGTGGCTCACACCTGTAATCCCAGCACTTTGGGAGGCCGAGGTGGGCACATCACCTGAGGTCCGGAGTTCGAGACCAGCCTGACCAACGTAGAGAAACCCCGTCTCTACTAAAAACACAAAATTAGCCGGGCGTGGTGGTGCATGTCTATAATCCCAGTTACTCGGGAGGCCGAGGCAGGAGAAGAGCTTGAATCCGGGAGGCGGAAGTTGCAGTGAGCTGAGATCGCGCCATTGCACTCCAGCCTGGGCAACAAGAGCAAAACTCTTGTCAAAAAAAAAAAAAAAAAGAAAGCTCTCCCATAAGATGTATGTGTATGCTATGTGAATTGTAACTCAATATAGCTGTATTTTAAAAGTCCACCTAGGATCACCTGAGGTTAGGAGTTCAAGACCAGCCTGACCAACAAGGTGAAACCCCGTCTCTACTAAAAATACAAAAATTAGCTGGGTGTGGTGGCAGGCACCTGTAGTCCCAGCTACTTGGGAGGCTGAGACAGGAGAACTGCTTGAACCCAGGAGGCGGAGATTGCAGTGAGCCGAGATTGCGCCATTGTACTCCAGCCTGGGTGATGGAGCGAGACCCCCTAAAAAACAAACAAACAAAAAAAAAAACCACCCATCTAAAATATCTATAATGTTTAGGAAAAAAAATAGCCAAATCCGCCAGGCATGGTGGCTCACGCCTATAATCCTAGCACTTTGAGAGGCCGAGGCAAGCAGATTGCCTGAGCTCAGGAGTTCCAGATCAGCCTGGGCAACATGGCGAAACCCCGTCTCTACTAAAAATACAAAAACAAATTAGCTGGGCGTGGTGACACGCACCTGTAGTCCTAGATACTCGGGAGGCTGAGACACAAGAATTGCTTGAACCTGGGAGGCAGAGGTTGCAGTGAGCTGAGACGGTGCCACTGCATTCAAGCCTGGGTGACAGAGCAAGACTCGCCTCAAAAAAAAAAAAAAAATTAGAAAAAATAGCCAAATCATAGTACACCCCCCACACCAAAAAAATCAGATTTCTACTATAACAACAAAACCACAGTACACCAAAATAGAGAAAAACTGGCTACAATGGATGTCCTCATAAAGCCAAGTAATAACAAAAACAAGACTCTTTCAGAATCATTAATAAGGAAACATGGCCAGGTGCAGAGGCTCACACCTGTAATCCCAGGACTCTGGGAGGCCAAGGCAGGAGGATTACTTGTGGCCACGAGTTAAGACCAGCCTGGGCAACATAGCAAGATCCTGTCTCTACCAAAACAATTGAGATATTAGCCAGGCATGGTAGCGTGTCCCTGTAGTCCCAGATACTCAGGAGGCTGAAGTGAGAGCCCAGGAGTTCAAGGCTACAGTGAGCCGTGATCACACCACTATACGCCTGCCTGGATGACAGACAGAGACCTTGTCTGAAAGAAAAAAAAGAACATCAACTACATCATAGAAGAGAGAGCTGAAGGCAGGCAAATAGTCTCTGGTAGCAAAAGCAGGACCACATCGTAGTCTGGAAGATGCAGCATTGGAAAGACCACACTTCCTCTATGCCGTAATTCCTGGAAGCCTTAGGGAGTCTCCCATGAAACCAGGTCTATGAGGAAAAGAAGGCCAGGGCACAGTCCTTCACCTCCCCTGCCAACACAGCTCCCTCCAAATCAGGTTCACCTCCAAGGGCAGCCGCAGAGGACTAGTATGGTTTCACGAGATTTCCTGACATTCACCACTGTTTTCCCTGCCAGCAGCCTCCACCAAAACTCTTTCTAATCACAAAGGCAGAATGCGGTGGACAGAGCAAAATAAACAATGAGGTAAAAAAGACCTGAGTAGAGACACATGGAACTTTAGGGGCCAAATGACTTGAGCTCTCTGTGCCCCCGTCTCCTCCTCTGTAAAATAAAGATGTTACTCTACTTCAGATGTTTGAGGAATACTTGTGTGTTTGCCAAGATGGAGGAGAACTGGTTACACTCAACACAGCTGGAGGCATGTAGTAAATATGCTCGCAAGTTTGAGGTCCCTCCCCTAGCCCCTCTCGTCTCTAAAGCCTGAAATTCCTTTACTAAGGAAAAAGCACAAAAGGAAATCACATAATTTTAATAACCCACATTAGTGGATTTCAGTACTGTTAACCATAACTAGCTAGCAGGTAGTTCCCAATGGTAACAGATGAGCTTTAGGTAACAGATGTAGAAAAAGACCATGGGAATGGGTGATGGCGGAAGGAAGGTCATGAGAAAGACCTGGGCAGAACGCAGACCACACCTTTTTTTTTTTTTTTGAGATGCAGTCGCGCTTTGTCACCAGGCTGGAGTGCAGTGGTGTGATCTCAGCTCACTGCAAGCTCCGCCTCCCGGGTTCAAGCGATTCTCCTGCCTCAGCCTCCCGAGTAGCTGGGACTACAGGCACGTGCCGCCACACCCAGCTGATTTTTGTATTTTTTTTTTTTTTAGTAGAGACAGGGTTTCTCTATGTTAGCCAGGATGGTTTCAATCTCCTGATTTTGTGATCCACCTGCTTCGGCCTCCCAAAGTGCTGGGATTACAGACGTGAGCCACCGCGCCCCATCTTAGAACACCCTTTCTAAACCTCACGAAGGACAGGCTAGGAGCAAGAACACAATCTTGGCGTCATTTCTCTATTTAGCAGTAAATGCAAGCACCTGCTTTACACTAAGACCTGTCAAAGCTTTGGGGTTTTTTGTTGTTGTTGCTGGTGTTTTATGAGGCAGAAGTTTGCCCTGTCGCCCAGGCTGGAGTGCAGGGGCGTGATCTTGGTTCACTGCAATCTCTGCCTCCTGGTTTCAAGCTATTCTCCTGCCTCAGCCTCGCCTCCAGAGTAGCTTGGATTACAGGCGCCCACCACCACACCCGGCTAATTTTTGTATTTTTAGTAGGGACAGGGTTTCACCGCGGCCAGGCTGGGTGCTTTGTTTTTAATTAACATTACTGACTTGGTGTAAGGAAGCATCTCTCCCAGGGCACTTTAAAAATCATGTTGTTACATTATCTAAGTAAGTTACATTAGTAAGTTATAATAATAAACAAAAATGTAAGTTACGTACAACAGCATTATATTGCCTTTTTTTTTGAGACGGAGTCTCACTCTGTCGCCCAGGTTGCTGTGCAGTGGCGCGATCTCGGCTCACTGCAAGCTCCGCCTCCCGGGTTCATGCCATTCTCCCACCTCAGCCTCCCATGTAGCTGGGACTACAGGCGCCCGCCACCACGCCCAGCTAATTTTTTGTATTTTTAATAGAGACAGGATTTCACCGTGTTAGCCAGGATGGTCTCAATCTCCTGACCTCGTGATCCACTCGCCTCGGCCTCCCAAAGTGCTGGGATTACAGGCATGAGCCACCGCGCCCCGCCAACAGCATTATATTTCTAAGCCTCAGTTTTCTGTACCATCGGTTTCTCCAAACCTGCAGCACACCACAGCAATGCCTGACAAAGTCACTCTAACCTCAGCCATGAAATCAGAGCATCCCAGGAGAAAAAAATCTCTTTTCAGATAGCTTTTACCATTTTTACAACTAACATCAATCAGCCTTCCTAACATCCTAACACCAGGCAGCCTAATACACAGGAAGATCTCAGGGAGTAAATGACGCACATTTGTAAAGCACTTTACAAAGCACTTTTACAGACAAATGCTGAGAACCTGAAAATTCCATGTTCCTCCTTTTTAACTGTCAAATGACATTGTGCCAAGGGACTCAGATATGTTTCATGAAGGCAGATCTTTTATTAAAGCTGGCAGACATTTCACTGTCACCAATTCTAGGATCTCCAGAGTGCCATTTGCCATTTGGATAGATTATAAATAGTAACTGACATGATTTACGCAACCAAAGAACATGTCATCTTATTTAGAAATTTAGATTCTTGCTTCCTATATTCTCTTTGAAAACAGCAAGACAGACAAACTTTCACCCGAAGGGAATTTTTTAATTATTATTTTTAACTTTAGAGTACAGAAAGGATACAGATATAGAAAAAAAAAAAAAAAAAACTTTTTTTTTTTGAGATGGAGTTGCACTCTTGTAGCCCAGGCTGGAGTGCAGTGGCGTGGTCCAGGCTCACCACAACCTCTGCCTCCTGGGTTCAAGCGATTCTCCTACCTCAGCCTCCTGAGTAGCTGGGATTACAGCTGCCCGCCACAATGCCTGGCTAATGTTTTTGTATTTTTAGTAGAGACAGGGTTTCACCATGTTGGCAACTTTTAAAGTACACAATCAAGCATATATTTAAACGTCCCACAAACTCCTGTCTAGTTTTCATATCACTCTTGAGTGGATGTGGGAAAAAGAAAAATTATTGAAAAGAAAAATGACAGAAGAAGAACAATGATTTAGTTACAAATGACGTTTTTCTTTATATCATTTTGTATTTTCCAAATATCATACACTGAACATGTATTATACTTTTGTAAGCAGAAAAAAATTAACTCATTTTTTTAGTATACATTAATTCTCTCTTTAAAAAAATTAGCTGGGCACGGTGGCTCATGCCTGTAATCCCAGCACTTTGGGAGGCTGAGGTGGGCAGATCACCTGAGGTCAGGAGTTTGAGGCCAGCCTGGCCAACATGGCAAAACCTCATCTCTACTAAAAATATAAAAATTAGCCGGGTGTGGTGGCAGATGCCTGTAACCCCAGCTACTCAGGAGGCTGAGGCAGGATAACTGCTTGAATCGGGAGGTGGAGGTTGCAGTGAGCCGAGATTGTGCCACTGCACTTCCAGCCTGGGCGACAAGAGCGAAACTGCCTCAAAAAACAAACAATTAAAACAGCCTGGTGCAGTGGCTCACGCCTGGAATCCCAGCACTTTGGGAGGCCGAGGCAGAAGGATCACTTGAGGTCAGGAGTTCAACTGGCCAACATGGTGACACCTTGTCTCCGATAAAACCACAAAATTAGCTGGGTGTGGTGGCACATGCCTGTAATCCCAGCTACTTGGGAGGCTGAGGCAGGAGAATCGCTTGAACCTGGAGGCGGAAGTTGCAACGAGCCGAGACTGCACCACTGCACTCCAGCCTAGGTGACAGTGAGACTCTGCCTAAAAAACAAAACAAAACAAACAGAAAATTAAGAGTATTTTCTTCAGTGTGCCCTCTATGGTTAAAAAAAAAAAAGAAAGAAAGAAGTATTTTCCTGATTAATTCTTACTATAAACTCTATCATCAAATTAGTGCCAGCATTCCAAAACCACCGAGATCTCCACATTACAAAAAGAGCAACGCCTGCTCACGACGAGCCGCACCTGTCACCCGTCACCCGTTACCCGTCACCAGCACCCTTTCATTCACTATCTCAAGCATGTAATTCCTTCCAGGGACAGCAGGGGGCACTCTGTGACCCTTTAAAAGCCAACACTTGACTCCACTCCTGGTGTCTTCCACTCCAGCTCTTAAGAAAGCCATGACAGATAATAACTCAATACTCACATCCAACAATACAAAATTAAGCATCTGGTAATGTTGACAGTTATGAAGCCTACTCAGTCAATAAACAACAAACAGTTTAATTAAAGAATCCATTACACAGATTACAATTATCTAAACTACTCCAACCCCAGGACATTTTATCAAAGCAATTTAATTTACATAAGCAAGTTTGACAAGGTCAACAGGAGAAAGTTCAGGAAGTCTGGAAAAAACATAAAGACATAAATCATACTCAATCTAATTAAAATCCGTCTCATTTCACTCTCACCAGGACTCCTCACCCAAACAAATTAACAAACAAATGAAAGAGTTAACTGAATGGCCTCAGTAACAAATCAGCTCCGCTCATAACCTCATGCTCTATGCGCCTATAGACTGTGGACCTGCTTTTGTTTTTTAATTATCGACTTTAGATATGAAAACGCACTCAAACCCACATCAGTAATAGACAGGAGTAAGCCGTCCACTGATTTCATGTGGGGAACAGTGAGCCCTCCCGGGAAAACACCAGCCCATGATGAAAACAGCACGCAGCTCTAGGCAGCAGAGTCTCTCTGGGGAAAACACAGCCACAGGTGGAGTGCCTCCTGATGACTGAAACCATCCCTTCGCTCACCTACGAGAAAAGCCATTCCTTTATGCAACCAAGGGAACACAAAAGATCACTAAATGCTGTAAAAAGACACTCCATCGGCCGGGCGCGGTGGCCCAAGCCTGTAATGCCAGCACTTTGGGAGGCCGAGGCGGGTGGATCACGAGGTCAGGAGATCGAGACCATCCTGGCTAACATGGTGAAACCCTGTCTCTAC
>NW_012102166.1:1053058-1054867 GCF_000951045.1 Mandrillus leucophaeus
CAGGGTTAGCATCTGGTTAAAGAAAAAAAGTAGAGAGAACAACTGAAAAAGCATGGAATGACATGCTTAGACTTTCTCGAGGGATCCCTAACATTTGAGGCTAATAAAGTAAATGACAGTACACCCAACTTAAAGGAATATTACACAGCCATTAAAAACGGTGACTCGGCTGGGTGCAGTGGCTCACGCCTACAATCCCAGCACTTTAGGAGGCCGAGGTGGGTGGATCACCTGAGGTCAAGAGTTGCGGACCAGCCTGACCAACATGCTGAAACCCCGTTTCTACTAAAAACATACAAAAAATTAGCCGGGCGTGGTGGTACACACCTATAATCTCAGTTACTCAGGAGGCTGAGGCAGGAGAACTGCCTGAACCTGGGAGGCAGAGGTTGCAGTGAGCAGAGATCGAGCCACTGCACTCCAGCCTGTGTGACAGAGGGAGACTCCGTCTCAAAATAAATAAATAAATAAATAAATAAATAAAATGGTGACTCAGCAGTCTGGGCAGCATCTGACTCTAAAGTTTTGCAGTGGGCAGTGAGTGGGGAAATGAACCTACGAAAGATACATGGAGTAAATTGGGGAAAATATTTGAAACATATGACAAAGATTTAATCTTTTTTTTTTCTTTTGAGACAGGGTCTCACTATGTCACCCAGGCTGGCATGCAGTGGCACAATCACGCCTCACTGAGGCCTCGAACTCCCTGGGCTCAAGTGATCCTTCCACCTCAGCCTCCTGAGTGGCTGGGACCACAGGTGCATGCTAGCATGCCAGGTTAATTTTTGGATTTTTTGTAGAGACAGGGTTTCGCCAAGTTGCTCAGGCTGGTCTTGAAATCCTGGGCTCAAACAATCCACCTGCCTCAGCCTCCTAAAGCGTTAGGATTATAGGCGTGAGCCGCTTCACCCAGCCTGAGTTAGACCTTACAAATAAAAATACAAAGATAGACACCCAGTGGAAAAATGGATACAAACAGGTAATTCACAAAGATAAATAAATAATGGCCAATAAACCTTATCGATAACCAAATACGAACTGAAACCAGAGTATTCTTTTTATCTCACAGACTAGCAAAGATGTTTTAAAGAACATAACCTTTCATACAGCAACTACATATGTAGATATTATCTGAAGAAAATAACTGGACAAATACAGAAAAATGTACTAAGATGCTCAGCACAGTATTATTAATGGAAACACTAGAACAAAAATCTTAAGAGTCCAACAATGGAGAACTAATTAAATAAATTATGATATACATACACACTGAAAAAATGCAATTAAAACTAGATAGATATATATTCAACATATTTACTACATAGGCTTTTTGAAAAGTAAGTTAAAAATACTTGTATAAGATCTCATTGGCTGGGTGCAGTGGCTCCTGCCTATAATCTCAATGCTTTGGGAGGCCAAGGTGGGCGGACGGCTGGAGCCCAGGAATTCAACACCAGTGCGGGCAACATGGTGAAACCCTGTCTTTACAAAAAATACAAAAATTATATCAAAATCTCAGAAATCACCACTAAAGAACTTAGCCATGTAACCAAACACCGCCTGTTCCCCAAAAACTACAGAAGAAAAAATTAAAACAAAATAAAACCAAAAAATATAAAAATTAGCTAGGCACATGCCATTAGTGGTGGCATGTGTCTGCAGTTCCAGCTGCTCAGGGGGCTGATGTGGGAAGAGAAACTGAGCCTGGGAGGATGAGGCAGTACCGAGCCGTGATTGCACCACTGCACTTCAGCATGGGTGACAGAGCAAGACCCTGTCAAAAAAAAAAAAAGAGAGAGAAAAAGAAAA
>NW_012102166.1:1057222-1058897 GCF_000951045.1 Mandrillus leucophaeus
AAGACACTCCATCGGCCGCGCGCGGAGGCTCACGCCTGTAATGCCAGCACTTTGGGAGGCTGAGGCGGGCGGATCACGAGGCCAGGAGATCGAGACCATCCTGGCTAACACGGTGAAACCCCGTCTCTACTGAAAATACAAAAAAAAAAATTAGCCGGGCGTGGTGGCGGGCACCTGTAGTCCCAGCTACTCGGGAGGCTGGGACAGGAGAATGGGTGAACCCAGGAGGCGGAGCTTGCAGTGAGCCGAGACCGCGCCACTGTACTCCATGTACTCCAGCCTGGGCGACAAGAGCGAGACTCTATCTCAAAAAAAAAAAAAAGATACTCCATCACCAGGCTGATTACCAAGAGCCACAGCTCCAATAGACAGACGCTCCCGGACATCTTGTCTGACATTATTTAGTGAACGTTTTGTTTTCTGTTGTTCTAAAATGCCAACTTGGGAGAGCAACAGAGAAAATGCAATATAAAAACACAGCATGCTATCTCCTTGACAACCTAAAATGCAGTCACTTAAATGAAGTGAGATCTCTGGAACACTCGCTATGACACTTATTTGGACAATATTTTCACATATTCATTTAGGCACTCATTGTTTCCAACAGAGACTATGACTAAGGATTTCATTCAACTTGATGTATCAGAAAATAGGGTAAAATGTCAAGGGAAACAGAAAGGGAAGGAAAGCTGAAAGTCTGGACAATGGATTATATTATTTCATATTTAATTTTTCAGTTTATACAATTATGTAATTTCAGGTAACAGACCAGTGAAAGAAAAGAGAAGAAGGAAAGTTTTAGCAAAATTTAGCTACAAGATAACACAAAGCAAGGGAGGTAACAAATTCTCTCCCCACCATCGCCTTTAAAGGAACACCTTGTGAAGTTATTTACATTAGCAGAAGCAGCTGTTTTCCCAGAGCTCAGCATAATTAAAGCTCAGCCACCACCATGAGGTGCTTGAATATATCTGCTGTGACTTGCCTCTCCCTGAGGAGCTGTAGCTGAAACCGATTTGCTAGTTTCATCAATTCAGTCAGGAACACATCATCCTCTCTGAACTCCAACTCATCTGTATAGATCCAGCGAAGCATTGTCATCGTCACCTCAGGGTTAGCATCTGGTTAAAGAAAAAAAGTAGAGAGAACAACTGAAAAAGCATGGAATGACATGCTTAGACTTTCTCGAGGGATCCCTAACATTTGAGGCTAATAAAGTAAATGACAGTACACCCAACTTAAAGGAATATTACACAGCCATTAAAAACGGTGACTCGGCTGGGTGCAGTGGCTCACGCCTACAATCCCAGCACTTTAGGAGGCCGAGGTGGGTGGATCACCTGAGGTCAAGAGTTGCGGACCAGCCTGACCAACATGCTGAAACCCCGTTTCTACTAAAAACATACAAAAAATTAGCCGGGCGTGGTGGTACACACCTATAATCTCAGTTACTCAGGAGGCTGAGGCAGGAGAACTGCCTGAACCTGGGAGGCAGAGGTTGCAGTGAGCAGAGATCGAGCCACTGCACTCCAGCCTGTGTGACAGAGGGAGACTCCGTCTCAAAATAAATAAATAAATAAATAAATAAATAAAATGGTGACTCAGCAGTCTGGGCAGCATCTGACTCTAAAGTTTTGCAGTGGGCAGTGAGTGGGGAAATGAACCTACGAAAGAT
>NW_012102166.1:1060042-1072802 GCF_000951045.1 Mandrillus leucophaeus
GATGTGGGAAGAGAAACTGAGCCTGGGAGGATGAGGCAGTACCGAGCCGTGATTGCACCACTGCACTTCAGCATGGGTGACAGAGCAAGACCCTGTCAAAAAAAAAAAAAGAGAGAGAAAAAGAAAAGAGAAAGAAAAAAAACTGGGTCTTGCTTTTTGTTAGATATACTTGTGTGTATATGCATGCACACATATATATATAAAATACCTACACACACTACATACATGGGGAGGCAGACACATTTTTCTGTGTCTGTCTCACAAGAGATTGGAAGGATATATACTAAAATACCAATGCAGGTGGAATTTATAACTAATTTTTCTTTTAGCTTAATTTTACTTTTAGCTTTATTTTTATTTAAGGAACACGCATTACTTGTGCAATCTTTTTAAGTTAAAATAAAGACTGTACAGCAACTTGGGGAAATGCTTGGGATGAGAATCACAGTATAAAATATCTAAACTATTATTTCAACCAGAGTTAACTCTTGATTAGTCAGAAGAAGAAGAGTGACAGTCAGAGGAATACTTAAAATCATGGTCAACACAAGTAATTCTCACGGTGTGGTCCTGGGCTAGGAGACTCAGCCTCATCTGAGAACTGATTAGAAATCTGATTCTCAGTCCTACCCCAGACCTGCTGAATGAGAAACCAGAGATGGGGCCCAGCATGTGTCCTAACAAGTCCTCCACATGATTCTGAGGCTCACTAAGGTTTCAGAAACCATACTCGATTCTTGATTACCTACGAAAGGTGCAACATGGACCAGGAACGCCTTATTAACTTCATAATTAAGAAATGGCTCATTAGCTCTGATTAACCTCCTTTCCAACTAGAGTGCGAGGGAGGAGTTTGAAGGGAGCAATGTCAAGTGAGTGGACTTGAAGACCCCAACTTACCTGCAACCAGGTTAATTCACCATCATCTCCTAAAACAACCAGATATTAAAAGTAAAAAAAAGAAAAAAAAAAAAAGAAAAAGTGAAATACACTAAAATGATAATATTGTAGTCACTATGTTAAGGTTTTTCTTTTTTCTCTCACTGAATAATGTAGTAATAGCACTTTTTTTTTTCTTTCGAGACAGAGTTTCGCTCTTGTCGCCCAGGCTGGAGTGCAATGGCACGACCTGGTCTCACTGCAACCTCTGCCTCCTGGGTTCAAGAGATTCTCCTGCCTCAGACTACTGACGCAGCTGGGATTACATGCACCGGCCGCCATGCCCAGCTAATTTTTTTGTATTTTTAGTTGAGATGCAGTTTCACCATGTTAGCCAGACTGGTTTTGAACTCCTGACCTCAGGGGATCCACCTGCCTCGGCCTCCCCAAGTGCTAGGATTACAGGCATGAGCCACCATGCCCGGCCAGTAATAGCACTTTTAAAATGTTTTAAAAGAGAAAACATTTTAACATCAGACAGAAAGCTAATTAGATTTATTTAAACAATTAACTTAGGAGGTACTTCGGCTAAGCTGTCTAAGGTCTCCATCGCAGATCTTGGAAGTAGGCTGAATTTCTAAGCAGGCTTTGTAAATTGGGTTCAATACCTCAGTAATCATCTTAATGAAAAAAAAAATGTAGGCCATGTGATTTGTCTAGAGCAACGAAAAATGCCAAAACACATCCTACTGCTCTCACACGGCCTGATCTTGAAGATGGCTCGTTCCTAACTGCTGAGAGAATCCCCAGTACCACCGCCCTCAAACACCTTCCCTGCCGCAGCAGTTTCTTCAATACTATTTGAAAATTTGCCTGGTTAAACTTGACCTGTACAAATAATAAACCAAAACCTAGATTATTTAAAAAAAATATTTTTAACTACTTTCAGTAGGGATTTCCTGGGAGGGCTTGATATTTCACACAAAATGAGGTTCAAGTGATTTACGAGCTTTCCCACTCCTGACGTGACTCTTCCCCTCATCTACAACATATATTGAGGATAAATTCACTCTGTGACTCAGATGAAGCAGCCAGTAGTATAAGGGTAGGCAGAGAACAATGAACAGGAAGGACGGTGTGTGCTGCAACTGTGTACTTTTGGGTAAATCATTCAGCCTGTCTGCTTCCAATCTACTTAAGCAAGTGGCTGTAAAAGTCAGATGACTGCATAAAACAGGAGCTCTCTCTAAAAGGAGCAGACTCAGAAGAGAAAGCAGTTGGCCCCGAGTCCTGTGTGATGGAGGTAATCATCCCCTCAGAAGGCCTGGCACACAAGCCAGAAAAATCTCTGACTTACAGGATGAAAGGTAAAATAACACTCAGACTTCTGACTTTGTTTCACTGCAGCCCAGGATGCATGTAAATATACTTTGGAGACCTTAGGATTTTCCCTGTGGCCTAGTTTTTTGTTTTGGTTTGAATTTTAAATAAATGCTCTGCAAGACATCTGAAATGGATGGGAATAAACCGATCTCTATGCAATTAACCTTTAAATGAAACATACCGAGTAAACTGACTTTGCTTTTTACTTTATTTATTTAGGGACAGAGCCACTGTTGCCCAGGCTGGAGCACAATGGTGCAATCATGGCTCACTACACCCTCGACCTCCCAGGCTCAATCGATTCTCCCACCTGAGCCTGCCGAGTAAATGGGACTATAGACACATACCACTGTGCCTGGCTAATTTTTGCATTTTTAGTAGAGACAGAGTTTCGTCATGTTGCCCAGGCTGGTCTTGAACTCTTGGCCTTAAGCAATCCTCCTGCCTTGGCCTCCCAAAGTGCTGGGATTACAGGCATAAGCCACAGCACCTGGCTGACTTTGTTTTTTTAATCCTCTATTTTTAATCTGTGAAAAGCTGAGAAAGGTGTTTGGAATCTCCTATTACGACTCTGGTTTAATTAAATTCTCTGAGTTTCCAACTGTTTTTTTCTTTTCTTTTTATTTGGGTCAGAGTCTCACTCTGTTACCCAGGCTGGAGTGCAGTGGCGCATTTTCGGCTCACTGCAACCTCCACGTCCCAATTGAAGCGATTCTCCTCCCTCAGACTCCCAAGTAGCTGAGACTACAGAAGTGTGTCACCACACCCAGCTAATTTTTGTATGTTTGTAGAGATGAGGTTTTGCCATGTTAGCCAGGCTGGTCTCAAACTCCTCACCTTACGTGATCGGCCCACTGTGGCCTCCCAACGTGCTGGGATTACAGGTGTGAGCCACCATGCCCAGCCCTATTTTTTTTCTTAATCTACTTCACATAAGTTTTTGCTTCCCCTACTCCGGACGATGCCACCGAGGCGGCGGCGGCGCGCTCTGGAGGTCTGAAGCTGCTACTGGCTGCCACGGGCCAGCGGCTTGATGAGTTGGGCAGCCGCCCCTGGCTCGGGGCTGTGAGCGGCTCGGGGCCAGGGGTGGGCGGCGGGGCGGCGCGGCCACCTGGGTGGGCTGGGGCCGCCTCCCTCCCGGAGGCCCCACCGTCCCCGGAGCTGCAGTTGACGGCCGGCCGCGGGGGCCCAGCATGAGCCTCGACCTGAGTGAGGACTAGGTGCGCCGGCTCATCGGTCTTGATGCAGAACTTTATTATGTGAGAAATGACCTTATTAGTCACTACGCTCTATCCTTTAATCTGTTAGTACCCAGTGAAACTAATGTCCTGCACTTCACCTGGCATGCGAAGTCCAAGGCTGAACAGAAGCTGGGATTCCAAGCGGACAATGTGTTGGCAATGGACATGCCCCAGGTCAACACTTCCGTTCCCAGGGAAGTTCCACGCGTTTTATCAGTGTTTCGGGTAGAGCTTTCCTGTATACTGGCGAAGTAGATTCTGAAGTTATGATACTAATGCAACTCAACTTGACTAAATTCTTCAAAGAATTTTACCATCTTAAATTGTAAATCAAGGAAAACGTGCACCAAAAATGATCCTGTACATGCAGTTACAGCCACTTCTACGTGTGTGTTTTATATTACGGTAGGGGTTTGTTGTGCAGTAATATTTCTCGTAGCAATAATATTAGCTGTTTTGCACCTTCACAGTATGAAAAGGGTTGAACTGGATGACAGCATCAATGCCAGCAGTAGTTCCCAAGGGCTGTCTCAGCCATCCACCCAGACGACCCAGTATCTGAGGGCTGACACACCCAACAATGCGACTCCTATCACCAGCTCCTCAGGTTATCCTACCTTGCGGACAGAGAAGAACGACTTGAGAAGTGTCACTCTTTTGGAGGCCAAAGCCAAGGTGAAGGATATAGCAATATCCAGGGAGAGGATAGCTCTAAAAGATGTACTCCAAGAAAGTACTTTTGGGCGTATTTTCCATGGGATTTTAATAGATGGAAAAGATCCAAATAAAGAAAAACAAGCATTTCTCACAACAGTTAAAGATCAAGCTTCTGAAATTCAGGTAACGATGCTCACTGAAAGTGATAAGCTGCGAGGTCTTCATCACAGGAATCTTCTTCCTATTACTCATGTGTGTATAAGAGAAAGAGAAAAGCCCATGGTGATATTGCCTTACATGAATTGGGGGAATCTTAACTTGTTTTTACGGCAGTGCAAGTTAGTAGAGGCCAATAAGCCACAGGCAATTTCTCAACAAGACCTGGTACCCATGGCTATTCAGATTGCCTGTGGAATGAGCTACCTGGCCAGAAGGGAAGTATTCCACAAAGACTGGGCTGCTAGGAACTGTGTCATTGATGACACACTTCAAGTTAAGATCACAGACAATGCCCTCTCCAGAGACTGGTTCTCCATGGACTATCACTGTTTGGGGGACAATGAAAACAGGCCAGTTTGTTGGATGGCTCTTGAAAGTCTGGTTAATAACGAGTTGTCTAGCACTAGTGATGTGTGGGCCTTTGGAGTGATGCTGTGGGAATTCATGACTCTGGGCCAGATGGCCTACGTGGACACTGACCCCTTCGAGATGGCCGCATACCTGAAAGATGGTTACCGAATAACCCAGCCAATCAACTGTCCTGATGAACCATTTGCTGTGATGGCCTGTTGCTGGGCCTTAGATCCGGGGGAGAGGCCCAAGTTTCAGCAGCTGGTACAGTGTCTCACAGAGTTTCATGCAGCCCGGGGTGCCTACGTCTGACTCCTCTCTTGCACCCACAGCATCAGGAGGAAGGTGCCTGTCGGGGCTCACTTGAAGCCTGTCATGGCTGCTTCGTGTCTAACACAAGCCAACAGAAGTACATTTGTTTTCCAGAACACTGTGCCCTAGTAATGCTGTAGAATCTGAACTTTTTAAGACAGACTTAATAATGTGGCATATTTTCTAGATATCACTTTTATTAGGTTGAAGTGAAAGGGTTTTTGTGAATTTTTTGGCCAAAATTTTTTAAAACATAGTTACCTTGGACTAGGGGTACACTGTTACAAAATAAATAAACAGTTTTTAAAATTGTTCAGACACAGATATTTGGAATTAACTATCTTAGTGCCAACTGCTTATTTTTTTTTTTTTTTTTTTACTTTATCAAGGTGATGTAAGTGACTCACCTTTAAAGTTTTTTTAATGTTATTTTTTATCACTACTCTTGAAATGGCTTGTCTTCAAGATGCAATACTTTTCTTAGGAAAGGAAAAACAGCATAAAAAAGATACCTGGTTTGCCTTATACAAGAAAAGGCAATATGAGAGGAAGAAAACGTAAAGAAAAGCTAGAGGAAAAAAAATTTTTTTAAATACTTACTAGAAACAAACTGCCCTTGCATGGAAAACTGTTTACTTTTTTAGTGAAAAGGAATTCTGCTTTTGTATTTTTGGGAAAGCAGGAACTGAGGTCATTGCATCTTTAATTTGGCAGAAACTAGCTTTTCTGTGAACCAGAAGTGGTATGGGGCGGATCTGTAGTAAACGAAGGTGATTTTATTTATTTTTACTCTCTGGAAAAGGAGATAATACAATTCCAGAAAGTGGACTCATATTTCTAAGGTTAAGATTCCCTTTTATTGCACCTAGAATAGTGCTATGCACACAGTGGGTGCTTGAGTTGTCTTTTTCTTTTTTTTTTTTTAAGTAAACTGGTAAATTTTGTACTTATCTTCAAGGCTGGCTTAAGTATAAAATTGTTTTTTAAAACACTTGAAAAATTAAAGGATTTGTTTTGTATTTTTAAAAAAGGTTTTGTTTCATAAAATTAAAAAATCTTGGTAGACTATATCATTTGCATCAATAAATAGCATCTTTAGTCAGTTTAAGGATGTATCCTTAAATATAACCTCCTGGAAATAAAATTAAACCTCAAACCATATTTCTAAATCATCTCCGGGTCAAAATGAAATAAAAGGACAGAGGTTCTAGTTCTGTTATGGCAGTGGAACAACCCATCCCATTTTAACTGATTATAGCTAAAAACTCTGGACAGAGTACAACAACAACCTAAAGATTTGGAAAAGTCAACAAAAGCAGGTGAACTGAGAGGGAGGTGAAACTTGAAGCAGCAATTGCACTGGATGAGTTTCCCTGTTTTGTTCCTCTCCTACGGCTTTGGGGTGTGTGTGTGTGTGTGGGCGTGTGTGTGTGTGTGTGTGTGTGTGTGTGTATTTTTTTTTTTTTTTTGAGACAGGGTCTCACTCTGTCCTATCACCCAAGCTGGAGTGCAGTGGGATGATCTCAGTTCACTGCAGCCTCTGCCTTGCAGGCTCAGGTGATCCTCTGCCTCAGCCTTCTAAGTAACTGGAACCACGGGTGCGTGCCACCACACCTGGCTAATTTTTTTGCGTTTTTGGAAGAGATGGGATTTTGCCATGTTGCCCAGGCTGGTCTCAAACTCCTAGGCTCAAGGGATCCGCTTGCCTCAGCCTCCCAAAGTGTGGGATTACAGCCGTGAGCCACTGCACTTGGCAAAAATTATTTTAAAATGATAAAAGCAATAATTCATTAGGAAGTCATAATTATAAATGTAAATGTACATAATAGAGGCTAAAAAATATATGCAGAAAAACGGACAAAAATTAAAAGGAGAACTAGACAATTCTAAAATTATAGGAGATGTTAACGCTCTCCTTTAAGGAACTGATAGAACTAGGCTATGCAGAGTGGATACTGCCTGTGAATCCAGGGCTTTGGGAGGCCGAGGTGGGAAGATGATTTGAGGCTAAGAGTTCGAGACCAGCCAGGGCAACACAGTGAGACCCTGTCTCTACAAAAAAAATTTTTTTTACGTTAGCCGAGCGTGGTGGCATGCACTTATAGTCCCAGCTGCTATAAAATTCACAGGACACAGCTAGAGAAGTGCTTAGAAGGAAGGTCAAAGCTTTAAGTACTTGTATTAGAAAAGAAGATCTAAAATAAATTATCTCAGGTTCCACAACTTTGAGAAACTAGGGAGAAAAAAGGAGAATGGGAGAGCAAAGTAATCCAAAGAAAGAAAAAAAGGATAGAAATCAATAAAATATAGCTGGGCGCGGTGGCACAGGCCTGCAATCCCAGCTACTCGGGAGGCTGAGGCTAGAGAGTTGCTTGAACCCAGAAGGCAGAGGTTGCAGTGAGCTGAGATCGCGCCACTGCACTCCAGCCTGGGCGACACAGCGAGACTGCGTCTCGGAAAAAAAAAAAAAAGAAATCAATAAAATAGAAAACAACCAATAGAGAAAATTAACAAAGCCAAAAGCTCATTCTTTGAGAAGATAATAAAAATGCCAAACTTCTAATTAGACTGATCAAGAAAAAAAGAGTGAGAACATAAATCACCAATACCCAAGAATGAAAAAGGAGTTACTGCTACAGACATTAAAAGGAGAAAACTGCAAATTCATACTAACAAATTCAACAACTTAAATGAAATAGACATATTTTTGAAAAACAAAACTTCCCAAACCTGACTCAGAAGAAACAAATCTGAATAGTCCTATATCTAAATAGATTTCTTTTTTGTCTTTTTTTTTTTTTCCTTTTTGTGGAGAACAGGGTCTCGCTATATTACCCAGGCAGGTCTCGAACTCCTGAGCTCAAGCTATCCTCCCGCCTCTGCCTCCCTGAGAGCTGGGATTACAGGCGTGAGCCACCGCACCCAGCCTAAATAGATTATATATTTAAAAAATTTGTGTTCAAAAAGCTTCCCAGAAAGCAAATTCTGGACTTAGATTACTTCATTGGTGAATTCTATCAAATATTCAAGAAATAAACAATAACATCAATCTTAGAAAACATTTTCAGAAAACAGACAATGAAGGATCATATAAGGCCTATATAACCCTAACAGTAAAATCTGATAGACATTAAAAAAAAATTACATACCAATATCCCTCAAGATTACTGTTGCAAATTTTTTAACAAACTATTGGCAAATAGGATTCAACAACATACATAAAAAAGGGTAATATATAATGACCAAATAGGCTTTACCCCAGGAATGCAATCTCAGTTTAACATTTGTAATTCATCAAAAATTATATAATCATTTCTATAGATGTCAAAGAAAGTGGCAAAACTCAAAAACCAATTCAGGTAACTTATCTAGAAAACCAGGAATACGCAAGTCAATAAAGCGTATCCAAGAAAAACCTACAACTGATCTATACAAAATGATAGAAGGTCTCATTGTATCTCCCTGAGATCGAGAACAAAGTTAAGGATGCTTGCTTTCAGACAAATGACTTGTATCTAAATTATATACAGAACTGTTTGTTAATACTCAATACTCAAAACTCAATACAATGCTACATTTTGAAAAGGTCAAAGACGTGAATACTTTATAAGAAAATATACAAATTGTCAATAACACACAAACAAGGCTCAGCATTATTCGTTATCAGGGGAATGCAAAATAAAACCGCCATGCACTCTGTATCCATTAGAATGGCTAAAACGGTAAACAAAACCCGAAACAACCTGCCCACATCAAGCATTAGTCAGGATGTGAAGCACCCGGAGCGCTCATGTCCACGGCTGACAGGAATGTCAAATGGTATATCCACTGTGGAAAACGGTTTGGTAGTTTCTTAACATTCAATGGTCCCTCCTAGATACTCAAGAGATTTAAAAACGTGTCTACAGAAAGGCCTTACACAACTGAACATAGGTAATTTTTTTTTTTTTTTTGAGACGGAGTCTCACTCTGTCGCCCAGGCTGGAGTGCAGTGGTGCGATCTCTGTTCACACCATTCTCCCGCCTTAGCCTCCCAAGTAGCTGGGACTACAGGCACCCACCACCACACCCGGCTAATTTTTTGTATTTTTTAGTAGAGACGAGGTTTCACCCTGTTAGCCAGGATGGTCTCGATCTCCTGACCTCGTGATCCGCCCGCCTCAGCCTCCCAAAATGCTGGGATTACAGGCATGAGCCACCACGTCTGGCTGAACACAGGTAATTTTCTTTCTAATAAAACCCAGAAAGAACACAAATGTCCATCAACAGGTAAATGAAAAAAAAAAAAAGTGTGGTATTTTCATACAATGGAACACTATTCAACAATAACAAGGAATGAATAATTAAAATACAAAGCAACATACTAAGGTGTGGGGTGAATCTCAAAATCTATACACTAAAAGAAGTGAAAGAAGTCAGACAAAAGAGACTCTAAGCTCTATGATTCCATTTCTATAAAAGCCTAGAAACTGCAAACTAATCTATAATGACTGAAAGCAGATCAGCATTGAGCTGCAGAAGTGGATGGCAAAAGGGAAGAACTGCAAGGAGACATGAGGAAAACTGTAAGGATGGAAATGTTTTTTGTTAGTTTTTTTTTTTTTTTCTTGAGACAGAGTCTCGCTCTGTCGTCCAGATGGGAGTGCAGTGGCATGATCTCGGCTCACTGCAACCTCTGCCTCCCAGGTTCAAGCAATCTCCTGTCTCAGTCTCCCAAGTAGCTGAGATTACAGGCATGTGCCACCATGGCCAGCTAATTTTTTGTATTTTTATTAGAGATGGGGTTTCACCATGTTGGCCAGGCTGGCCTCGAACTCCTGACCTCAGGTGATCTACCCAATTGGGCCTCCCAAAGTGCTGGGATTACAGGCGTGAGCTACCACGCCCAGCAAGGACGGAAATGCTTATGTTGATTGTGGTGATGGCTTCACAGGTGTATTCATATGTCAAAACTTACCAAATTGCACACTTTTAATGTGGGGAGTTTACTGTACTTCCATTACACCTCAATTTGGAGGAAAAAGAAACCAAACTGAGAGGCAGCACAGCACTGTGGTTAATGGCACGAATTCTGCAGCCAAACTGCCTAGGGTTCAAATCCCAGCTCCAATTCTTGCTGTGTGGAGCTGATATGTAATAAAGCACTCAAAACACCACCACCACATAGTAACTGCTGTATGAAAACTTGCTATTATTACAATAGACTATTTAGAAATTGATCACAATGAAAACAGTACCTACCAAAATATTTGTGATGTAACCAGATTCATACTATAAAAAAAAGTCATAGTCTTAAACTTGTTAGAAAATGAAGCCAGGCACAGTGGTTCACAGCTGTGATCCCAGCACTTTGGGAGGCCGAAGTGGGAGGATCACCTGAGGTCAGGAGTTGGAGACCAGCCTGGCCAACATGGCAAAACCCCACCTCTACTAAAAATACAAAAATTAGCTGGGGGTGGTGGCACGTGCCTGTAATTCCAGCTACTCAGGAGGCTGAAGCAGGAGAATCGCTTGAGCCCAGGAGGCGGAGGTTGCAGTGAGCCGAGATCACACCACTGCACTCCAGCCTGGGCGACAGAGTGAGGCTACGTCTCAAAAAAAAAAAAAAAAAAAGAAAATGAGATAAAAGATAGTTCAACTCAAAAAGAAAAAATAATTCAAAGGAATTTCAAAGAAAGATTTAATACAGATAAAAAGAAATTATTGAATTGACTAAATATAAGTAAAAATTAAAAGAACAATGAATCTAAACCAAATCTGCAATAAGCCAACACAAACACAAACTTAACCAAAGATTGGTGAGAAAAAACCAAAAGCAGTATCAGGATTAAGTAAAGAATATAACCACAGATAAAACAGATTATATTAAGCTCTAAGAGAATCTTTGGCCATGGGACTCAGCTGCTGGCAGGAGGCCACAAGGCTGTTTGAGTATCCTCATGACATGGCCGCTAATGTCCCCCCAAAGTGAGCAATCCAAAAGAGAGAGCAAGGAGCAAGCCACAATGCCTTTGATGAAGCCATCTCTCAAGTGACATGCTGTCGCTTCTACCACACTCCATTCACTAGAGGTGAATCAGCCTATACTGAAGAGGAGAATTGGAATCCACCTTTGAAGGGAGAAACAGCAAAGAATTTGTGAGCATATTCTTTTTTACTCTTTTTTGTGAGCATATTCTAAACTTCCCATGGATGTCATCGAAGGAGCACAGTATGATTTAATACTGAAACTGAACAGCTTTGACCTAGTAGTTCATACAGTAGCCAACAGATGTTGAATATTGCTGTGCTTCTCTTAAAGATTTAAATACCACATAGCTCCCCCGGCGTACACAGTTTGGGAAACGATGCCCTTTGCACCACAGAGTGCAAGCTTTCCAGGTGGTGCATCAGGGGATAGCTTTCCCAACCAGAGTGAAAAGGAATAAAGGAGGATGTTTTCTGCTGTTTGGAATGGCTTGACACTATCCAGGACACATTCCAGGAGAGCTGAATGACTCATACCCTGAGTTCTTATGCCAAGGAACTGTAAGATCTTTGCTTGAGAAAGCATGCAACAAACTCTAGCTTCCAAACAGCCATTCCAATCCACTGAAACCTCTCATCGTGTCAGCTGTTGGTAAAGTGCTACAGAGAGGTCATAAACAGATCATTTTGCTAGAAGCAAACTGCTTTGCTTCACCAAGAAGTAAATATAATCCTTTCCTTGTGGACTCAGATTTGTTATGCTTTGTTGAGCTAACAGTCGTATTCCTTCTCTTCCCACTTGGTCAATCAGTATCTTTATAAGCTTTTATCTTTTATTCTTTTTTATTAGGGTTTAATAGACCAAAATTATACAGAGTTAATGTATGACATGTTTTGATATATGTATACATTATGAAATGGTTATAAGCTAATTAACATATGTATCATTTCATATATTTAAAGATATCTTAATAATAAAAAAGCAAATTTCTACTTTGTTTACATTTTCAGATACTTTCATACTTCGAGAAAAGCTGCAGAGCATCCCCTGTGCCCTTTACTCATCTTCCTCTATTATTAACACAGCTTATATAACCCCGGTACAATGATCAAAACTAGGTAACTAGGTAATACATACAATACCAATGCCATTCACTAATTATAGGCCCCATTTTGCTAATTGTACCAGTAATACCCTTTCTGTGGCCAGAATTCAACTGAGGATTCTACACTGCATTCGGTGTCATTCTCACCCAATCTGTAATACTTCCTAGATCACTCTTGTTTTTCATAACGTTGACATGTTTGAGAAACACTCTGGCTGATTATTTTGAGAAATGTTCCTCAATTTGGGTCTGATGTTTTCTCATGATTAGACTGAGCTTATGCATTAATGGCAAAAATCCTATAGAAGAGCCAGGCAGAGTGGCTCATGCCTGAAATTCCAGAACTTTGGGTAGCCGAGGCAGGAGGATCGTTTGAGCCCAGGAGTTTGAGACCAGCCTTGGCAACATAGCAAGAGCCCATCTCTATTGAACAACTAGCCAGGGATGGTGGCGCACACCTGTACTCCCAGCTACTTGAGAGGCTGAGGTGGGAGGATCTCTTGAGCCCAGGAGTTCAAGGCTGCAGTGAGCCATGACAGCGTCACTGCGTTCCAGCCTGGGTGACAGAGTGAGACCCCATCTCAAAAACAGAAAAGAATCCTACAGCAGGGACTGCGCCTCACTGCATCCCTACAGCAGGGACTG
>NW_012102166.1:1073752-1076975 GCF_000951045.1 Mandrillus leucophaeus
TGATTGCACCATGGCACTCTAGCCTGGGTGACAGAGTGAAATCCTGTCTTAAAAAAAAAAGAAAGAAAGAAAGAAAGAAATATCAATTAGACAAGAACTTCAAAAGAAAAATGTGGAGTTTTTCTTACATTCTAAGATGTAAGTTTCACACAAGCAAGAATTTAATTTTGTACATTTTGTATCCCTAACACCTTGAAAAGTACTTACCACTCAATATTTTTTATATGAATGGATTAATGTTGAAAAAACAAAACACCAATAAATTCATTAAATGATTTTATCAAGCCCGTTGGTGTGGAAAACATTTGAGCCTTTAAAATATAGCTTTTATGCTATTTATATACCTGTTTACAAGAACCTGTTCCCAATCTTCCTCAAACTGCTGGCCAGCCATGAAGTGTTAGTGCTTCCAAGTATCACATAACACACAGGCTTCCCAGGCAGTCTCAGAAACTGCAACCCCAGGTTGAGGCAATGAGTAGGACTGCTGGACAAAGCACACAATTCAACAGGAACAGGTCCATACATGCCACTACCAGCTTGGACCTCTCCCCCATCACACATTTCAAAGATACATTTCATTAAAATGTCATAAAAAGTAAAAATGTCATATGTTCTCCTATCTGCTATCTTCACAGGTACCTGATCTATGAAAGCCACAAAAAACATTTGCTTTGAAGTGGATCACTCCTGAAAGCAACCTTATGGTAGAATCAAAACACACTTATTATTTACAACTGGAGGAGAGTCTAGAGATAATTAGAGACAATTAAAGATATTAATATTCTATTTCCCTAAACTCGATAAAACTTCCTGACTCACGGTGATGAAATCTTGTGGCCAGACAGCACTGAATGAGAGCTCTAAATGTCTGGATGTACTAAAAAAGTTCAGTGTAAAACAAATTTTTTAATTCAATGTTGACACTGGCTTTTTTTGCCTTAATGTAACTTTCTGTGTTGTGTGATTTTGTTTCAGAGAGCAGTGATGTTTTATTTTCCCACTCTCATTCATTTTGGTTGCAGTCACTATTTCACAATTAAAGTAAAACTGAGGAACACTAACACTGTCTGAGTTACCTTACCTACGACAGTATACCAGAAGTCAGATAATGAAGAAAAAAAAAGTAGGAATATTTCACAGCTCAGCTGCCTAACTGCTTTCTAAAACGGTCATACCTATTTATAACGTCACTGGCAATGTACGAGAATACCAATTTCATGAGCCTCACAACTACCGAGGTCATCAGTTTTGATTATACAGATATCAAAACACAGTAGCTTATTCTTAACTTCTTTCCTGCAGAGTCGAATCTTTTCCATATATTTATTATCTTCTAGTCTTCATAAACATTCTGTTCATATAATGAAGATCCTATCATACATGTTGTGAAGAATGCTACATGACCTTGTAAGGTCTTCATAATTTTGTTATATACGAGGTCAAAGATACACGGCTTCAAAACACTAGGCTTTAAAAAAAAAAAAAAAAAAAAAGCTATGCCTTGAGATTTCGATCACGTGGACTGGTGCCCTCTCAGTAAAAAACTATTTCCCAGGCAGATGTTTTTAGTTACTGGCATGCAGGCATCCGCACATGTGTAGGTGTGTACGTGCATTTGTATCTACAACTTTTAGTTATGGACCTCAAGTTAAATCCTCAAAATTATCATAAAGAGAGAGTTGGCTCACAGCTGGGAAACACTGACATATGTTCCCCTTAATCCATGAGATAAATGCCTACTTAGCCTTTACAACACGCCTCAGGTATTAGCCACCTCTGAAACCTTCCTTTGTCACCCCAACTCAGTCTCTCCTCAACCTTACCTAAAAGCTAACTACATTTCTGTTTTATAGCCCTGGTCTGAAATTATTTGTGAATGGCCTGTTTCCTCCAGCAGAATAAGGGCTCCGTATGGCAGGGACTGTGTTATAATCATCTCAGTGTTCCTGGCACTGCACATGGAAAATAGTACCTTCTCAACTGACAAACCTTCTGAACAAAGATATAATTCACACAGACAATCACTTCGGCAAGTACATAACTATGTTTGGTCAACAACAGACTGCAGATACAATGGTGGTCCCATAAAATTATAATATTGTATTTTTACTGACCTTTTCTATGTTTAGGTACACAAACACTTACCACTGTGTTACTGTTGCCTATGGCATTCGGCACAGTAACACGCTGCACAGGGTTGCAGCCTAGAAACAACACACTATACCATACAGCCCAGGTGGGTACTAGGCTATATACCATGTAGATTTGCGTAAATATACTCTATGATGTTCCCACAACAAAACCACATAATGACACATTCTCAGAACACATCCCTGTCATTCTCACCATATAATTCTCACGAATATTAATAGTAGAATTAAATTAAAATTTTGCTCTTTGTCCCTTTTTTTCCAATAGCAGTCAGCCAAGTACTAAATGAAAATGCAGCCTTCAGGTCAACTTTTGAAAATGACTGTTTTAAAGTCCACTTGCCACCCTATTTGCTTCAATCCTACACACACACACACAAAATGTGATATAAAACAAGTAACATTAAATAGGCCAAGGCAGCTATCAACTTTTTCTTTTTTTTTTTTTTTTTTGAGACAGGGTCTTGTTCTGTTGCCCAGGCTGGAATGCAGTGGTGATATCATAGCTCACTGTGGCCTCAAACTCTTGGCTCAAGAAATCCATTCCCCTCAGATTCCCAAGAAGCTGGGACTACAAGCACATGCCATCATGTCTAGCTACTTTTTTTTTTTTTTAATTTGCTGTAGAGACAGGGTCTTGCTATACTGCCCAGACTAGCCTTGAATTCCTAGGCTCAAGTGATCCTCCCACCTTGGCCTCTCAAAGTGCCAGGATTACTGGCATGAGCCGCCACACCCAGCCTTAAAATTTAAAAAAAAATAAATAAATTGTACTGTATATATTTAAGCTATGCAACACAATGCTGTGGGATACATATATAGTAAAATGGGCACTGTGAAGCAAATTAACATATCCACCATCTCATGTAGTAACCCATACCTATTAAAATTCTGAAGGCTAATGGTCATCTTTTGATGTTCGAGAAAGAATATTGTTATTCTTCAGAGTAACTGTTCTGAGTTCAGTTCTGACAGACTAGAAAAAGTACTTTGGCTAGGCACGGTGGCTCACACCTGTAATCCCAGCACTTTGGGAGGCTGAAGCAGGTGGATCACATGAGGTCAGGAGT
>NW_012102166.1:1078725-1081018 GCF_000951045.1 Mandrillus leucophaeus
GTTTCCGTAATTATGACATGCCATTATATGAAACGATCTTCCTGAATAGATATTTATGTATAACTCCGAAATGTCAAATGCTACCGGAGGAGAGCATCTGGGCAGTGAACAAAAACGTCCAGATGACCCACTGGGCTGCCACGAGTACATGCCGTATGGCTATCCTGGCAGGAATCCAAAGTCACTGTCATCATCCTGCTGGTAGTTATATGTTTTATTTTCACATTCAACTTCAAAGGTATTTACTAGGTTGGAAAGTCTTCGGAAACTAACTACACAAAAACTACTATATGGAAAAAAAGAAATACCATTACATGAATTAACCCATCCACTTAAAAGGAAACCCAGGCCAGGCATGGGGGCTCACGCCTGAAATCTCAGCACTTTGGGAGGCCGAAGTGGGCAGATCACGAGGTTAAGAGATCGAGACCATCCTGGCTAACATGGTGAAACCCCGTTTCTACTAAAAATACAAAAATTAGTCAGGCATGGTGGCGGGTGCCTGTAATCCCAGTTGGTCAGGAGGCTGAGGCAGGAGAATCGCTTGAACCCAGGAGGCAGAGGTTGCAGTGAGCTGAGATCACGCCACTGTACTGCAGCCTGGGCGACAGAGCAAGACTGTGTCTCAAAAAAAAAAAAAAAAAGAGGAAACCCAAACAGAATATTGTTTGTATATAATGCTTGACAGAGACACATTCTACATTCTACTCTTGTAGACCCTACAAGAGCATTGCCTACAACACACTAATCATCATTTGAAAGTATCAACAATTCCAGTTCTATCAAAGACCAAGCGGTAACTAATGATATTAGATCACAAGATTAAGAGAGTATTTATTATTTCAAATTATTACAAACTGCTGTTAACACAGTAGAACATTATTCATGGTCAGAGAAGAAATAGGATACTCTATGTAAAACAAAACATAAAACTGTATCAGCATATCCTGTGACAAAGTGTAAAAAATTTAATGAAAACAAGAAGCTACCTACAAAGCACAAATAATTTTTAAACTCTGAATATATAAAGTATTACATCCTAATAACTTAAATAGATTTTCAGTCTGTACTATTTCAACCACGAGTATAACTTGTAGCCACAAAATTATAAAAATGAATGTTTCTAGAAAATTTCTACCACATTCATGAGTGTCAGGTCAAAATTCTCTCTTTTGTAATCTGACATACCAAAGGGAAATAAAGATAAGGATTTCATCAATAATTTCCAATAATAATTTTTTAAAACACAAATGAAAACTGGAAAATCAGACAAGCCCAGTCCATGAAGATTCTATGTTGAAACAACTAAGGACCTAGTAATTTTTTAAAAACTTGATTCCACTCAGTTAAAGAGTATTTCCTTTTAAAACATGGAAACCAGAATGCTGTAACTGGAGAGGAGATGAACAGTTTCTTGTTAGTTTCTCAAACACTCGAACAGGAAAAACCATAGGTTTGTTTGGTAAAAGAATGAGTACAGTAAGTAACTACATATAGCCATCATTTTTAACTACCTTATGGGACAAAACTGTTCTCCTGAACTTGAAAAGTAGGCCAGGCACAGTGGCACACACCTGTAATCCCAGCACTCTGGGAGGCCAGGACCAGGAGTTTGAGACCAGCCTGGGCAACACATAGTGAGACTCTGTCTCTTATTAAAAACGAAAAAAGAAAAAAAAGAAAAAAAAGAAAGGCGACCGGTTTCTTCCACATTTCTCAACTTAAAAACTTTTAAAACCTATTCATCAGTCATTCCAGCTACTAAGAGGCACATAAAAATACTATTTGAATTTTTCAACAAAATGCATGTTATAGGATAAAGGTATTTTTTCCCCTACGTTGGTAAAAGATGTCTGCTTTAGAAACCGATTTCTCAATTTCGGTTACCACATCTTGACAGCTTAGTCCCCTAGGAAAACTCCATTCCCTATCTGATATTCAATTGTAGATAACATAGAGTTTCAACCTTCTTTAGATAAAGGGCAGGCTTTTTTTTTTTTTGAGATGGAGTCTCACTCTGTTGCCCAGGCTGGAGCGCAGTGGCGCAATCTCGGCTCACCGCTGCAACCTCCGCCTCCCGGGTTCAAGCGACTCTCCTGCCTCGGCCTCCTGAGTAGCTGGGATTACAGGGGAGCGCCACCACGCTCTGCTAAATTTTTGTATTTTTAGTAGAGACAGGGTTTCATCATGTTGGTTGGACTGTTCTCGAACTCCTGACCTCATGATCCGCCCACCTCAGCCTCCCAAAGTGCTGGGATTACAGGTGTGAGCCACCGCACCCAGCCTTTTTTTT
>NW_012102166.1:1081934-1084200 GCF_000951045.1 Mandrillus leucophaeus
ACCTCCCAGGTTCAAGCAATTCTTTTCTGCCTCAGCCTCCTAAGTAGCTGGGACTATAGGTGTGTGCCACCATATGTGGCTAATTTTTGTATTTTTAGTAGAGACGGGGTTTCGTCATGTTGGTCAGTCTGGTCTCAAACTCCTGACCTCAGGTGATCCACCTGCTTCGGCCTCCCAAGGTGCTGGGATAACGGCTGTGAGCGATCTATTTAAAATGTTGGAATTTATTTGAAAATTTACTAAGTCTTATGTAGACTGAGCTTCTATCTCCCTAGCGGCTCAAGTCCTTCCTTCTTATGTATATTCACATCTGTGTTTCTTTGCCATATCCAGCATCCCAATTCAGTCTTTCATCATTGCTGTTCTGGACTATACACAACATCACAGGTGCTCACCCTGCTCTTTTCTCTTTATAATTTCACCCACATGACATTAGCATGCCTTTTTTCTTTTTTTTTTTTTTTTTTTGAGACAGAGTCTCGCTCTGTTGCCCAGGCTGGGGTGCAATGGCACAATCTCGGCTCACTGCAACCTCCGCCTCTCCGGTTCAAGCGATCCTCCTGCCTCAGCCTCCTGAGTAGCTGGGATGACAGGCGTCCACCACCAGGCCTGGCTAATTTTTTGTATTTTTAGTAGAAACGGGGCTTCACCATGTTAGCCAGGCTGGTCTCAAACTCCTGACCTCAGGTAATCCGCCCACCTCGGCCTCCCTAAGTGCTGGGATTACAGGCGTGAGCCACCGCACCCAACCCTGAGCTTCTAACAGAAGCTGTATGGCTCCAGAGTTCAACCTCAACCATCGTGATGCACCCTCTAACTAGTTCCAAGACTGTTTTGCTTTGACCATCTCAAGAGAAACGGACGTTTGCCCTCTGAATTCCTAGACATGTAAGCCAATTCCTGCTTGATTAGCAATGCTATCACCATGACTCCTGCACTCTGCTGAAGATAAGCACTAAACGAGAGATAAAAATCTTGCCTCAGGCCGGGCATGGTGGCTCACACCTGTAATCCCAGCACGCTGGGAGGCCGAGGCAGGCGGACCTCAGGAGATCAAGACCAACCTGGCCAACACGTTGAAACCCCGTCTCTACTAAAAATACAAAAAATTAGCCGGGGGCGGTGGTGTGTGCGCCTGTGGTCCCAGCTACTCAGGAGGCTGAGGCAGGAAAATTGCTTGAACCCGGGAAGCAGAGGCTACAGTGAGCCGAAATCTCGCCACAGCACTCCAGCCTGGGCAACAGAGCGAGACTTTGTCGTAAAAAAAATAAAATAAAATAAAAAAATAAAAATCTTGCCTCAAGGAGCTTCTATTCTAGGGAATAAAGATTTGCTAATATCCTCAAGGGAGAGAAATACATTCTGGGAGAAAGTGAATGAGAAAAGCTGTAGTGTGGCCCGGGAATAAAGCCAAAGGCCTTCTGTGTCCAGGAGCCCTGCTCACCTGTACTGCTCCTGCTCGTAGAGGTCTGCCACGATCGCCAGCAGGCGGCTGATGAAGGACTCACTGCTGCTTTCCTTGTTTGCCTGCGCAGCCAAGAGAGTGCAGCGCTTCTCTGTCTCTGCCAGTTTCTTCTGCAGCTTGACATACTCTTGTCGTAGAAGCATCAAGTGCTTCTCCAGCTTGGCCACCTCCTCTGCAAGGAGAAGAAAGAATCAGGTTTACCGTGGCCGGTATAAAGCAGGCGCATTCACTAGTCCCTCATCCCACCGATGGGAACGCTCCCCGAGTGACCGGCCACCCGATGTTTCTACTATTTCTCAGTGATAGTCCCACAGGATCAAGAATGGCTCTGATGGCTGGGTACTGTGGCTCACAGCTGTAATCCCAAAACTTTGGGAGTCCAAAGCTGGGGGAATCACTTGAGCCCAGGAGTGTGAGACCAGCCTGGACAACATACTGTCTTTACTTTTTAAAATATTCATTAAAAATAAAAAGTAAAAATAAAAATAACAAAGAATAGCTTTGTTTCAGGGTGCTGGTCATTGAACCAAGGAGACCATCATGGTTACAGGGATTTCTCCTCTCAGAAGCTCAATATTATACAGTAGATGACAATGAAGAGATGTACATAAAGATGCTGACGGGCACCTGCCCTGCAAATCCTTTACCACAAAGCCAGGAGTCTCCAGGAGAAAAGGCTACCAAAATCACCTAGATTTTTTGAAACCACTAACAGTAATAACAATTTCCTAATTTTGACATGTTCTTCTAAGAGCTTTACATAAATTCCCTCATTTAATCTCTCTCTTTTTTTTTTTTTTT
>NW_012102166.1:1085105-1086283 GCF_000951045.1 Mandrillus leucophaeus
CACTGCAACCTCCATCTCCTGGGTTCAAGCGATTCTCCTGCTTCAAGCTCCCAAGCAGCTGGGATGACAGGTGGGCACCACCACGCCCGGCTAATTTTTGTATTTTTAGTAGAGACAGGGTTTTGCCATGTTGGCCAGGCTGGTTTCAGACTCCTGGCCTCAAGTGATCCATTCACCTTGGCCTCCCAAAGTGTTGGATTATAGGCATGAGCTACCATGCTCAGTCATAAGTCAAATAACTTTGGTTATAATTTATAATTAAAATAATTATAACAGTCAAATGCAAAACTACAACTCTACATTAGAGAGCTAGAAGGTAAAAACAGCTATGAGAGCCTATAAAGCAAGTGAACTGAAGAGGTCGGGAAATGCTTCCCTGAGGAAGCAGTCATGGAACTTCTCCTTTGCCTGAGCTCTGGAGTCTTAAGAAGGGATGAGACAGGGGATTTATGCAACCATGGACTGATAAACCATGTAGCTTTATCAGTCAAGGTCTCTATGGCTCCACAGCGCTGCTACAACCATCCTCCGGGCCTTGGTCCCTTCACCCCTCCCTCTTCCACACCACAGACATTCCAAATCCTGACACTGCCCTCAGGCCCATCTCCCATCCAATCTGCCTCATTCCATGCCAATACCCTGAGAAAACTGAGCTACTGACAATAACTCCCACCGTTCCAGCAATGATTCCCATCTCCCCTTTGCTTCCTTAGAAAGGGTATATCCTTCCTACCCAAGTTTAATCCCCCTATGTGCTCCCTAAATCTCTTCACTCTCCTCACTCCTCAGGACCTTTGCTTTATCATCAATGACCCCATCTCCGAACTCCAGTCTCTCTTTCGACTGGGTGGTTCTAGTCAACATATAAGCCAGTTTAAGTCTCTTATCTATTAAAGCATCCCACGTCCACAACACATCTGAAACCCTCAGCCCCGCCATCTCTAGCTACCATACACCATTGTCTCACCTGCCATTCCCTCTTCTGTCCCCACCATCCCCTTGAAACTCCTCTCACCCATGACTTTCTAATTGCCAAGTCCAATGGACTCCTGCCAGTGGTTCTCCTCCTAGACTTATGACACCACATCACACTGTTGTCCATCCCTTCTCTTATTTTAGCAACCACAATACCACCCTCTGATTCTGGTTCTCTGTCTCTTTCCCAATCTTTCCTTTTT
>NW_012102166.1:1087363-1109245 GCF_000951045.1 Mandrillus leucophaeus
ACTCGGGAGGCTGAGGCAGAAGAATTGCTTGAACCTGGGAGGCGAAGGTTGCAGTGAGCCAAGATTGTGCCACTGCACTCCAGCCTGGGTGACAGAGGACACTCCATCTCAAAAAACAAACAAACAAACAAACAAACAAAACAAAGAAAAAAGTTGTGAGTAATAGAGAAGACAGGCAATTAAGCCAATGCAGTAAACCCTGAGCACTCTGATAGGGGATACAAATGGAGTGTGGTGGGAGACCTCCTGGTTTAAGCCAGCGTAAAGAAAATGTTCCAGAAAAGTAGTAGCTTACTTCAAAACATTTAAATAAAGCCTATATTTGTTTGTAGCATACTGGACCCAGAAAATGCAAGAAAAGGTTTCAATCTTTTATTCTCTTGGTCAGATTCTCCTTTTAAGCTTGTATCAGTCAACAGATTTGTCAAACAGACAAAGTACATAAACACTGTACATTTCTCTATAAGAAATACAAATAATTATGAGCCCAAGCCTCGCCCTCTCCTCCAAGAGTTCACTGACAAAAATGTCAGCCAGTCACCAGCTTCTATGCAAGTCAACTGAAAAGGATGGCTATAGTATACACCACATCTCGCTAGTTCAACCTCGTGGCTGCAAAATTACATCCCACTTGCCAAGAGACAGCCTCCAAGTTTCCGCTGTGGTAACCTTTTCTTCCATAAGCAACCTGAACCCTCTAACCGTGGTTTCAATCACACCATATTCCACCCAACCTAAATCTTTTGCTCCTCAACAACTCCAACCCAGCATGACTATAGCTGGCTGGGGAATTTCCATTTCACTTAAACCGTCAATCTGCACATATTTATGCACTAAGCATTCTGGCAGATTAGGAGCTACTTCTTTTAAGAGCTAAAAAGGGCAATCTAGGCTGGGTGTGGTGGCTCCCACCTGTAATCCTAGCACTTTGCGGGGCCAGGCAGGAGGATCTCTAAAGCCCAGGAGTTTGAGACCAGCCTGGGCAACACAGCATTTTTTTTTCTTTTTCATAAAAAAACTGAAAAAATTAGTTGGGTGTGGTGTCATGCACCTGTAGTCCCAGCTACTTGGGAGGCTGAGGTGGGAGGATTGCTTGAGCTCAGGAGGTCGAGGCTACAGTGATCTGTGATCATGCCACTGTGCTCCAGCCTGAGCAACAAAGCAAGACTCTATATCAAAAAGGGTGGGGGGGGGCAACCTAATTAGCACCTATTCCAAACAAGGTAATCAAAGCAGTATCAAATGTAGAATCAAAGTAGTATCTACAAGGAGCTCAGAAACAAGAAGGGCAAGAACAAAACTAACAGTCACAAAGAAGGTGGATACTGATTTATGTGCTAAGGTGTTGTAGCCCTGGCAAACATTCAAATAGAAGATCTTAGATCCTGAGTGTATAACAAGGGAAACAAAAAAAAAAGATCTGTGGAAGACCTTTAGGTGAGCTAGAATCAAAAGGACGTAGGTAACAGGTGAAATTATAGGAACATCTGCCTTCAAGAATGGAAAATTAGGCCGGGTACAGTGGCTCATGCCTGTAACCCTAGCACTTTGGGAGGCCAAGGTGGGTGGGTCACTTGAGATTAGGAGTTTGAGACCAGCCTGGGCAACATGGCAAAACCCCACGTCTACAAAAAAATACAAAAATGAGCCAGGGGTGGAGGTGGGCACCTGTAGTCCCAGCTCTCAGGAGGCTGAGGTGGAAGGATCGCATGAGCCTGGGAGGTGGAGGCTGCGGTGAGCTGAGATCACACCACAGCACTCCAGCCTGGACGACATAGAGACCCTATATAAAAAAAAAAAAAAAAAAAAAAGACTGGAAAGTTACTGATTCCTCTATCTAAGCCTTCAAGTGGAGGAGATCCTGAAAGCTGTTTCCAGCCATCTTCCCCCTCTGCTCTCTGGGAAACCATACACATTTCCTTAAACATCAGTTATACACACAAATTCTAAACTCTACAGCAACAGCCCCAGTCTCTCTACAGAATTCCTCATTCAAATACGCAGCAGCTGCCTGGACAATGACACAAGATATAAACTACCAAGGGAATGAGCAGAGAAGAGGCAAGATAAAAGCAGGGCTTTGGCATGATTTGGGACTCTTAGTCACAAAATTACAGATGCTCCCCCACCCGGCAGCTTTTGTCGGGGAAACCCAAAGGATCACAAAAGTACTCAGGAAGCTTATGAGCACTTACCAGTGCTACCTCAATTGCCACACCATTTCATAGCATAACGGAGGAGTGCTTATGGCTGAGACATTACCAGCCTGTGGGGAATACTGTCTGCTTACAAACAGCAACGCAAATGTGTCCTTGAAGTGTCACCAAGCTATACAGTTCTTGCAAGAAAAAGTACAAAATTATCATTCTGAGCAATAATGGAGAGAGAATTTACAGGGCACAGGTTCTAGAGCTAGACTGACAGGGATCAAACCTAGTCTGGACACACCTTAGGCAGGTGACTCATTCTCTTCATCTGTAAGGATGCTGTAAACACTGCAAGTGCTAATACATGTAATAACCTTAGAATACAACCTGCCCCGCAGTAGGTGGTCAAAAGATATTAGCTATTATTACAATTCTTAGAAAGCAACCCAGGGTAGTCAGTCCTGTGTTGCAAGATTCTCCCTGCACACTGATAGCCCAGAGCATGCATTTCAGAGCCTCACTGACTGGGTTTGACCCCAGCTTACCTATTTACTAGCTGTGTGACCTTCGGCAAGTTACTTACTCCTCTCTGTGCTTCAGTCTTCTCACGTGGAAAATGAGACTAATGATATTATCTTAGAGCAGGGGACCCCAGCCTCCAGGCTGTGGACGGGTACTAGTTTGTGGCCTGTTAGGAACTGGGCCACACCCAGCAGGAGGTGAGCTGCGGGCGAGCCACCTCGCCCACCTGACTGAGCTCGGCCTCCTGTCAGATGAGTAGCAGCATTAAATTCTCACAGGAGCGCGAACCCTACTGTGAACTGCGCACGCCAGGGATCTAGGCTGCACGCTCCTTATGAGACTCTACTGCCTGATGATCTGAGGTGGAGCAGGTTCATCCTGAAACTACTCCCTTCCCTACTCCATCTATGGAAAAACTGTCTTCCACGAAACCAGTCCCTGGTGCCAAAAAGATTGGGGACCACTGTCTTAGCGAATGACGTGGAAAGTCATTATGATAGGTTAAATCACTCGGAACAGTGTCTGGTTTAGTCAGGTTTACCACTGCTGCTGCTTCTCCGCCTACTTATTCTTCATCCAGTGCCCAGTTTTCAGCAGTGGTTTTTTCTTTGTCCCCTTCCAACTTTCATTTGAAAAGCAAGCCTAGAAACTGAATTAGCTGGGCATGGTGGCGCATGCCTGTAGTCCCAGAGATGATGCCACTGCATTCCAGCCTTTGAGACAGAGACAGCCTGTCTCAAAAAAGGAGAGGAGAGAGGAGAGGACAGCAAACCTAGAAATTTAAATAATAGATAAAACCTAGAGTTTCACGAAAAAAGCTACACTAAGTATCAGTGAAGAATGCCAGGAACTTCCAATTTTCTCATGTTTCTTTCCAAATAATATCCAGCTGTTCTCCATGAGTGCAGTCTATGGTCAGTCTTTCAGTAAGTATCCTTTCTGATAGTTCATCACTGTTGAGTTAATAAAACATGCTTAAGACAAAAAAAAAATCTGCATTCATTATGAATAGCCTAAAATAAAGAGTGTAATGTCTATTGCAAAAAAGTAGTTAATCAGCAAATTACCTCTTCAGAAGTTACAAGGCACAGTCAGGAGAGAAACCAAGACTGACTTTTAGAACACTCCTCCTTCTAGTTCAGGAGTTGGCAAACTTTCTGTAAAGGGCTAGATAGCAAATATTTTAGCTCTGGGAGCCACACAGTCTCCGTGGCCCTACTCAACTCTGCCAGTTGTAAAACAAAAGTACAAATGAATGAGTGTGGCTGTTTCCCTAAAAATACTTTATTTATGAACACCGAAAATGGAATGTCATGTAATTTTCACATCATGATACATTGTTTTGATTTGTCTTCAATCAGTTTAAAATATTTTAAATATAGTTAATATGTATAAGCTATTTTTATATGTTACATCTATAACATATAAACAAATTCTTAGCTTAACAGGTTTCAGGTCAGATTCGGCTGAGAGGCCATACAAGCCCTGCTTCCCTGCTGGTGATTTTAAAGAATTAGGATGTTAAAATGACACTCAGAGCCAAATGAAAGGGAAGAAAGCAGCTTCTCTATCTGGAACGCCTAGAATTCTGTAACCTCTCACTTCTTACCACACCCTAAGCCACAGCAGCAGCCACTGCATCTTCAAGATATGCCTCTCTCCAAGCTTACCTCCTCACCCTCAGAAACAGGCTCACAGTAACGCCTCCTACCCCTAGACAAATACCTCTTCCACACGGTTACGCTCTTGACTGCCCAGTCTATCACACTTTTTGCCTTCTCCACCAATTTCTGAAGAGTCCTCTTCAGTCACTACTTCCTCTCTGGCCTCCCGAACCTTCTGAAACTTGGCTCCTACTCACATCCCTCTGCTAAAGTCACAATGATCAAATCACCCACTTCGATGACCTTTTCCTTATTCTTCAAGCTCCTCAACCTCTCTGTAGCCTGTCAATCACCCCATTCTTGAACCTCTCGTTTTGGCTTCCTAACTCTGTACTCTAGCTTTCTTCCTAACCTTGTTACAGACTCTTCATCTGTTCTGACTATCCCCTTTCTAAAAAGGCACAGTGCTGCAAGGTTCAGACCTACAACGGAACTTTCCCTAAAGCTTCTTCTTTGAATGTGGTCTCATGCACACCCATCACTTTACTGTCACTGCTACAAAAATGGACCCAAATCTCTCTTTCCTTCAACAGCTCCTGCTGAAAGAATGATTGACTGGTACTATAAACTCAACAAGTTCAAAATCAAACTTCGTATCTTCCTTAAATCAAAGTCTTCTTCCTACTTCATTTCATGTTATCAAAGCCCTAAGTTATCAACGTACAGGCTATGGTAATGCGTTTATATAGCACACCAAACATACGAGCTATTTAGAGATAAATTTAACACAATGTGCAATGCATGCACACTGAAAACTATAAAACACTGCTGACAGAAATGAAAGGCAACCTAAATAAACAGAGTGACATACTACGCTCATGGACTGGAAGGCTCAATAGCTCAGTACTGTTAAGATGTCAGGTCTCTCCAAATTGGTCTATAGGTTCAATAACTTCCCAATAAAAATCCCAGCGAACTCTTTTCGTAGAATTTGAAAGAATGATTCTACATTTTTTTTTCTTAGAAACAGGGTCTCCCTCTGTCACCCAGGCTGGGGTGCAGTGGCCTGATCACAACTCACTGCAGCCTCGAACTCCTGGGCTCAAGTGATTCTCCTGCCTCAGCCTTCCAAACAGCGAGAACGACGGGTGAGCACCACCACACGTGGCCAACTGTTTTGTAGAGACAGGGTCTCAATTCTCCTGCCTCAGCCTTCCAAACAACTACGGGTGAGCACCACCACACGTGGTCAATTGTTTTGTAGAGACAGGGTCTCAGGATGGCGCCCAAGCTGGCCTCGAACGCCTGGCCTCAAGGGATCCTCCCACTTTGGTCTTTTAAACTGCTGGGATTACAGGCATGCACAGGCACAGGCAGCTGATTCTAAAATTTGGGTGGAAATGCGAAGTTCCGAGAATAGCCAAAAAAATTCTGCGTGGGGGGAAAGAAAAAGGTTTAGCATTTACCTGACTCAAGGCTGCATATAAAGCTACAGTAAATAGGACGGCATCATACTGGCATCAAGACAGATATCCAGAGCAATGCAATAGGACGGAATCCAGGAACAGACTCTGACATATACAAATGCTCTGACAGTGGTGTCAAGGCATTTCAATGAGGAAAGAGCAATGGGACCAGAACAATTGGAGATCTATATGGAAAACGCAAAGCCCTATTCCTAGATACCGCTACATATAAAAACTAACTCAAAATCACACATATCTAAATGGAAGGGTTAAAACTGTAGCCCTTCTAGGCCGGGCACGGTGGCTCACACCTGTAATCCCAGCACTTTGGGAGGCCGAGGCAGATGGATCACGAGATCACGAGATCAAAACCATCCTGCCTAACATAGCGAAACCCCATCTATGCTAAAAATACAAAAATTAGCCAGGTGTGGTGGTGGGTGCCTGTAGTCCCAGCTACTCGGGAGGCTGAGGCAGAATCACTTGAACCCGGGAGGCGGAGGTTGCAATGAGCCGAGATCACGCCACTGCACTCTAGCCTGGACCACAGAGTGAGACTCCATGGAAAAAAAAAAAAGCAGAGGGAGATTTGACCCATTCAGAGTAGAAGGTCACGTGAACACAGAACAGAGAGAAATCTGAAGATGCTGTCCTTGAAGACTGGAACGACGCAGCCAATAGCCAAGGAACATCAGCAGCCTCTTGCAGGTGGAAGAATCAGGAAAAAGAATTTCTCCTAGAGCCTCCAGAGGGAATAGGGCCCTACTGAGACCTTGATTTGAGACCAGCGATGCTGATTTCAATCAGACTTCTGTCCTCCAGAATCGTAAGAACACGTTTCTGTTGTTTTAAGCCATCTAGCTTGTGGAAATCTGTTACAGCAGCCACAGGAAACTAAAACAGCTATACTTACAAACAAAAAATTCTGTAGAGTGGAAGATTTTAATGCCCTGGTAACTTTTTGCTAGATTAGTGTCAACATCATTTGATGGGGTAAAAGGAAATGGACGCTTTCCTATAATATTTTGCAATAAAGAGAAAGAGGGAATTAGTACTTTTTGTCTCCTATGGCAGTTAAGTTCTTCACATTCATCATCTCAGATTCTAACTATATTGAAAAAGTAATATACTAACAGTGAAATTCACTTGGGTTAAGTGGGTTGCCTAAAATCACACAATTAGCAGAAGACAGACTCGAGATTCGGGATTTCAGGCCAGAGCCCATCCCATTAATACCATGATGCCAGATTTCAGCTCCAATATCAGAACATCAAGATCAGTCATTAATTAATGCAGGAATTAAATGAGCTCCTTCCATTTCCTACCGTAAATGCACTCTACTGCCCTCTGGCCACTCCAGTTCTAACCCACACTGTATTCGGTGTTTTTCGATTACCACCACCCTGGCATTTCCTTTCTCTACATTCCTATAGTTCTTCTATTCTAGCCAAAACTTTAGCAGTGAATTAGTGTTCTTCATGTAATTTTTTTTTTTTTTTTTTTTTTTTTTGAGACAGAGTTTCGCTTGTCGCCCAGACTGGAGTGCAACGGTGCGGTGTGATCTTGGCTCACTGCAACCTCTGCCTCCCGGGTTCAAGCGATCCTCCTGTCTCAGTCTTCTGAAGTAGCAGGGATTACAGGCGCCTGCCCCCATGCCCAGCTAATTTTTTTTGTACTTTTAGTAGAGACAGGGTTTCATCATGTTGGCCAGGCTGGTCCTGAACTCCTGACCTCAGGTGATACCCTGGCCTCGATCTCCCAAAATGCTGGGATTATAGGCATAAGCCACCATGCCCGGCCTCTTCATGTAATTCTTTAATGACTAAATGACTTTATTCCTATTCTGCTTTAACTATGTCCATCAGATAAAAGAGAAATGATTGTAAAGGCTGTGATAACATTCTATTTGGAGAACTACAAGAATAATTTTTTGTTTCAGGCTTATATTAGGATCTTCCACATAAAATATTTCATTAAAGTGTCAGCTTCCCAGAAAATACTATCTTCCTTGTTGGCATCAGATTAGAAAAGCTCTTCACTGGTGATGAATTATCACCACTACTACTTTTCTTTTTTTTTTTCTTTTGAGAAGGAGTCTCACTCTTGTCGCCCACGCTGGACTGCAGTGGCATGATCTCAGTTCACTGCAAGCTCTGCCTCCCGGGTTCAAGCAATTCTCCTGCCTCAGCCTCCTGAGTAGCTGGGATTACAGGCGTGTACCACCAAGCCTGGCTAATTTTTGTACTTTTAGTAGAGACGGGGTTTCACCATGTTGCTCAGGCTGGTCTCGAACTCCTGACCTTGAGACCTGCCCGCCTCGGCCTCCCAAAGTGCTGGGATTACAGGCGTGAGCTTCCACCATGCCCGGCCCACACATCTGGATGTTTAAAAGGTCCCGGGTGACTGCACCGTGCAGGGTTCTCCAGGTTGAGAACTAGGTACTAATGGAATGAAGGAGAGAGGGAAGCACAGATGTGAGAGGTGTACAGCATCCAGGGAATTTGGGGACTGATGCAGACTTAGCGGGGGAGTCGGGGATAACTTTTTGGTTAGTGACTTGAGAGTCTGGCTGCACAGTAGTGCCATTAATCATGAAGGTAGAAGAGAAAACCCAGTATAACTAGAAAACAAAACACGCACTACTTTGAAATACTTGGCCTTCCTCTCTCTGTTCTGCAAGTTCCATTAAGGTTAAGTTGTGTCTTGCTCATTTTGTCATCTCTGGCATAGTAGCTTGCACCTACCGTAAAATACGTTTTTCCTGAATGCAATTGAGCTCTGTGAGGTTCATCTGCCTCATGTTACAATCAGTGGCATGACTTACACATCTTTCAAAAGCTCACCTTGTACAGCAGTGACGACTGGGCTGGTTTCATAAGAGATGCACAACAAATATTAGGTAACTAGCTATTTCCACCTCAAACTCCTGACTGGGAACACTTCCAACTTAGACACCACCACATAGAAGTATACTGGGCAAAGCAAATATGTCCAAAAGTGAGGTCAAAATATTTGTTCTCAAATCTATTCCTTCTCTACCTCTTAGCAGCTCAGCCATTTGTCTGAGTCATCCAGACCTAGAACTCTTGAGTCATCTTCGATTCTCTCTCAACATTCAACCAGATTTCAAAAGTCCTGTCTTTCATATGTTCTGCGGTCTTTCTCCCATCAGTCCTCTCCAGCCCCACGGCCCCTACCAAATGGCTCACTGCTACAGCTTGCTCTCTGACTTCCTTTCTTCTCAATCCATCCTCTACACTGCAGTCATTGTGTCATGTCCCAGAGAATTCCAGTTATGTCGCTACCGTGGCTGATTCCTTTCAGTAGTATTGCTCCATGACTCTCAGAATAAAATCCAAATGCTGAACAAATGCCCTTAATAACCTGGCCCTTAACATACTCTTCCAACCTCACATCCCACTAATCCTTCCACCTAGAACACTGACCTCTCCTCAATCTCATGTCCCCATGTCCAAGGGAGGGCCATTTTTCAAAGCTCAGCTCAAGTAATGTCTTCTGCAACAAGACTTTCCCTAACATCCAAAATACATTCACCATTACTTCCCTAAAAAATCTCTCCCTATTCTGAGTTTTCAAAGTAACTCCTAAGCATGTTTTACCTTTCACCTTACAATATAGTTTTTCATACACAATTTCTTTTATCATCCCTCCTAGACTTCAGAACTCCCTGTGAATAAGCTTTAGTTCTGGCTATTCTTGTTTAACTACCAATTACTTCTCCCTCTATACCCATTCCATGGTTATCTCCTCTTCCTCCTGACAATACCTTACCAAATGGAGTTCAATAAATACCACAGGTTCAACAGGAGATTCTGGGGACACAGCAATTTCTCATTTTGTTCAGCAAGGCTGTAAATCATGATAATATCTCAAATTGCCCACAGCAAATCACCCTGCCAGTGACAGAATCCTGTGTATCTCAGCACAAGTCAGTAGCTTTACTCTGAAATGTCCACTAATGGATAAATTTTATTTCTCAGTAAAAATAATCCACAAGGAGAAAGCTAACAGCTACAGCTGGTGACAGCAGAGAAAGTAAGGAAAGGGAGAGAAAAGAAAACAATGGTATAAAAGGAACAGTCCACGAGAGGTCTCTAGACTACACATAATTATCAATGACCTGGGACATTTGTTCAATAAGTAGAACAATAAACAGATAAATTTCAAAAGTAGAAACAGCAAAGTTCCTTCTTTCCTTATTTCTACCAACCTACACTAACGAGGCATTTTCTGGAACGGTACTACCCAAAGCACTTCTGGCAATGCCAGTGTTCTATTAATCTGTGCTGTCCATTGGGAGAGCTACTAGCCACATGGCAACTGAGTACTTGGAATAGGACTAGCACAACTGAGAAGTTAATTTTAAATTTTATTTAAATTTAATCAAATTTAAGTAGCCACATGTGGCTAGTGACTAAGGTGTTGGTCCATGAATACCCAGGACATGGAATGTTTTCCCCATGCTACTTGGGTTGTTGTCAAAAGTATTTTTCTGATCAAATTCCATCAAGTTAATAAAAGTTTATGATAAATTTTCTGTTCAATATACTATTTACAAAAAAAAAAAAAAACCGTACTTTTTTTTTCAATTTTTACTTTTACTGAGGAAAAGAAGTGGAGAGAGATTTTAGAGGAGACTGGAGAGGAGGACCGCACGCCAGGGTGAAAGCATCAGGCGCCGCGGAAAAAGGCTCCTCCTGCGCCTGAGAAATATCCTAGGATCCCGACACCTACTTGTGAGCTACAGATGATCCCCCTTTTAAAGCTGAGGACACGGAGACTGAGAGCAATTAATTGACTTGCTTATGATCATAGCTTAAACTAGGATTTAGATCCATGTCCAGCTGCAGAGTCGGAGCTCTCACACACTACATTTTATTTTATTATTATTATTTTTTGAGACAGTCTCTGTTGCTCAGGCTGGAGTGCAGTGGCACAATCTTGGCTCACTGCAACCTCCACCTCCCAGGTTCAAGTGACTCTCCTGACTCAGCCTCCTGAGCAGCTGGGATTACAGGCATGCACCACCACACCTGGCTAATTTTTGTATGTTTAGTAGAGATGGGGTTTCACCATGTTGGTCAGGCTGGTCTGGAACTCCTGATCTCAAGTGATCCGCCCACCTCGGCCTCCCAAAGTGCTGGGATTACAGATGTGAGCCACCGTGACCAGCCTTAAACATTATATTTTAGTTGCTAAAACAAAAATGGGCAGGATGAAAAGTAGGTTAGGTAGCTCTTAGCAGACTTGTTATCCAGAGCATAATAAAAGCTGGACCAGCCAGTTTGCTTGGCAAGAAGCTAAGGATGTATCCAGGTAACTTTTCTTGATGGCTAGCAGGTGATGCTTGAGAAATTCATACCTTCCTTCAACCACAGCCATGATTCTAAGCTGGGAGACACAGGAGTGAGCAAAACAGAACAAGTTCCTGCCCTCATGGGGTTTTTATTCCAGTGAGCGACGCCCTCTAATGAGATGACAACTGAACAGGCACCGAGTGAATAAAGTGGGTCAGCTCTGTGGAGAAGCACTGGAGGACTGTTCCAGGCCAAGGGAACTGCAAGGACAAAGACGCAGAGGTAGCAGCACGTTGGGCACGCACAAAGAACAGCAACAAAGTCAGTGTGGTGGGGCACAGTGAATGAAAGCAGGAAACAAGCTCGAAGTGTTAGGTGGCGCCCACACCCTGTTAGTACTTAAAGGTCATTGGGAGAATTGGAATATATTTTAAGATTATGGAGAACTGTGAGAGCTGGGCAATGAGGGGCAGGAGTATTAAGAAGAGTGGGAGAGACATGATCTGATTGATGTCTTAAATGAAACACTAGAAACTGTATGAAATTAGAGTGTGAGAAAGCAAAATCAAGGCAGAAAAGTTAAAAGCAACCTTTTAATTGGAACCTTTTGAAGTAGTTCACTTGGGTTACAAAGGAAGCTTAGGGCTGGGAGTGGTGGCTCACACCTGTAATCCCAGCACTTCGGGAGGCCCAAGCAGGTGAATGGCTTGAGCCCAGGAGTTCAAGACTAGCCCGGACAACATCGCGAAACTCCAACTCTACAAGAAATACGAAAATTAGCCGGATGTGGTGGAACGCACATCTGCACTCCCAGCTACTTGGGAGGCCGAGGTGAGAGAATCACTTGAGTCTGGGAGGTGGAGGTTGTAGTGAGCTGTGATCACGCCACTGTACTCCAGCCTGGGTGACGGAATGAGATCCTGTTTCAGGGAAAAAAAAAAAAAGTACCACAAACGAAGCTCAGATTAGCAGGACAGCTACAGAGATGTAGAGATGGGGAATAAAAACTAATTTTACGACAGACTTTAGCTAAATATATATGGTCAAATCCATAGTCATGGATAGATGGAAGGAAAGAAGGTTGTCCTCTAAACAAGTCACATAAGAAGCTGTACACTCAGTCTCTCAGGAATTCTGTTTACTATTCCTAGGCACTATCTCCCACACTCTCACACAGCCAACCAACCATTATCAGGGAAGTTCCCATAGTGTGTTTACAGATCATTCAAGTTATATGACACAGATATCTGCTACTTATTTATATTTAAATACGTCTCTCCAAACAAGCATAGCAGGCTCTGAGAATCCGATTAAAGCACAAGCAGGATTAATATCCCACAAACATTTTCTACCTAATCTTGTCTTCCTTTGCATAGCTTCAGGTTAATGAGCTAAATGGCCCAGAATGCCTCCTAGTTGAAGTTTGCAACATTGTTTCTAAAAAGCTTAAATCCCAACAAAAAGTTGGGACACAAAAAAGGTAAAAGAAAAACTGGCTTACATCTGCAATCCCAGCACTCTGAGAGGCCGAGGCGGGCAGATCAGATGAGGTACGGAGTTCAAGACCAGGCTGGCCAAGATAGTGAAACCCCATCTCTACAAAAATTAGCCAGGCATGATGGTGGGTGCCCGTAACCCCAGGTACTTGGAAGGCTGAGGCGGGAGAATCACTTGAACCCGGGAGGTGGAGGCTGCGGTGGCCGAGATCACGCTATTGCACTCCAGCCTGGGCAACAGAGTGAGAGGGAGGAAGGGAGGAAGGAAGGAAGAAAAACTGCAAAGTCAGAACTTCATGACTGCTTACCTAGCTATCCCCCTGCTAATTTAACCCTGAAAGGATGTCTTCTTCGTGTGTTTAAGGAGAGATACCCCACTGACGGGATGTCTCTCAAGGCACTTGCCAGATGATGAGTATGGATGATGAGCACGCTGACTCAATCTGTATGAGCTCCTCAGGGGTTGGAACCCGACTGCAAAGCACAGCAGGGGGTCAGTAAAGCTCCTGAATGAAAAACCAGCCGCCCTCCACAATCTCAACCTTGCTACTGTATTCCCAAAACACTGAACTTACCTTCCTAGTGTAAAAGCGCCAGACTACCCATTACCTCACAGAAGACCTTCCTGAACCTTTCTACCCACCTCACTCCTGTGAGGAACAGCTATTTGCCGTGTACAACAACATTCTGTGAGTGACCCAAAAAGTAACTTCAGAGAATGTCTTGGGTTTTCGCTCCTTTTCTTACTCCCCTGCTTTCACCTCAAGTTTCCCCTCCAGGAATATGGCAGAAAAAGCAAAGACAAAAACTGGCTGCCTGCTAGGCGCAATGGCTCATGCCTGTAACCGCAGCACTTTAGAGAGGCCAAAGCGGATGGACTGCTTGAGCCCAAGAGCTGGAGACCAGTCTGGGCGACATAGTGAGACAGGATCTTGCTCTGTCGCCCAGGCTGGTAGAGTTCACTGCAACCTCTGCCTCCCAGATTCAAATGATCCTCCCACCTCCCTAGTATTACTGCTGGGACCACAGGCACCCGCCACCATTCCATTCACTCCAGGCTGGAGTGCAGTGGCACGATCTCAGCTCACTGCAACCTCCGTTTTCCGGGTTCAAGCGACTCTCGTGCCTCATCCTCCCGAGTACCTGGAATTACAGATACGTGCCACCACACCTGGCTAACTTTTGTATTTTTTGTAGATACGGGGTTTCGCCATGTTGCCCAGGCTGCTCTTGAACTCCTGGCCTCAAGCGATCCTCCCACCTTGGCCTCCCAAAGTGCTGAAATTACTGGCGTGCGCCACCACACCGGGCCAAGCCCTTGTCTACACACACACAGACACAACTTTTTAACGAGCCGGGTGTGGTGGCGAGCGCCCGTGGTCTCAGAAAGCTGAGGTAAGAGGATCGCTTGAGCCCAGGAAGCTGAAGCTGCAGTGAGCCGTGACCGCGCCACTGTACTCCAGCCTGTGGGACAGAGCGAGACCCTGTCTCAAAACACACACACACACACACACACACACACCCCAAAACCAACTGGGTGCCAGTGCCAGCTATCTCTGTAACTTTGCCTAAATTCCTTTATCAATAAAGGGCAAATATACACACCAGGCCTCCTTCACGAGGTTATCTAAAGTCTAATGCAAATGAAAAAAGCCGACCAACTGTCATGTGCTGCCCAAATCTAAGATCCATCAAGAGACAGGTTCATTCAAAGCTCAAAACCAACAGGACAAGTCGTGACCAAGCACAATGCAGTCACTCAATAAACAAAGGTCAAATAAGGAATATTCTTCTCCAATAACGGTGTAAAGAGGAGAACCACGCTGCCCAGATACAACAACGTCGCTGCACGATTCCTGACAGGTAACTCCCCATCTCTGGGCCTTCTTTCCCCCTACGTGTACAATAAGGCTTTGACAATGAAGGCTTCTAATTACTGCTACATTAAGAGAGGCAGACTCTGAGAGACCAGAGTGCCTTAACCTGCAATGTCATGAGAAGTGCATCAGACCAGAGGGTAGGCACTGGACTGGGAGGCAAAGGCACAGAGGTCTGGTTTGAGCAGCCCTCTTGTGAGCAGTGTGACCTTGGCCAACTCCCTTCCCGCAAACCCCTTCCTCCCGTCTTCATCTGTACGCCTGGCCTGAAGGCAGGGGCTGCTGCGGAGCTGGAGCCGCCAGTGCGCCCGCCTGCTTGACCCCAGCCCGAGGAGTCCCACGCTCTTCCGCAAGCAAGGGATGGACCCCTTCCGGATGCAGGACGTGCCAGGACAGCAGTTTCGATTTCCTAAGGAGAAGGCTTACTTCCCCCGGCGTCCCGGCACCGCCGGCAATCAAGAGCCTCCCCTGCTGCCCTCGGGGCCCCGCGGCTGCACGCTGCACCGGCACCAGACCTGCCAGCCCCGCTCCGCAGCCGGCCGCAGTCCCGCGGGGTCGGTATCGCGGGAGGGGCGTTGTCATAGGAACCGCGCTCCGGACCCCAGCCCGAGAAGCTCAGGACAGGCTGCACAGAAAGGCTCGCGAGACCCGCGGAGCCCCCATGCAACCACGCCCGGCCTTCCCCTCCCAGGGCAGCTTCTCCCGGCCAGCAGCGCCCCCACAGCTCCGCGTCTTCCCGCGCGGCTCCACAAAAAACCCTACCTTCCGCCATGTCTGGCCCGGCACTGCCTGCAACCTCGCGAGAAGTGCGCGGCTCAGCCGGGGCGGTGCGGAACGGAATCACCAAGTCTCGCGAGAATCATGGGAGGCGCGGCAAAGGGCGGAGCCGAGGGTACGAAAGGGGTGAATGAAAGTGGAGGGGGATGCTGGGCTCTGGGGGAAGCGGAGAGCCGGGTTTATTTTTACCGGGTGTTTTTGAGGCTCGAGATTTATTGAGCACGGACTGAGCCCTGTCATATTCCACATCCTTGGCAGGGCACCGAAAAGGATGACACAACGAATGCAGACGACTCCTCGGAGAAGCTTGGCAGTGAGAGGGGTCAAGAGAGGGGGTTTGTTGGTCCTTAGCTTGTAAAGATAGGAGAGGCTGGGAGAAAGGAGCCAGTGGAGAGGTGCCTGGGGAGGTGGGATGCTCGGCAGGCGATGCAGAACTCAGGAAAACGGATTAAATTTGGCCTAGAGGCGGGTCACCTGTTATTCCACTAAAACGTTAGGAAACAAGAACATGCGTGCGGATATATAGGGGAGAAGAAAATCAGGGAGATCGTTTGATGACATCGATTTTATGGGTGAAGTTATGAGACAAGGAAGGAGACCAAGAAGAGCGAAGAAACTTTGGAAGAGGACGCTGAAGTTGGAAGGCCTGGTTTCAAATGCCTCATGTATGTCTTGATGGATCACTTTTTTCTACAACTCAGCCACCAGGCTGCAGTAGCAGATATATTGAATTCTAGCATTTGTCCAGGGCTTGGGATTGTATTGCCCAAAATAAATTGAGGGTGCTATGAGACGACAGCCCAGGCCATCAAACATGGGATGCAGACTGGCTAGGGACTGATGGAGGAGCCACGAAACTGCAGGTCTCTAATAATTGAAGGCCAGTGCAGTGCAGGCAATGTTGTGAGAGCTTGGTGGTTATAGTAGCAAACAGGTTCATAGTGAAGTAGCACTAGGAGATGATAAAAGTCCAGGACAGGCCGGGCCTGGTGGCTCACGCCTGTAATCCCAGCACTTTGAGAGGCTGAGGTGGGTAAATCACCTGAAGTCAGGAGTTCAAGACCAGCCTGGCCAACATAGTGAAACCCCATCTCTACTAAAAATACAAAATTAGCCGGGCATGGTGGTGCACGCTTGTAATCCCAGCTACTTGGGAAGCTGGGGCAGGAGAATCGCTTGAACCTGGGAGGCGGAGGTTGCAGTGAGCCGAGATTGTGCCACTGCACTCCAGCCTGGGCAACAGAGTATGACTGTCTTTAAAAAAAAAAAAAAAAAAAAAAAAGTCCAGAGCCACAGAGAACTGAAGTGGAAGTGAGAAGCCAGGAAAATTAGATGTTGGGATTTAGAGGTAGGAAAGGAAAGGAGCTTCAAGTGCTAAAATCTTTGGCGAATATGGGGAGGACTAACTATATGATTAGTTAGACAATTGCAGAATGGAGGACTAAACAGTAACATAGCTGAATAGAATGAGACTTTTCTTGCTTTTCTTTCTGTTTGTTTGTTTTTTTTTTTTCCAGAGATGGAGTCTCTGTGTTGGCCAGGTTGGTCTTAAACTCCTGGTCTCAAGCAATCCTCCCACCTCAACCTCCCAAAGTACTGAGACTACAGGCATGAGCCACCATGCCCAGCCTGGCATGAGACCTTTTCAAAAAAGACTTTTACTCAAGGAAGAATCAAAAGAATGCATCAATAGTTCAGGATTGCCGGGAAAGTGGTGGCCTTGGAGGACAGCCAGGAGTAAGAGAGAAAAGGTTGGAAGGAAGGATCTGAATTAGCTATACTGGTGGTGTAGGCTTTTAGTTGTTGCTACTTGGGAGGCTGAGGCTGGAGAATCGCTTGAGTCCAGAACTTTGGGATCGCAGTGAGCTGTATCCTGCCGCTGCCACTGCAGCCTGGGTGACAGAGCAAGGCTCTGTCTCTAAAAATAAACAAGAAAAAGAAAAGAAATTTTAAAAGAAGGATCTGAAAACGGAATAAGAGTGTCAGAAACGAAAGGGAGGAATTTTTTTTTTTTTTTTTTTGAGACGGAGTCTCGCTCTGTCTCCCAGGCTGGAGTGCAGTGGCGCGATCTCGGCTCACTGTAAGCTCCACCTCCCGGGTTCACGCCATTCTCCTGCCTCAGCCTCCAGAGTAGCTGGGACTACAGGCGCCCGCCACCTCGCCCGGCTAATTTTTTGTATTTTTAGTAGAGATAGGTTTTCACCATGTTAGCCAAGATGGTCTCGATCTCCTGACCTCATGATCCGCCCACCTCGGCCTCCCAAAGTGCTGGGATTACAGGCGTGAGCCACCGAGCCGGGCCGAAAGGGAGGATTTAAAGTTGGAGAAGCTTTAGGTACTGTTAAGGATAAGCATTAGTGGGTAGTGAGGTGCAGTGGAGGAGGAATTTGGAGCTTAGATCATGGAAACATCGAGTCAAGCACTAAATTTTTGAGGAAGGATAGGAATTCTGGCTGACAGGTACCTGGGAGATGAGAGACGGTGTTGAAATGTGTAAGCCTTTTTGTTGTGGCAGGAGATGAAAGGCGTGAAGATGGTATGAGTCAGGGAGCTGCTTAGAGGAACTGCACTGAGCAAGCAACACTGAGACAAAAAGGGTGGGGGAGAACTTTCCAGGCTCCATGGAAGGGCCATCGCTCAAAGCGTCCCTCTCTGTTGAGAATGGTTTATAGGTGTGCCCCACCGTGAGTCTTTGGGGCCTTCAGAGTGGCCAGGCAGGCCAGGCTCCTCTGGATGCAAGCAGCCTCATCTTTTTATTGTGGAGTACCCTGCAAATATTGCCTGGGCCATAACGTAAAAGCGATATGGAAGTTGTTGTAAAGTACCGTCACTGCTGACTCCCGATTTTGCGTGATGACCATCATCACCTCAGCAGCACCAGCCTAGGGTCTGGAATAGAGCAGGCGCTCAACATGTTTGATGAGGTGTTTCCACTGCGTGCTATTCTGGGAGTTAAGAGACCTGAGTTCAAGTCTAGCTCCGCAGCTGACTTGCTGTGTTGATGATGGGCAAGTCCTTGCAAGCCTTATGCTGCCTCTCAGATTTTACCTGTTTCCTGAGGAAATGGGACTAGAATCCCTGGTTCCTAAAGACCCTCTTTGAGAATTTGATGAAAACCAGAGACCCTCTCCCTTTGAGTAGCACACATGCAGGAATAAACAAACGTGTGCCCTTTCAGAGTGTGCTTGGACTAGGTGTCCATGATCAAAGAACTCGCCTGAAGGGACTGCTCACCTCAGGGGCTTGACTGCCTCTTCATCACAACCTCACGCTAAGGAGCCCTCTACCAGAGGTCAAAGTACCCATCTTAGAAATGGCTTAACGGTATCCCTGGGCCCTTGTCTGTTGTTTTTGTTCGTGTGTTTTGTTTTGTTTTTTTTGAGATGGAGTCTCGCTCTGTTGCCCAGGCTGGAGTGCAGTGGCGCAATCTCAGCTCACTGCAACCTCCGCCTCCTTGATCCTCACTGCCTCAGCCTCCCAAGTAGCTGGGACTACAGGCACATGCCACCACGCCCAGCTAATTTTTTATTTATAGTAGGTACGGGGTTTCACCATATTGGTCAGGCTGGTCTCGAACTCGTGACCTTGTGATCCACCCACCTCGGCTTCCCAAAGTGCTGGGATTACAGGCGTGAGCCACCACGCCCAGCCAGCCCTTGTCTTTTGGGGGGGGCTCCTACTGGCCTGTAACCCCAGAGTTACAGAGAATGTAGTAAAGCCTGTGAAATAAAGCACTCGTAGTACTCAGTAAACTACAACACCCACCAGGTTTGGATGGAGCTATAACATTAGCTATAACCAGAAATACAGATGTCTTGAAAAAGCTGAGCACTGGAGTATGGTTCAGTTTACACCCACTTCAGGTTTTGCAGTCAGATTCAGAGGAACTTAGTGTGGTGGTGTCTCAGGCAAGGTACATGAAGAACAGGAAGGGAATAAATGCCGTTTGCCTTAGCTTCAAGAGCACAGGGGAACAGACTCGGGAGGCAGTGCGGTATTATGGCAGGGCAAGAAGAGGAGGACACCTCCACTGGTACTCGGATGAACTGAGTCAAGTACCAGTCTCGACACATCCATGCTCTCTCTGACCCTAGAAAAGTCAGTGTTCCTGGGCTCTGGTTTCCTGACCTGTGAAGAAGGGCTAATAGCACCCAGTAGGTCAGGGAGGCGGTGGAACTGAATCCCAGCCATGCAACTTGTGTGCTCCACAGCGATGGCAAATTAACCTGAGCCTGTTTCCTCATGAGAAATTATTACTTTGGAAGCTTCTTCTAAGAATGTGACTAAAACCTTTAGGAAAAACACATAGCACAAGCTTGCCACAAAAGAGAGGCTCAACAAAAAGAAAAAACCTGATTTCCAGCACTCTTGTTGGGAATAAATGGAAGTCACTGTGAACATTGGATACTGCTGAGAGGAGGAAAAAAATCAAGTTTCTTGCCTAGGACTTTCTGTGCTGCTCCTATGACTTTGGATGTGTTTGGTTGCCTTTTGTGAAAGGCTTTTCCTTCAGTTTATTTACCTGTGTGAACAGAATTCAAAATTCTTTCATCATTTCACTAAAGCTCAGGGAGGAGTACCAACTCAACAAGCCAAAAAGCCTAATCCTGCCTTGGCAGCCAGATTACACACATCTGAAACTGACCAGAAATACCATGCCCAGCAAATAATGTGATCTGTGAACTGAATCCTGAGGGTTGTGGGCCTCCCCAAGGCAGAAAAGGGTTGAATTTGATAAGGTTGTTATTAGCCCTGTCCCATGAGAGGGAGAGGGAGATCCACATCTTTCCTGGAAGCCTAGTGCCTCACATACACCACGGAAAACCTGTTCATTTGCATTTCAAGCAGCATGCAAATAAAACGTTTTGGCTCTATACCTTGAGTAGCTGAATTATGTCTAAAACTGATGTCAGTTTGGGGATATTGTCTAGACCCTTCCACAAGTTTATTCCAAATATATTTGTCGAGAATTTGCACTCTGGAAATAACCCCTAATCTTCCCAAAACTCCTCTCGGGGGATTTCCTTGTTTATAATTTAGCTGAACAAGAGCTCTGACACCACGTTCATTTCTCCGAGTTTGTAAGGAAGAGGCCTTAATAGTCACTAGCGATTTATATCAAGGATAAATAAGCTTTCAACACCTAACGCTAACTCCGTATGAACTATCTGTAAAGATTCAGGATAAAAAGCTGGATGTTGATATCTTGTATATCTTGTAAAGAAGGTCCTCTACTCAGTCTTACCTCTTTCGTCAGTAACTTACTACATGACCCCTGGGCAGATATTGGGGCATTTTCCCATCCGTTTAGAGGACAGAGGTGGTGACTGAGATGTGACAGTTCACATTTGAGTCTGGGTTCCTCACCTTCCAGCTTATCTTTATGGCAGAGCCAGTGGAGGCCAAAGGCAAAATCCCCAATAATGTTCTCATATGTGCTCACCTGAAGGTTCTAAATCACAGTGCACACAGACTCTGAGTTAAAATGGTGCGTGGCCACGTCCTGGAAATCTAAAGAGCATCATCATCAGCTTGGAAGGTAAGCTAACGTCTCTGGTTCCTTCTTTAAAGTCTGTGAAATACGAGGTTTCCCTGTGGTCCCTTTGGCATCATGTGCTGTTTATACAGAAAGAGTCCCACAACTTGCTTTTGAGACCTGCATCCTAAAACCAAAACAGCTCATGATACAGCCTCTAAGTCGTCATTTATTGATTTATAGAGCACCCATCACATGAACGAGGTGCTTTACAATACAGTCAACATCACAACAGAACTCACATCGTTAAATACAATCAACAAATTACAGAACTAAAAAAACTGAAACGAAGCAACATTATGTCAAATTTCAAAGATGCTGAGAAGTGGCAGTACAAAAAAAGGTAATTCCACCAACTGGAGACCAGAGGGGCAAAGATACACAGGCACCACAGCCCAGAGCGGGCAAATTTGTAGAGGGTGAGCGAGCACATCAAATCAAATTTCCCAACCAAGAATGAAGGCCGTTAAAGATACTGACACCCACGTGATCACAGTACTAGTGGAATAACCTCACACACGTTACCTTAGAATAACAAGAAGTCAACCTCATATGGATTTTAAACTCAAGAGGCCAGAAAGCCACTGAGATCGTCTATCCCATACGAGCACAGACTGAAATCTACATGCCTCTACGAGAACTTGGAATAAATTTAGGAAACAGCCAACAGTTCTACAATCCATAAGATCTAAGGAAATATTGTTGATGGTTGGCACAAGTTCAGGGGGAAAATATCGTTTTCCTAAAGCAGAGAAGAATCGCCTCACATTGATGGTGAGGCACTGGTGGAACAAAAGCCACCTGGTTCAGTGTCACCTGAGTGTGGGTTTCCTATCAAATGTAGAGGCATTTAAATTTACATTATCAGAAGAACACTGAGAAAGGCACAGATGACATCTCTGACAGAGGAAGGGAAGTCGTAACATCTATGTAGGCCTGTTTCAGTGTGTAACAGAGTCAGGGCACTAGGTGGAAAAGCACGTGAAGAGAGATGCACTCATTCCTGGCTCTTACTTCCACTCCCATAGAGCAAGCCCTAAAAAAAAAAAAAAAAAAAAAAAAAGATAGTTTTATAAAAGTAATTGCATTAAAGTCGCTCTAGAACTTCAAAAATAGTTGTCCCTGAGTTACTAGGTCAT
>NW_012102166.1:1109321-1118776 GCF_000951045.1 Mandrillus leucophaeus
AGAGTCAGGGCACTAGGTGGAAAAGCACGTGAAGAAAGATGCACTAATTCATGGCTCCTACTGCCACTCACATAGAGCAAGCCCCAAAAAAAAAAAAAAAAAAAAAACACATGGTTTTATCAAAGTAACTGCATTAAAGTGGCACTTAAAGTTCAAAAATAGTTGTCCCTGAGTTACTAGGTCATTTGCTGCTTGCTGAAGAGTCAGATCCCAAGTTTCACCTCAATAGATTGCTAGCAGAATTACAGCAATAGGAGAGCAAAATTCTAACTCCACTTTGCCACAAGCAACCACCATGTGAACAATTTCTGATTTAAGAGTAAAAAGGGAGGGATCCCATCTCTTAAAAAAATTTTTTTTTAATTAGCCAGGCATGGTGGCACACACCTACAGTCCTAGCTACTCAGGAGGCTGAGGCAGGAGGATCACTTGAGCCCAGGAGGTCAAAGCTGCAGTTAGCTATGATCGTTGCCACTGCACTCCAGCCTGGGTGACAGAGAGACCCAGTTTCTTTAAAAAAAAAAAAAAAAGGGAAAAAGGATTGCATTCCAAGTCCCTTGAGGGTGTACAGTGCTGACATTTTGGGGCAACTATTTTTACAGAGTCTTTGGAAAAAAACCAACTCACAGAGTTCTTGAAGAACACTGGTTTCCAATGAATCAATTTCCAGTCACAACACATTTACGGGTTTTTATAAGGTTTGTGGGTTTGTATAATGTTTACGGGTTTTTATAATGCTTCGGAGTAGAGAACAGACAGGGGTTTAGAAAAAAATCACTCTCTACTGTGACGACATCCTCAACCATTTTATTTCCGCTTAGAAAAGGACATACAACGTTTGTAGAGGTCTGGGCTCTTGGCAGCAGTTCCTTCACTCTTCTGCCAAAGCATTTCTGCAAACCCCACAGAGCAGAGATGCACGAATTCTCACTGATTCTCACAATCAAACACCATGTCCCATCTGCTACTGTTTCAAGTTCTATCCCTTATAAGCCAAAGACTACTTCCCACACACAACCTCACAATCAACATAAAGGAGCCTAGGGCCTGCCTTTAACACTGCACATGTTCATTTTACCAATTGCTTAAGTTGTTTCAGAAAACGGTATGATATGAAATATATTTAAGCTCAAACATTAATCAAATCCAAGTGTACTATTGTTAGTGATGGGATACGTCAAATAGCAAAGTGTTTACCCCTGTAATGCTTTTAGATTCACATGAGAGTCTAGATAGAACCAAATACATATACTGCCATGGCCATGTGATTTTCAAGTATTAAAAGTTCATTTGCATAAGGAATCAACCTGAGATTTTCCTAAACCACTTCTCTGGCATTCAGTATTATAGCCTTCATTCAATACAATAAAAGCCAACAACTTGACAATTATTGAAAAAAAATTATATTTTGGAAGAACTCACTACATAAGGTGACAGAATTCCAAAATCAAATTACATGAAAATATACATCGCAATTTCTTTGTACAATAGGTGAGAAAAATCTGCAGTATAGAAGAATAGAGGCAAAGAAATATGAAGGACTAAGGAGAAGGGTATGAGAGTAAATAGTATTTGTAATAGCAAACCCAGAAGTTAGGTAGAAAGCCTGTAGCTGTGCATGCTTCATTTATCCAACCTTAATACTGGGCAACTGAAGGGGGAAAAGTCAGATTTGCTATTGTTTGGGGGAAATTTTCCGTAAGTTGAATTAAGAACCATCTATTTGTAGTTCTTGGGGGGTAATGACTGGGATCAAGAGCTCACAACAGCCAATAAATGTTATTGCTATATCCAATCCAAGAGGTGGGTGCAACTAGAATATAAAAAGGACAAAGCACCTAGTGATGACTCCTTCGAAGTCATCATTAAAAATCAAGTAATTGCTCATTAAGTATTTCAGTATTGGAACTAAATCATTTGAGAACATTCTGGCAGATAAGAGATAAAGCAAAGGGGAGTGTGTCAAAACAAAGAAGATACAAAAGTTTAGTAAGTGAAAAGAGTTTAATGAAGCCTCAATGGTTTAAGGGAAATTAAATGGAAACTTTTAATCCTAATTGCTTTTCATCTGACATGCTTAAAGGAATCCTTTTAAACTGATAAGAAACAATGAATAGGAAAGAAAACCTGCTAAAATCTTTTAGAATTTACACGATTCTTATTCTACTACAAGAAAGCATTATTTGGTACAAGGTGTATTTGTGGATGTACATGAACAGTATATATATTATCCGGATCATGTTGTGCTATGTACAGGTCTTTACAATTCTTCCTGAAGGTTAAAACAGTTCATTAGAATTCCAAATGCGTAATCATCTGTAAGTTGGCACTTGTTAGGCTCTTGTCAGCATTGATAACTGGCATGTTTTATTGCAGCCCAGTTCCAGCCAGTGTTTGCCAACTTGTACAACAGAAGTCCAGCAATAGGTGGGTAGAGTGCAGGAAAAACAGTGCCATGTTTCTCAATTGGAGACCTACAACAACAAAAACAACATTATATAGTCAATTTATCAATTACAAAAGAATTAACTGTAAGTAGGTTTTCTCCGTATTAGATTTATTGGGCAACAAATCCTTATTTCATTCTGAGCTCACTTTGTCTCTGTCTATTATGGTAGCTCACAGCCACGAGGGTCTATTCAATCTTACATGTAAATTAACTGACATTAAGTACAATTTACAATGTAGTTCCTCAGTCATGTTAACCACATTTTACGTGCTCAACAGTCACATGTGGCTAGTGACTGGCAAGCTGAACGGCACAGCTATGTCTTTATCATCACAGAAAGTTCTAATGGACAGCACTAATTTAGATTTTTCAATACTTCAAATATCTTTCAACTTATATTAAATCTAGAATCCATAAGAGAGGATTTAAAAGTCAAGTGATTTAAACATTTGAGGATATTCAGAGAAACAGCTTAAGACTGCCACACTTCCCAACTTGCTAAATTCTATCCACCTCACTATAGCTCCCTTCAAACCCATTTTCTCCACAAAGCCTGCCACAAATGACCCTCCATCCCAATTACAGTTTCTGTTTTCAATCTGTTGGCCTCGTATCGTCAAATTAGACTGTAAGTCAAGAACACATATACGTAAAACGCAGGACCATCTCATCAAGTCTTACATGCCCAGCAGCATGCTAAGTGCTTTACAAACTCATTTTCTGAATGCTCACATCACCATTATGAAGGAGTCTCCCCGTCTAAAGGTGAGATAAGTTCACATAGCCAATAAATGGCTTTCCTGTTCAAAAAGTTAGAAAAACACTAGGCTGAAGTTTTTGTTTGTTATTTATTTGAGACAGGGTCCCACTCTGTCCCTCATGCTGGAGTGTAATGGCATGAACACGGCTCACCACAGCCTCCGCGCTCAAGTGATCTTCACACCTCAGCCTCCCAAATAGCTGGGACCACAGGTGCACACCACCATGCCCAGCTGATTTTTAAATTTTTTTGTAGAAACAGGATCTCACCACGTCACCCAGGCTGGTCTTGAACCACAGGCTCAAGCAACGCTGCCACCTCGGCCTCCCAAAGCATTGGGATTACAGCCATGTGCTACTGAACCCAGTGGTTAAAGCTTTAAAAGTCTCACTTTTCAGAGTCTTTATTATATTAATGTGTGCTTTGAAAGGGGGGTGGGTGGGGGCGCCAAGGACAGCAGAAAAGGAAACACCTATTAGGATTACATCTTTAAGTCAAGTGTTCCAAAGAACTCAGAAACTCTGAATCTATTGCCATGCACAATTTTGGGCAAAAGAATTCAAACAGAAGATGACTAAGAAATCAAGGGATATAATTTTAAATTCCTCACAGAGAAGCCAAATATACTTAAGAGTTATGGCAAATTTTAACTCACACCAGACATGTTCAAAATTCAGCGTGCTTCCTGAAGCCCAACATGAATTTATCAATCTTTTTTTTTTTTCTTTTGAGACAGAGTCTTGCTCTGTCACCCAGGCTGGAGTGCAGTGGCGAGATCTCAGCTCACTGCAAGCTCTGCCTCCCGGGTTCGCGCCATTCTCCTGCCTCAGCCTCCCAAGTAGCTGGGACTACAGGCGCCTGCCACTGTGCACCACCATGCCTGGCTAGTATTTTGTATTTTTAGTAAAGATGGGGTTTCATCCTGTTAGCCAGGATGGTCTCGATCTCCTGACCTCGTGATCTGCCCACCTCGGCCTCCTAAAGTGCTGGAATTAGAGGCGTGAGCCACCGCGCCCGGCCAAATTTATCAATTTTACAATCACTCAAATGCAACCATAGCAAAAGCTCTGTTGTGGGGAGAAAGAAAGCTGTTTAGACGACCTCCCTGCAAGATCCTGAGAGGTAGAACGACTGCTAAATGTCTTTCCAAAATACATGTACCAATCAATGTAAATGGCCCTTAGCAAAGCATGAAATGTACTAAATAACAAATATATCACCTTCACCAGATACACATATGCACATACATATTTTTATTAGAAAATCAAAAGACATACACTGAAACTCAAGAGATGGCCAGGCACAGAGGCTCCTGCCTGTAGTCTCAGCGCTTTGGGAGGCCAAGGTGGGAAGACTGTTAGACACCAGGAGTTCAAGACCAGCCTGGGCAACAGGAGACCCTTGTCTCTACAATAAGTAATATAATTAGCCAGCCATGGTGACACATGCCTGCAGTCCCAGCTACTCGGGAGGCTGAGGTGGGAGGATCACTTGGAGCTCAGAGTTCAAGGCTGCACTGAGACATGAGTGTACCACTGCACTGAAGCCTGCGTGACAGTGAGAGTGAGACCTTGTCTCAAAAAAGGAGCAGAACAGGGCAGGGGAGGACGCCACTGCACTCCAGCCTAGGCAACAGAGCAAGACTCCCATCTTAAAACACACAAAGTCAGGTGACCTAGCCTTTTAATAGCACAGTTCCAGTTTTAGATAGCATTACCCTTTTCAGCAGGGGAAAAGGGAAATCCATCCCTCTTCCCTTTTAATAAAACTTACACTAAACTCTAAAGAGACAAGGCCTCAGCACCAAAAAGGCAGGTTTTGTCATTCTTTTCTCCAGAAAGGTAAACGTGAAAACTGAATTACCAGCACAGCACTGCAAATAAATGGGGCTGACTTGAAACAGTCATTTACATTTCAAGCATATCCACCTCATAGAATTTATGTTTCAATATTAATTGAAATTATATCAATTGCACTGGTCATTTGCCTCAAATGTTCTCATAATTATGCCTGCTTTTTAACCTAAAAATCTGGAGATGGTTTTACCACCAAAGAACCTGAGTGTCTTATTCCATTTATTAATATTGCTAAAACTAGAGTCAAGTTCTTAATTTTCCATATGGCTACAAAACCTAATCTTCTAAAAAGATCTAAAAAGATATATAAAACAGACCAACGTGCTCCCAAATAGAAGCCACTTTTTGATGTTAATGACAAAAATAAAAGTAATTCTTCAATCACAGGCAAGTATTTCAATGATCTTAAGTGTTTCAATGATCTCGTAAGTGAAAACAGCCAATACCAATGAAATTTTCCCCATTACCCTTCACAAAAAATGCTTCCAAAAGTTCCAAATCACCCTACACAGTCACCCAGTGTACTCTTGACCCATCACCAATCCACTGACTTCTTCCCCCACACTGGGGCCGTGCTGCTCCTCTTCTTCTACCATGGGATTGGTGAGCAGCTCTAACACCAACTTCCTTTCCGAGCTCTCTGTGAGAACTCACTCTCCTAACTCTCCTGCGTGTTACCAAGCCAGTCTCTGTCTCTTCCTCCTGTCCCCTAAATGTGCAGTCTCCAAGCTGTTGTCCTTGACCCTGGTAAGTACTGCTCTTTCTACACCAAACAGATCTTCATCCCTACTCTGGAGACTTGCAATGTCACCAGCAGCCCTACTTCTAACACCCAAAATTGAGTCATGGTCTGCTTCTAATCCTACTGAAGCCTTTTTTTGTTTTTTTGGAGACAGAGTTGCCCTCTGTCACCCGGGCTGGAGTGCAGTGGTGCAATCTCCGCCTCCCAGGTTGAAGTGATTCTCCTGCCTCAGCCTCCCGAGTAGCTGGGATTACAGTCGCGCACCACCATCCCGGCTAATTTTTTTTCTATTTTTAGTAGAAAGCGGTTTTGCCATGTTGGTCTCAAACTCCCACACACCCACCTCGGCCTCCAAAAGTGCTGGGATTACAGGCATGAGCCACTGCCCCTGGCCTCCACTGAAGTTTTTAATGTGGTTTAACCTTACTTTATTTTATGCTTGGTCTACCTGGCTAGACAAACAGCTCTTTACAGGCCAGTATAATGTATCTGTCGTATTCTATGTGTTCCCTCCTTCCCCAAGAGGACAGTGCCTTTGCAAATGTGTGAGAAATTACTATGGACTCATGCCCCACATCTGCAACGAGGTAAGGCGGGCAGCCTTCTACCTTACCGTGCTGAGTTACACGATGCATAGCCTTCTACCTTGCCGTGCGGAGTTACCCAACGCATAGCCTTCTACCTTACTGTGCGGAGTTACATGATGCATAGCACTTACGCTGGGGCAGTTCCCCAGGACATGGATTCTGAAGCAGAGATTTGAGGTTTGTCAGGAGGTGCTCTCAAAAACAAAGAGTGAGGGATGCAAGCTTAGACAAAGGGAGAAGATAAACTAATTCAAGGTAGTTGAAACAAAGGCCTCAGTCAATACTATGTTAGAATGACCTTCCCGAGAATTCCCAAACAAGACAAAAGAGCCAGTTGACCAGGCCTCTGTACCAACCCAATTCCACCCACCTAATCCACTAGTCATGGAATGCAGGTAAGCACCAGGGATTCCAGAAGCTTGGGAATGACTGCTTCCCTCAAGGCAGTCTGCCGACACCGGGCGCACCCTCTCTCACCTGCTCCCTCTGATGAAGCCAACTGCCATGTTGTGAACTGACTCACGGAGAGGCCTGCAGGAGACAGAACTGAGGGAGAACTCCAGCCAACAGGCAGTGAGGAGGAACTCAGTCGTGCTTGGAAGCAGATGCACCCCAGTTGAGTCAACACCTTGACCACAGCCTTGTGAGGGACCTGGAGTCAACCAAGTCACACCCAGATCCCATGGCCATGGAAATCATGAGATAATAAATGTTGTTTCAAGCCACTACGTTTTAGTAATTTGTTAGGTAGCAATAAAGAACGAATACAGTCCCTCTAGCCTTAATGCCGAGCAGAGCCCTCCTTTCCAGTGGTATGCAGTAGCCATGGTGCTGATCTGTGCCAAGGGGAGGATTTGTTTCCTTCTCCTCTCTATTCTTCCTACCCCACAGCTGAATTAGAACATAAGGTATAAGAAACTAATAATCTCTATATAGGGCGAGGTGTAAACACTAACAAAATGTGAGATAAAGCCTGGGCCAAGCAGCATCCACAGTAATCCGTGCATTTTGAGAAAATATGTGTGGCTCATGGACTTGAATGTAGATAAATATGTATTTTCAAATAATCTTAAATTGATTTCATTTTCAGTTCAGCCCAGACAGACTATACATTTTTCAAGTGTTTATAGTGAGTTTTCGTTCACATCTATGTCCCATCACATGACTGAAAACACAAAAAATACTCAGAAAGTGCGTGGTGACAAAGCCGTGAGAAAAGCCAGCCTCCAACAAGAGACAGGTGAGGCTGCTGACTATTCAGTTTACAAAGCCGGACTTGGGGAAACAGGTATCTTTATACTTTTTTTTGAGATGGAGTCTCACTCTCTTGGCTCACTGCCTCTGCCTCCTGCAACCTCTGCCTCCGGGATTCAAGTGATTCTCCTGCCTCAGCCTCCCAAGTAGCTGGAATTACAGGCACCCGCCACCACGCCTGGCTAATTTTTGTATTTTTAGTAGAGACGGGGTTTCACCATGTTGGCCAGGCTGGTCTTGAACTCCTGACCTCAAGTGATCCACCCATCTCGGCCTCCCAAAGTGCTGGGATTACATGCATGCGCCACCGTGCCCGGCCTAAGGAAACAGGTTTCCATGGTATAAAGCCTAAATACAAAAAAATCGTGTAATGACAATGACATTTAAAAATTAGGTGCACATCTCAATAAAAAGAAGACAAACTCATTTATTTAAGCATTTGATATAGCAGGGTTGCCCAATCCTTTGGCTTCCCTGAACCACACTGGAAGACAAATTGTCTGGGGCCACACAAAATACACTGACACTAACCATAGCTGATGAACTTAAAAAGGAAAAAAGAAAGAGAAATCTTAATGTTTTAAGAAATTTTACGGATTTATGCTGGGCTGCATTCAAAGCTGTCCTGGGATACATGTGGCCCACAGGCTGCAGGCTGGACGAGCTAGCATACTATACTCTGAGTATAACCCATTGTTAGAACACACAAGTGAAGTCACAGATTTTGGTGTGATGTATATTTAATCCAATTTTTAAATGATTACACTTTTAGTTCAACTAACGATTGGTTTAGGTACTTACTGAGGCATTTACTTCCCTAGCAGATTTTTAAAAGGTAGTGAAAATAGGAACAATTTTTAGACTTCATGGTATATCTCATAGTAAAGGGGAGCACTTCCGGTTATAAGAAGATCTAAAAGCACATCTAAATTTTTTCTAGAAACCAGAGACATTAAACATGAAAACAGGATAAATGGTGGATAGACTTTAGCTTTACTTCTGACTTAAACCTTTGCATCTGATACATTTAATCACAAAAATAACAAATTAAAATTAAGATAAACAAGCCAACCGTTGAAAAAGACAAATGCCCATGGCCAGGCACTGTGGCTCACGCCTGTAATCCCAGCACTTTGGGAGGCCAAGGTAGGTGGATCACTTGCAGTCAGGAGTTCAAGACACCAACATGGTGAAACCCCGTCTCTACTAAAAAACACAAAATAAGCCAGGAGTGGTGGTATACACCTGTAATCCCAGCTACTTGGGAAACTGAGACAGGATAATTGCTTGCACCTGGGAGGTGGAGGTTGCAGTGAGCCGGGATCACGCTGTTGCACTCCAGCCCGGGCAATGAGAGCAAAACTCCAACTAAAAAAAAAAGCCCAAAACAGATCAACACATAGTGGTTGATGTGTTGGAAATCTGATTTTATAACATAACAAGCACTGTGTACCAGTGGTGAAAGCAAGGACTTGTCAATAAATGGTATAGTCAACAGTTATACATCAGGGGAAAAGGGGGTTAATGTTCAACCTCTACCTCATACCATACACAAAATCAATTTCAGTGGATTCAACCCAAATATGAAAGGCAAAACAGATTTTTGGTGTTTAAAAAAAGAGCAGGCTTTCTAGCTAAGAAACGAAAAGTAAAATCCATAAAGGAAAAAGACTAGTAAGTTCACCTGCATTAAAATTAAGAACCTCAGGCCGGGTGCGGTGGTTCATGCCTGTAATCCCAGCACTTTGGGAGGCTGAGGCACGAGAATTGCTTGAACCCAGGAGGCGGAGGTTGCAGTGAGCTGAGA
>NW_012102166.1:1119244-1123765 GCF_000951045.1 Mandrillus leucophaeus
AAAATAGAAGAACAAGTATACAAATCAACAAACCGAAAAAGTAGTCTAAAAACCTGAACATGCATTTCGCAGAGAAAACCTCAATGGTCAAACACATGAAATGATACGCAGTTTCATTGGTAACTAGGGCAATGCATACTAAGTCCACAATATCCAGATTGAGAGGGTTCAAGCAATTCTCTTGCTTCAGCCTCCCGAGTGGCTGGGACTATAGGAGTGCACCACTACGCCTTGGTAATTTTTATATTTTTTTGGTAGAGACGGGGTTTCAACCACATGGACCAGGCTGGTTTTGAACTCCTGACGTCAAGTAATCTGCCCATTGAGATGAGATCCCAAAATGCTGGGATTACAGGCATGAGCTACCATGCCAAGTCAGATTGATAATCTTTCAGATTTCTGATAATCTCAAATGTTATTGAGTATATGAAGCAAAGGGAATCTTTCTTTTTTTTTCTTTTTCTTTTGGGACAGAGTCTTGCTCTGTCACCCAGGCTGGAAGGGAGTGGTGCAATCTCGGCTCACTGCAACCTCTACCTCCTGGGTTCAAGCGATTCTCTAGCCTTAGCCTCCCGAGTAGCTGGCATTACAGGTCCAAGCCACCATGCCCAGCTAATTTTTGTATTTTTTAGTAGAGACGGGAATTCGCCATGTTGGCCAGGCTGATCTCGAACCCCTGACCTCAGGTGATCTGTCCATCTCCCAGAGTGCTTGGTTACAGGCATGAGCCACCATGCCCGGCCGGGAATCTTTTTTTTTTTTTGGAACACAGTTTTGCTCTCGTTGCCCAGGCTAGAATGCAGTGGCACGCTCTCGGCTCACTGCAACCTCTGCCTCCCAGGTTCAAGCAATTCTCCTGCCTCAGCCTCCCACCGCACCTGGCTAGTTTTTTATATTTTTAGAAGAGGCAGGGTTTCACCATATTGGCCAGGTTGGTCTTGAACTCCTGACCTTGTGATCCATCTGCTTCAGCCTCCCAAAGTGCTGGGATTACAGGCATGAGCCACCGCACCTGGCCGCAAAGGGAACATTTATTCTTGCTAATGGGACTATGTAAAGAAGGAACACTTTAGAAAATAATTTGGCATTATCTAGTCAAAATGACATACGTGTACCCTTGATTTAACAATTCCACCCCTAAGTATATACCCTAGAGAAACTCTTACAGTACATGCAAATCAGGAAACAAGGAGAGCCATCCTCTATCACAGAAAAAGAAAAACACCCCTACACCAATTCAGAAAATAACTGCAATGACAGTAAGGAGTAGAGCAGTAATTTACCAAATGAAACAGCACACTTGTGAAATACACCTATTTGAAACAACACAGATCAACCTGAAGAATGTTGAGCAATAAAAGTAACAGAAGAATACATTCGTTATCATTCCACATATAAACAGTTCAAAATCATGAAATATATTGTTTAAAAATGCAAATTTGGTAAAATTATGAAGAAAAGCAATAGTAAACCCAGAATTAGGAATATGAGAAAGAGACAGAAGAAAGCAGTGGCGTGTAGGGGACAGAAGATAATGGTAATGTTCGTTTTCTTAAAATGGGTAGATTCAAGATGTACCATGAAGTGTGATTTTTTTGGACACTGTATTTCAGTTTCTCCCTTAACCCTCACAAATCAATAGGTCTTTTATTGCATAATTTAAATGTCACAAATAGGTCTTATGAATCATCTGGCATCTTGTTTCTGTAGCTGGACAACTCTTAGACCTTATTCACAAACCTGCAGAACTATTCCTTTTTCAGAGACAGAGATACTAAATAAATATTTTCTGCTATGTTTTTAACTGTTGCAGCTTGCTGAATCAAAGCAGCTGAATTTGAAACAAGCTCAATGTTGTATCCTTTGGTGCTCTAAGCCTTCAGAAAACTTCTATAGTAACAAACTATAGAAACGACCCCTAAAAGGATAGTCTTGACTTCAGTTTCTATCATTTCAATATTTAATTTTTTAAAAGAAGAGACCAAATAACCCACGTGTGGGCAATTAATCTATATTATTTCCTCTTCTAAGGTAGATGGGTACCTTCCATCTTTGACTCCTTTCTAGACCTAACATAAACTGTAGACAGATGTTATACAATGAAAGGCAAGTTTTTACTACTGGCCCTATCTGTAAAGACCAAGGAGACAGAAGACCAACTTTTTTTTGTTTGTTTTTTGCTTTTTTTTTGAGATAGAGTCTTACTCTGTTGTCCAGACTGGAGTGCTATGGCGCGATGTTGACTTACTGCAACCTCCGGCTCCTGGGTTCAAGTGATTCTCCTCCCTCAGCCTCCTGAGTAGCTGTGATTACAGGTGCACGCCACCACGGCCCAGCTAATTTTTGTATTTTTAGTAGAGGCAGGGTTTCACCTTGTTGTCCAGGCTAGTCTCGAACTCCTGACTTCTGGTGTTCCACCCACCTCGGCTTCTCAAAGTGCTGAGATTACAGGCATGAGCCACTGCGCCCAGCCAGAAGACCAACCTTGAATAGGTAGATGGCTAATAGTCTTGCCTATACCCTACATAATACAGTATATGAAGATATAAGAGGCCGGGAGTGGTGGCTCATGCCTATAATCCCAGCACTTTGGGAGGCCGAGGTGGGTGGATCAGGAGGTCAGGAGATGGAGATCATCCTGGCTAACACTGTGAAACCCCATCTTTACTAAAAATACAAAAAATTAGCCGGGCATGGTAGCAGGTGCTGTAGTCCCAGCTACTGGGGAGGCTGAGGCAGGAGAATGGCGTGAGGCAGGAGAATGGTGTGAGCCCGGGAGGCAGAGCTTGCAGAGAGCCAAGATCGCGCCACTGCACTCCAGCCTGGGCAACAGAGCGAGACTCGTCTTAAAAACAAAAAAAGATGTAAGAAACATTAGTGCCCAAGTGATCAGGATGCTAGATCAAAAAGTCAAACAAAGAAACTAAACTGAAATAAGAACCTTATCATTAGAAACTTTACCATCAGTGAAAAGAAATAGGCCACCAGCATACTAACCATATGAAAGCAGAATATCTAGTCAAAAACAGTTGATGTCTTAGGAGAAAAGCAAGCAGATTATACAGTAGTTTTAAGAACGAGACTACTGGATAATACCATTAAAAAATGAAGTCAATGAAAAAATGTAATTCAAATACCCAAGTCATACAATTTCCAAAAACTAATATGATACTTACAAAAAAACAAAAGTATGATATTTAAAATAAACTTACCCTGAAATAAGTGAAGTTACTAGCTGCTAAATAAATGTCACTCAAAAGCAGTCTCTTGGCTTTTTCTTACACAGCGGGCAACTTTTCTTTTAAATTCTCCATTTCTATCTTCCCTCCATTCTTTCTGTAGATTAAAAAAGCAGTATCAAGTGATTTCATGCAAACTCCTCTTTATAATCTCAAATATTTATTTTAATTTTGAATGTAATCCCTTGGTGATTTGTCCACTTCAAAAATATTATAAAGCTGATAAGGTAGAAAGCAGTTAGACATACTTTTGCAAGACACTACCAGGATATACAGGCAGAAATCTCCTATGCAAATTCCCTCTACATTAAAAATTATTTTTAAAAAAGAAAAAGATCACGAAAGAACATTTACAGTTTTGTATTACACTGAAAACGAAAGTTAAAATACACAAATAAGACATTCAGGCCAGGCGCCGTGGCTCACGGCTATAATCCCAGCACATTGCGAGGCCGAGGTGGGTGAATCGTGAAGTCCGGAGTTTGAGACCAGCCTGACCAATATGTTGAAAGTAAAAGTACAAAAATTAGCCAGACGTGGTGGCCCATGCCTGTAATCCCAGCTACTGAGGAGGCTGAGGCAGGAAAATCACCTGAACCGGGGAGGCAGAGGTTGCTGTGACCTGAGATGGCGCCACTGCACGGCAGCCTGGACGACAGAGCAACTCTGTCTCAAAAAAAAAAAAAAAAAAAAAAAGACATTCAGTTGCTAATCTGAAGGATTACCAACGCTCCCTATTGGAAACTACCAGAATATAAACATAAACATGTCTGCAACGTAAGGTAGGTAGGTGGGATGCATCATATTGAGATGATACTAAGTACCATTTCTAGTGTAGAGAAGAACACATGACAATTATCACTGTCACTGTCTGACATGCAAAAATGGAACAGAACGGTGGGGTAATGAGGGGAGGGGAAGAGAAGGGAAGCAGAGAGAGCGAGCCAGACAGAGAGGAATTGGGGGAGAGGGGAAACAAAGGGAAAAGGGTCTATTAAACAGAGGCCTAAAGAAGCTAAAATTTGGAAATGGCAAATCTGAGAAGAGCCTGAATAAAAAGTGGGGCTGAGGCCGTGCATGGTGGCTCACACCTATAATCTCAGCACTTTGGGAGGCCGAGGCAGGACCTCAGGATCACCTGAGATCAAGACTTCAACACCAGCCTGGCCACCATGATGAAACCCATCTCAACTAAAAGATACAAAAATAAGCTGGACCTGGTGGCGCACGCCTGGAGTCCCAGCTACTTGGGAAGCTGAGGCGGGAGAATCGCTTGAACCTG
>NW_012102166.1:1123815-1125760 GCF_000951045.1 Mandrillus leucophaeus
GAACTACCTGAGGTCAGGACTTTGAGACCAGCCTGACCAACATGGCAAAACCCTGTCTCTACCAAAAACACAAAAATTAGCCAGATGTGGTGGCAGGCAGGCGCCTGTAGTCCCATCTACTTGGGAAGCTGAGGCGGGAGAATCGCTTGAACCTGAGAGGCAGATGTTGCAGGGAGCCAATATCGCACCACTGCACTCCAGCCTGAGCGACAGAGCAAGACTCCGTCGCTCAAAAAAAAGAGGGACTGAAAATAGAGATTAACTGAAAGTCTGTATACTCAACATTTTCCCTCACCTATATCAAAATGTTAACTTTCCCAAAATAATAATGATAATATATAAATTTTGTATAAATATACTGAAGAATACTATAATTAGAACTGCTAGGCTAGGTACTGTGGCTCATGCCTGTAATCCCAGCACTTTGGGAAGCAGAGGCAAGTGGATCACCTGAAGTCAGGAGTTCAAGACCAGCCTGGCCAACATGGTGAAACCCCCATCTCTACTAAAAATACAAAAAAATTAGCCAGGCATGGTGGCACACGCCTATAATCCCTGCTACTCAGGAGGCTGAGGTGGGAGAATCGCTTGAACTCGGGAGGCGGAGGTTGCAGTGAGCCGAGATCGCGCCATTGCATTCCAGCCTGGGCGGCAGAGCGAGACTCTTGTCTCAGAAAAACCAAAAAATAAATAAAAGAACTGCTAGTGTGGGTATTGGTGCCAAAAACAATTACTCCTTCATTTTGGAATTTAAATGACACCTCTTCCTCCAACCCTTATTTTCAGTTTAGTACCTGCTTTGTCTTCCATATAGCTATATAGCCATACAGCTTTGAATGACATAAATACCATTTCTTTTTTCCCCAGACTGTCACTGTCACTTCTTTTTCTTTCTTTTTTTTTTCTTTGAGATAAGGTCTCACTATGTTGCCTGGGCTGAAGTGCAGCGGTGATCATAGCTCACTGCAGGCTTGAACACCTGAGCTCATGCAATCAATCCCCCCACCTCAGCCTCTGGAGCGTCTAGGACTACATGTACACATCACCACACCCAGCTAATTTTTGTACTTTTTGTAGATTGGGTTTCACCATGTTGCCCAGGCTGATCTCGAAATCCTGGCCTCAAGTAACTCAGCTGCCTCGGCATCCCAAAGTGCTGGGATTACAGGCATAAGCTACCACGCCCAACCTCAAAATAATTTAAAAGGAAAATTTCCCAGGGCTGGTAGTCTTTAAAATTAAAGCAAATTTTAATTTGGCAAATTAAAAAGAGTTCACACAACTCTGTGAAATTTCCAAAGACCAACAATAAAGAAAAGAACCTAAAGAGAATGGGGAAAAAAAAGAAAAGGAAAAAAGAACAAGTCACCTAAAAATGGAAAAGAATCAACCTAGCATCAATTTTCACATCGGCAATAATAAATGGTAAAATATAAATTCTACGTAAATTTGATTTTCTTCCTATAATATTAGAAACCAAGCATCAATCAAGTATAAGGGAAGAATAAAAGCATCTTACATCATAAATAGACTAAGGATTTCATTGCCACATACCCTAAGAGATTACTCTAGGATGAAGGAGGAAATCAACCAAGAAAAAAAAGAAGAAATGGGATCCATGAAACAAAAGATTCAATTGAGAAGAGCAGTGAAGGGGTAATCTGAGCAAGTCAGCTAAGCAGCAGGCTGAGAAAGTCAATCAAATCTGGGGCCAAGGCGGCCAGATCAGACATAAAGAGATCAAGACCATCCTGGCCAACGTGGTGAAACCCCGTCTCTGCTAAAAATACAAAAAATTAGCTGGGCATGGTGGCATGTGCCTGTAGTCGCAACTACTCAGGAGGCTGAGGCAGGAGGATTGCTTGAACTTGGGAGGTAGAGGTTGCAGTGAGTTGAGATTGTGCCACTGCACTCTAGCCTGGCGACAGAGTGAGACTACATCTTT
>NW_012102166.1:1125810-1133701 GCF_000951045.1 Mandrillus leucophaeus
TGTGCCTGTAGTCGCAACTACTCAGGAGGCTGAGGCAGGAGGATTGCTTGAACTTGGGAGGTAGAGGTTGCAGTGAGTTGAGATTGTGCCACTGCTCTCTAGCATGGCGAAAAAAAGAGACAAAAAAATTAAAAAAAAAAAAAAAAAAAATGGAGCCAAAGAATAAAGGGATCCAGGAAAGAGGTGGCTAAGAAAAATGGGGGTTTCCTGGAATATGTACTGCTGATTGAGAGGTCAGAAAAACAATACTATGAAAACATGATCAAAGGTGTAATATGCAAGAAGAAAAAGCAAGTAAGAACAGTAAACTGGGCCAGGTGTGGTGGCTCACGACTATAATCCCAGCACTTTGGGAAGCTGAGGTGGGTGAACTACCTGAGGTCAGGACTTTGAGACCAGCCTGACCAACATGGCAAAACCCTGTCTCTACCAAAAACACAAAAATTAGCCAGATGTGGTGGCACGCGCCTGTAATCCCAGCTACTAAGAAGGCTGAGGCAAGAGACTCACTTGAACCTGGGAGGTGGAGGTTGCAGTGAGCTGAGATTGTGCCATTGCACTCCAGCCTGAGTAAGAGTGAGACTCTGTCTCAAAAAAAGAATAGTAAACTGTTTATAAGTCATGGTTTTTGGTTTTAATATGAGACAACTAACTAGTTAAATCAGAAGGAAGAATCAGTGGGTTTCAAGAAAAAAAAAATGGAATAGATTTTTGCATAATTTGTGGTGTTTGGACTAGAACTCAAGTTTGCATATTTCAACTTCACATTAAGGCCTATTTCAACACGTAGGAAAATGTTTAACATCAAGAGAATAACTTTACTTTGGCAGTACATTTGGCTTTTTTTGGGATTCAGCTATTTTGAGGGTTAATAAACATTTTTGCATATTCATGGTCTTGGTTATTGGCTATTAATTTACTCTTCTTTAAGATAAAAGGGCCAGGGCAGGGGCCGGTGGCTCATGCCTGTAATCCCAGCACTTTGGGAAGCCAAGGCGGGTGGATCACGAGGTCAGGAGATCGAGACCATCCTGGGTAACACGGTGAAACCCTGTGTCTACTAAAAATACAAAAAAATTAGCCAGTGGTAGTGGCGGGTGCCTGTAGTCCCAGCTACTCGGGAGGCTGACGCAGGAGAATGATGTGAACCTGGGAAGTGGATGTTGCAGTGAGCCGAGATCGCGCCACTGTACTCCAGCCTGGGCGACAGAGTGAGACTCTGTCACCAAAAAAAAAAAAAAAAAAGGGGGCTGGATGTGGTGGCTCATGCCTGTAATCCCAGCACCTTGGGAGGCTGAGGTGGGCGGATCACTTGAAGTTAGGAGCTCGAGACCAGCCTGGCCAACATGGTGAAACCCCATCTCTACTAAAAACACACAAAAAAATTGCTGGGTGTGCTTCCGCACATCTGTAATACCAGCTACTTGGGAGGCTAAGGCAGGAGAATCGCTTGAACACGGAAGGCAGAGGTTGTGGTTGCAATGAGGTGAGATCACGCCACTGCACTCCAGCCTGGGCGACAGAGCAAGACTCTGTTTCAAAAGGGCAAATACATACGTAAAATAAAAAAGGCAACTTGCCAGCTCTGATTTTTTTTTTTGAGAGAGAGTCTCGCACTGTCACTCTGGCTGGAGTGCAGTGGTGCAATCTCAGCTCACTGCAAGCTCCGCCTCCCAGGTTCAAGCAATTTTGCGTGCCTCAGCCTCCCAAGTAGCTGGGATTACAGGCACGTGCCACCACGTCTGGCTAATTTTTTTGTATTTTTAGTAAAGACGGGGGTTTCACTATGGCTCAAACTCCTGACCTTGTGATCTGCCCGCCTCAGCCTCCCAAAGAGCTGGGATTACAGGTGTGAGCCACCGCACCCAGCCAACTCTGATCTTATTATTAAAATTGCTGATAGTTGAGCATGAACCAAATAAACATTCATCAGTTCTCTCTCAAAATGATTCCCTAGGATTTCTTTTAATGCAGCTATCACCCCTTCTCCCTTATCATCTCTTACATTGTTTGGACTAATACTTGATTAAATAGAAAGATAGTTTTCTGCAGTTTTTAGTTCAATTCTATTATTAATTTCAGTCATAGCTTTCAAAGGGAGTTATCTCTAGTGTCTTAGTCTATATATAAGATTCCACCCAAGTTATTATTAACCTAAGAAAAAAGGTAAATTTTATGCCCTGGCTTTGGTATATAGTACTAACAAAGGTTCTCAGAATAAGAATGAAAGGCTTTTCAAAGAAGGAGAGAAGGCTAAGGAACTAGGAACTATTCTGGATTAAAGTAAACTAATAAAACTTGAATACAAATATAACAGAGGTTCCTAGACTAGCCTCTGGATTTAAAAAGAAAAAAAGCTAAAGAATACGGGACAATCCAATCCAATGTGAATATAGATTGTATATAGTACCACATCAATGACAGACTTGTACTGTGTAAGTCTGTAAGTAAGTCTGTCATATGGAAAGACAGCATTGTTCTTAGGGAACAGATCCTGAAACATTTTGGGGTGAAGGGTTATGGTATCTATAAACTACTCTCAAACTGTTTAGAAAAAAGTGTTGCAAAATTTCTACAATTGGTGAATCTAGGTGAAAGGTACGGTGGTGTTCATTTAACTAATACATTTTTTTCTACAGATGTGAAACTTTTGAAAATTGAGAACTTGGGGATAATAACATGAACTTTAGACTACGCATTAAATTGTCTTAGGTATGACAATTGCTTTTGTTTTTAGAGGCCAGGTCTCGCTCTGTCTCCCAGGCTGGAGTGCAGTGACACGATCTCGGCTCACTGCAACCTCCGCCTCCCGGGTTGAAGCCATTCTCCTGCCTCAGCCTCCCAAATAGCTGGGACTACAGGTGCCTGCTACCACACCCAGCTCATTTTTTGTATTTTTAGTAGAGACGAGGTTTCACCATGTTAGCCAGGATGGTCTCGATCCCCTGACCTTGTGATCCTCCCGCCTCAGCCTCCCAAAGTGCTGGGATTACAGGCGTGAGCCACCGTGCCCAGCCCCGATTCCTTACTTTTCATCTTTTGTGTTAACTACTGTAGGATTTTGCTCTGTGGTTACCATGAGGCTTACAAAAAAATTTCATAGCTACGACAAGCCATTTTAAGTTGATAAAAATCTGACTGCATTGAAAAACTACACTTCTGCTCTGCCCATCCCACCCCCAATTCTAAATTGGGTGTCACAGTTTCCATCCTAATAACGTACAGTATTCTTGAAAACTGCGGAGAGGAGAATTTAAGTGTTCCCACAACAAAATTAGTAAGTATGTGAGGTAATGTGTATGTGAATTAGCTCAATTAGTCACTCCACAACATATACATATTTCAAAACAACAAGTTGTATACAATAAATATGCACTTTTGGCCAGGCATGGTGGCTCACACATGTCATTGGAACAGTTTGGGAGGCCAAGGCTGGAGGACCACTTGGGCCCAGGAGTTTGAGGTTGCAGTGACCTATGATGGTGCCACTGCACTCCAGCCTAGGTGACAGAGAGAGACCCTGTCTCAAAAAAAAAAAAATAAATACATAAATAAATATATTTATATTTATTTTGTCAAAAATAAGAACTATGGAAAGATACATATACACACACACACACATGCATGCACACATTCATGCATACTTACATACATACTAACTATAGTTCAAGTTTTATCACAAGGGAAAGTGAAGGGAAGACGTGTGACCGCCTTACCGCAGCATCAACATTAGCAGGTGAGTCTCCATTAGGGTCTGCCAGCATAGAAATGACACTAATCATGATGGTTTCCACTGTGTGGATAGGGAGCCAGCGTTCTTCTGGCTTTTCATAACCATACTTATCTTCCCCAGGCTCATGAAGAATAGAAATGCACACATCACCATTTTTATCAACTGCAAAATTCAAGAAGAGGCTTGTTTCATATATTGCTAATTTGGTTATACACAAAATTATCAATTACAAATGTGACCCTGATTCACACAGTGCCTTTATCAAACATGACACATACACAGAAGTTAATGTCCAAAATGGAACGTGTTGACTTTTTTAGGAAGACTATAGTATAGATTTTACCAAATACACAGGATCCATCTGACAAACCCAGTAGGAATGTAAGCTATCTTTTTATTTATGTAAAACATAAAGCTATCTAGTATATAGATGGTGCCTAACATTTACATGTCCTAAGTATAATATAATAAATGAATAAATAGCAACTATTGGATGCATTCTTCATTTGCAGAAAGCATATTTTTCCAAATACCAGCAACTGAGTTTCTATGTAATGGCTTCCTAGTTTCCCCACTAACTTACCGACTTAAATTAGTGATAGTCAAAGGCCGAGAGATTTTCCTAAGAAATGTATTTTTACAATCATATAAAGGCAAAATTGTATTTTCTGGGAAAGGAGTATATTCAAATTCATAAAACAAACATGCTATACTGCCAATGAAAACTCATCAACATATATGACACTCATGAGGCCTCCTTTCCATGAACACATATAATAAGAAAAACATCCTTATTTTTAGGAGACATGTATTGACCTGTTTAAGTGGTTCGGCAAAAAGTAAACTACTACTTATTGATTAAAAAAAAAGATCTTAATCCACTAATTCATTTATACATCATACAAATAATCCCTATTGTGAAACGCATCTTTTATGGTAACGTTTACCCACTGTAAATTTTTTTAAAAGCATACTTTGAGGAAGAAATTTTAGAAAGGAATTTGAGTAGTGACAATATTTATGTATATTTCATTCCTAACTTGAGGAAGAAATTTTAGAAAGGAATTTGAGTAGTGACAATATTTATGTATATTTCATTCCTAACTTATCCTATATAGTCTAACAAATTTGTGAATAAATATAATTCTAAATCTTATTTTTCATTTCATAACATCAGTATTTCTGCTGTTATGAACTCTGGGTAATCAGAATCAAAGTCTGTATATACCAATCAATATCACTGCTCTCTTAATTCAACAAATTCTTATTTTTTGGTGTTGTTTGTTGTTGCTGTTTTGGTTTTTTTCGAGACAGGGTCTCACTTTGTCACCCAGCTGGAGTGCAGTGGTATGATCACAGCTCTATCCAGGCTCAAGCGATCCTCCTGCCTCAGTCCCCGAAGTAGCTGGGACCACAGGCACATGGCATGATGCCTGGCTAACCTGGCTTTTTTTTTTTTGGTAGAGATGGGGTCTCACTATGTCACCCAGGCTGGTCTGAAACTCCTGGCTCTAGCAATCCTCCCACCTCAGTCTCCCAGGTAGTTGGGACCATAGGCACATGGCACCATTCCTGGCTTTTTTTTTTTTTTTTCTTGGTAAAGATATCGTCTTACTATATTGCCCAGGCTGGTCCCACACACTTGGGACACTCCCACATTAGCCTCGCAAAGGGCTGGGATTACAGGAAAGAGCCCCTGCGCCAGCCAACAAATACTTTTTCAATGCCTACTGCATGCCAGGCACACATGTGACAGAGAAGTACAGCAGTGAATATATGACAGGAAAGGCCCACGTCTTCAATGTTTTATGTATGAGTTTTTCTATAATTAAGGTTCCTCTTCCCAATCCATCCCTATCTGCTAGTAAAATCTATTAACTAAAATAGAATCGGGGCAAGAATAACATTGAGGGCCAGGCGTGGTGTCTCAAGCCTGTAATCCCAGCACTTTGGGAGGCCAAGGAGGGTGGATTACCTGCGGTCAGGAGTTCAAGACCAGTCTGGCCAACATGGAGAAATCCCATCTCTACTAAAAATACAAAATTAGCCAGGCATTGTGGCACACGCCTGTAATTCCAGCTACTCGGGAGGCTGGGGCAGCAGAACTGCTTGAAGCCAGGAGGCGGAGGTTGCCGTGAGCCAACATCGCGCCATTGTACTCTAGCCTGGGCAATGAGTGAAACTCCATCTCAAAAAAAAAAAAAAAAAAGACCATCGAAACTTGTAACGCTACAAAGTTCAGCATAGAGTATTACTGTTTTACAATGTTTTCTGTAGTTATTGTGTAATAAGGATTTTTTCCAAATCATTTTTCTTTAAAAACATGCTATTAAGTATGTGCACAGAATTCTAACACCACAATATAAGATCCATTTTTCTTTTTTAAAAAATCAAGCTATCGCTAATCCGGGATCTTTACATTTTTAACCTTCTCATGTCATTTTAAACATACAGTTTATTTTAGAATGAGAAGATTTTTTAGGCTTAATACCTATTATCAAACTATAGTTTAAAGGATTGTATCAATTTATACTGCCATCAGCAATCTGAGATGTCCATTTCATTGCCTCATCAAGATGAACATTTTCCTTTATTGATGCTGTTTAAATTTTATACATGACATCTGGTTTAATTCACTTTTCTAAATGCTTTGGGGTGACAACTTTCCATGGATATAACCTGTATGTCTTTCCTCTTTTGTGAAATGTCTGTTCTTATCCTTTAGCCAGTTATGTACTTAATGTTTACTTTTCTCTTGCCAAAATGTTTCTCAGTTTTCCCCGTATGATTTTTGCTTGTTACTTTTTTCTTTCATTTCAGTGTTCATTAGAGATGGAACTAAGCTACCTGGGCTGGGCACAATGGCTTGGCCCACTGTAATGTACGGCTGGCCTGCAATCCCAGCACTTTGGGAGGCTGAGGTAGGCGGATCTCCTGAGGTCAGGAGTTCGAGACCAGCCTGGCCAACATGGTGAACCCATCTCCAATAACAATACAAGAATTAGCCAGGCTTGGTGGCACACACCTGTAATCCCAGCTACTCAGGAGGCTGAGACAAGTGAATCGCTTGAACCTGGGAGGCGGAGGTTGCAATGAGCCACTGCACTCCAGCCTGGGCGACAGAGTGAGGCTCTGTCTCAAAAAAAAAAAAAACCAAAACCAAAACAAACAAACAAAACTAAGCTACCTAAACAATGCATACACTTCTAGCTATCTCCTTTTTCTTGAAGCCATGCATCTAAAATTCTGAAAAACTGATTTACCCTCATCTTATCTATTTACTTACTACTCGGGTATTCCTTTATTCTCCTAGAAACTGGCTTCTTCTCCTTAGCAGGATGCTACAACTGTGTCCACAAGTGGTCTGGATAACATATTTATTCTCCTGGGTACTTTTACCTACCTGAAGTCACCCCTCTGGGCCAAGACAACTAATACTATGACAACACTTTGCTGGATACATTTTCCTCCCCTGGCATCTGTGGTACTCTTGTTTTCCCCTGGTTCTTGAACCATTGTCTCAGTCACTTTCTAGTTTTCATCTTCCTTAATCTGACCTTGGATGTTATCCTAATCCCCAACATTAACTGTACTTTCCCTAGGAAAATTAGCCCACTCATTATGACGTTATCTATCATCTTGATACAGTAACTTCCAAGGCCCTTAAGCTCATTGCTGAACCCTAGACTAGTTTTACCTAATTATCTAACTGGATATAGCAAGTATACCACAAGAAAAACCTGAATATATGTAAGGTCAGTCATATAAAACTATTTCCCTATAATAATTTTATAACATCTCTATAGTTCACCTACTATACAATTTACCTATTTGAAGAACACAGTTTAATGGTTTCTGTCTAGTATGTCTACAGAGTTGTACAATCAATACCACAATCAATTTTAGACTATTTTCAACCTACAATGAAACCCAGTACCAATTAGCAACCATTCCTCAATCCCCTCACTTCCCCTCCAGGAGTAAGGAACCACTAACCTACTTTCGGTCCCTATGGATTTGCCTATTCTTGACATTTCATATAAAGAGAATCGTAACCTATGTCACCTTTTACGACTGACTTTGTTCACTTAGTATAATGTTTCCAAGGTTCATCTATGTTGTAACATGTATCACTACTTCATTTCTTTCTTTTCTTTT
>NW_012102166.1:1137996-1142012 GCF_000951045.1 Mandrillus leucophaeus
CCACTGCACTCCAGCCTGGGCGACAGAGTAAGACTCCGTCTCAAAAAAAAAGGAAACAAAAAAAAAAAGAAAAGAAAAAAATAAAAAGTCTCTTCAATCTTAAAACAAAACATAACACCATTTTATCAGTTGTCCTCTTAAACTACCTAGGTGATTGCTATCTTCTTACCAGAAGGGAAGTCTCCCATGTATTTGCTTACATGTATGTTTTCACCTAATTTTCACAGATAGAAAACATAGGCCTGGCATGGTAGCTCATGCCTGTAATCTCAGTACTTTGGGAGGACAAAGTGGGCAGATCACTTGTGCCCAGGAGTTCAGGACCTGCCTGGCCAACAACATGGTGAAACCCCATCTTTACAAAAAAAATACAAAAATTAGTTGGGCGTGATGATGTGTCCTTGTCATCCCAGCTACTTGGGAGGATCACTTGAGCCCAGGGGGTCAAGGCTGCAGTGAGCTGTGATCATGCCGTTGTACTGCAGCCTGGGTGGCAAAGTGAGACCCTGTCTTAGAAAAAAAGGACGGGAAGGGATGGGAGAAAGGGAAGGGAGGGAAGGAAGGAGCCAGAGAGGGAAGGAAGGAGAAAAGGAGGGGCAGAGTGGGGGAAGGAGAGACGGAAGGAGGGAGGGAGGCAGGCAGGCAAGCTAGCTTAAGGCTCCAAGAGGGTTTGCCTAGAGTTACACAGCTAATCTGTGGTGAAGCCAACATTCAGAATCTGTTATAGCTTCTTCGAAACAGGTGCAAAACGATTGCCTATTATAATCGAGTAATGCAAGTGAAGGTAGAAGAAGAAACTGCCGAAAGCCTAGGAAGAGATAAAAGTCAAAGCACAGGAGGCAAGTGTCACCCATTCATGCATGCCCGCATCATGCAGGAATACGGTTAATGCATTCTGCCACAAACTGTTAGAGATATTTTCCCCTTCTTACTGGTAGGAAAAATAACTATCTTTTATGATCACTGCTGCCTTAGATGCAATAAAATATGCTAAGTCCCTTGGCTCCCAGTACTTTTCCATTTGCCAGTTCCAGTCTCTCATAACGCCCATGTGTTTTTCAAGCCTTGGCTTCTATTACACATTCCATATCCTTCTGATAAATCCTTGTTTAACTTCATTCAATCATTCACTCCTGTCTCACTGATTCCAGCTTAAACCACTATCTACGTGTTTCTATTCCCTGCACCCAGAAGTCTTGATGATGAGAAGCAAAATGCAAATTAGTGTAATAGCCTAAAGAGACAACTCTGATTACATAGTCAAAATAATTAGAAAAGAAAGCTCTGCAAGTTCTATCATACAAAACAAAGCCAAAAGTTCAAAGACTGTTTTACAAATATAGCTTATCTAGCCTAACCTTTGGGGATTTTATTTTACTTTATAAAAATAGAGAATTTTTTTTGTTGTTTTTTAAATAAGACGTAGTTACTGGGGGCTTATATACAGGGGAGAGAGTCCAGCGGCAGCTGGCTAGGCAGGAGAACGGCCGCAATGTGGATTTGAAGTGGTAGCTCTTCTTTAAGCAAAAAAAGTCAATGTCACCGCTACATGCACAGCCATACTAGATGCTTTCCAGGCTTAAAAAATACAGTATGTTGTTTCATATGACACTGTCAGTAATCTTACACCTAAGAATATACATAGAAGAGTTGTCCATGGTATAAAAATAATAGGAAAAACTATAAATTACAAAACCAGGTTTCATAATTTCTGTGTTCTTTGTAATAGCCAGTGAATCACCTAACACCTTGATAATTATTCGCTTAATTATAGGAGCTCTATTGATGTTATCGCTCCGTAACTGTGCCTCTGGTTTAAAATATGAGTCTCAAACCAAACTGAAAACTAAGTAAATAAATTAAAAAATAACTTTTTCCCCATGATCTCTGTTTCTCTTCCTCTCTTTTTTGAGACACAGTCTCACACTGCTGCCCAGGCTGGAGTGCAGTGGTGTAATCTCAGCTCACTGCAACCTGCGCCTCCCGGGTTCAAGCGATTCTCATGCCTCAGCCTCCCACGTAGCTGGGATTACAGGTATGTGCCACCACGCGTGACTAATTTTTGTATTTTGAGTAGAGACGGGGTTTCACCATGTTTGCCAGGCTGGTCTCCAGCTCTTCATCTCAAGTGATCTCCCTGCCTGGCCTTCTAAAGTGCTGGGATTACAGGCATGAGCCACTGTGCCTGGCCTCTCCTCTTTTTAAAGGTTTCAGTACACAGCCATGTGCACAATGAACACGGTACAAACATGCCAAAGCAATTTCACTGAGAAACACATCTTTCTTATTGACCTTCAACACTTCAATGACAGGTCATCACATTTACAAATGTAAAAGTAAAACTAGATAAACTTACCATTTGGGTGCCAGATTTCTGTAATGAATTTCATTTTAGGAGGTCGGAGGGGATAATCTTTTGGGAAAGTAAGATGAGCCTTAAAAACACCACCTTCACTGGAAAAAAGAACAAAAAGAAGTTCTTGCCTATAAGTTCCTGCTTTTAAGCATAGAATTGTTAAAACAAATATAAAACAAGGGGGCTAGCACTAACACCGAAAATGAAGTAAACAAATAATCTGGATTCCCCACAGGCAGTTACTTTCTCAAATAACTAGTTGAATAAACTGTCATCGCTATCACTTTAATTAAACTTTTAAGAGAGCTAGTAAAATGAAATCATCTGCTAAAAAGACATTCAGACCAGACCAGATCAGACCACATTACTGCTATGCTACAAACCCTTCCATCACTTCCCAATGCACTTAAAACAAAATGCAGAAGGTTTAACATCACTAGTTTCTCTACGTTGATTTCAAACTGTCATTCCTCTCTGTTCTAACCAGTCTTCTTTTTGTTCTTAAACACATCAAACCCTTTCTCATCTCAAAACTTATGCACATTTTCTTTTTCCTTATCTAGGAACAGATATACTGCCTCCATCTATCCATTTATTCATTTGATCATTTACCAGATATTTACTCGGCATTTATGTGTCAAACTCCAGGGGTAGAGCAGCGAAAACAATCTCAAGGAGTTGATATTCCAGTGACTTTCCAGAACAGCACTGTAAAAGAGAGCTGTAATACTGGAGATGTTCTGTATTTGTGCTGTCCAATACCGTAGCCACCAGCCATGTGAAATAAACCCGTGGCTGCTACCTCAGACAACGCACCTCAGACCACTCACACTGAATTCGCAATCACTCTCAAGGAATCACCAAAAGAACAACACGGTGACTTGTACACACTAACTAAAACCAAAGAGATCCAGTCAGCCTTAAAGGGCAAACATACTAAATTCCTGTCTTGTGGCCTTGGCACTAAATGTTTCCTCTGTTGGAAATACCTTTCTCCCTTTGTCTTCTGATAATCATTCAGTACTCAGCTTAAACGTTACCTCTAGAAAGATTTCATTTGACTAAAATCTAAACTAGCCACCAGGTCCCCTCTAGTACACTGACCTCTAGTAAAATTTCTTTATTGCAATACCACTTGCACATGTGATTCTTCTATTGTAATGTGTCCAACCATTAGAGTCATGATTGTGGTTGTTTCAGATCAGTGAGAAATGAAATTCTCAGCTCATTAAATGGTTTCCATTCACTGAACAAATACACATTGATTACCCAGTTACTCTAACCACTGGTCTACATAAAAGGATACAACGGAGAACAGAGCATTAGAGAGCACTGTGGAGCTTATCATTTTAGTGGCAGAAGGAAAATATCTACCAAGAAAAATTATCAGTAGTAAGTGTGGTCATGGAATGATATGAGGAATCTATTGTTAAGTTTTTAAGAGCAGGTATTTCTAAAATTAGCTCACTTGTCTTTAAAGAAATAGTGGGAGGCCAGACACAGTGGCTCATGCCTGTAATTCTAGCTACTCAAGAGGCTGAGGCGGGAAGGATCCCTTCAGTCCAAGAAGTTGAGGCTTCAGAGAGCTGTGACTGTGCCACTGCAATGCACTCCAGCCTGGGAAACAGAGCTGGGCCCTGTCTCAAAAAAAAAAAAAAAA
>NW_012102166.1:1143487-1146593 GCF_000951045.1 Mandrillus leucophaeus
GGCGTCCGCCACCTCGCCCGGCTAGTTTTTTGTATTTTTTTAGTAGAGACGGGGTTTCACCGTGTTAGCCAGGATAGTCTCGATTTCCTGACCTCGTGATCCACCCGTCTCGGCCTCCCAAAGTGCTGGGATTACAGGCCATTTCTTTCTTTTCTTAAGAAAACAGTATCATGTAATTCATTTCTTTTTATTGCCAAATAATATTCCATTACATGGATCCACATTTTGTTTTTCTATTTATCAACTGATAGACATTTGGGCTGTTCCTACTTTTTGGCTGTTATGAATAATAAACGCTGCTATGAACACTCATATTCAAGTTTTTTCTGAACATGTGTGTTCAGTTTTCTTGGTTAGGTTCCTAGGACTGGAACTGCAGGTCATATGGTAACTATGCTTAACCTTTTGAGGAATTGCCAGAGTCTTTTCCAAACATCCGCACCATTTACCTTCTTGCCAGTAGTACACTGGAGTTCTAATTTCTCTACTTCCTCACTGACACTTGTTATTATCTTTTTGATTATAGGAATCCTAGTGGGTAAAAAGTGCATTTCATTATGGTTTTCACTCTATAATTATTTTTGCAAATGGCCAGTCAATCCTAAATTCTTACTTCTCCATTACCATCCACCTCTGGCAGTCAAGTCAAAGAAACTAAACTGCCCTTCCTGCGACACTATTCTTAGTGCAAGCTTTTATTGTTTTGTACTCAAATGATTGCTAAAATGCTCTACCTCCCTGCTATCTCTCTGACTTCCCCTTCCAATCCTCTATGAGTGTAATCTTTCAAGAAGGAAGATACAAGAGGAACCTATTACATAGCTTTTCTATTTTTTGTCATTTTCTTTTTTTGTCATGACAACCTACTATTATGCACAGCTTTAAAAGTCATTAATTAAACAAGGCCTTACAGCCTCAAGAATGAAGTTCAAGCCAAGCAACACCTTCGTTCAAAATTCCATCTAAGACCGGGCGCGGTGGCTCATGTCTGCAATCCCAGCACTTTGGGAGGTTGAGGCAGGTGGATCACTCGAGGTCAGGAGTTTGAGACCAGCCTGTCCAATATGGTGAAACCCTGTCTCTACTGCAACTACAAAAATTAGCTGGGCATAGTAGCACATGCCTGTAATCCCAGCTACTCAGGAGGCTGAGGCAGGAGAATCACTTGAACCCAGGAGATGGAGGTTGCAGTGAGTCAAGAGCATCCCACTGCACTCCAGCCTGGGCGACAGAGTAAGACTCCGTCTCAAAAAAAAAGGAAACAAAAAAAAAAAGAAAAGAAAAAAATAAAAAGTCTCTTCAATCTTAAAACAAAACATAACACCATTTTATCAGTTGTCCTCTTAAACTACCTAGGTGATTGCTATCTTCTTACCAGAAGGGAAGTCTCCCATGTATTTGCTTACATGTATGTTTTCACCTAATTTTCACAGATAGAAAACATAGGCCTGGCATGGTAGCTCATGCCTGTAATCTCAGTACTTTGGGAGGACAAAGTGGGCAGATCACTTGTGCCCAGGAGTTCAGGACCTGCCTGGCCAACAACATGGTGAAACCCCATCTTTACAAAAAAAATACAAAAATTAGTTGGGCGTGATGATGTGTCCTTGTCATCCCAGCTACTTGGGAGGATCACTTGAGCCCAGGGGGTCAAGGCTGCAGTGAGCTGTGATCATGCCGTTGTACTGCAGCCTGGGTGGCAAAGTGAGACCCTGTCTTAGAAAAAAAGGACGGGAAGGGATGGGAGAAAGGGAAGGGAGGGAAGGAAGGAGCCAGAGAGGGAAGGAAGGAGAAAAGGAGGGGCAGAGTGGGGGAAGGAGAGACGGAAGGAGGGAGGGAGGCAGGCAGGCAAGCTAGCTTAAGGCTCCAAGAGGGTTTGCCTAGAGTTACACAGCTAATCTGTGGTGAAGCCAACATTCAGAATCTGTTATAGCTTCTTCGAAACAGGTGCAAAACGATTGCCTATTATAATCGAGTAATGCAAGTGAAGGTAGAAGAAGAAACTGCCGAAAGCCTAGGAAGAGATAAAAGTCAAAGCACAGGAGGCAAGTGTCACCCATTCATGCATGCCCGCATCATGCAGGAATACGGTTAATGCATTCTGCCACAAACTGTTAGAGATATTTTCCCCTTCTTACTGGTAGGAAAAATAACTATCTTTTATGATCACTGCTGCCTTAGATGCAATAAAATATGCTAAGTCCCTTGGCTCCCAGTACTTTTCCATTTGCCAGTTCCAGTCTCTCATAACGCCCATGTGTTTTTCAAGCCTTGGCTTCTATTACACATTCCATATCCTTCTGATAAATCCTTGTTTAACTTCATTCAATCATTCACTCCTGTCTCACTGATTCCAGCTTAAACCACTATCTACGTGTTTCTATTCCCTGCACCCAGAAGTCTTGATGATGAGAAGCAAAATGCAAATTAGTGTAATAGCCTAAAGAGACAACTCTGATTACATAGTCAAAATAATTAGAAAAGAAAGCTCTGCAAGTTCTATCATACAAAACAAAGCCAAAAGTTCAAAGACTGTTTTACAAATATAGCTTATCTAGCCTAACCTTTGGGGATTTTATTTTACTTTATAAAAATAGAGAATTTTTTTTGTTGTTTTTTAAATAAGACGTAGTTACTGGGGGCTTATATACAGGGGAGAGAGTCCAGCGGCAGCTGGCTAGGCAGGAGAACGGCCGCAATGTGGATTTGAAGTGGTAGCTCTTCTTTAAGCAAAAAAAGTCAATGTCACCGCTACATGCACAGCCATACTAGATGCTTTCCAGGCTTAAAAAATACAGTATGTTGTTTCATATGACACTGTCAGTAATCTTACACCTAAGAATATACATAGAAGAGTTGTCCATGGTATAAAAATAATAGGAAAAACTATAAATTACAAAACCAGGTTTCATAATTTCTGTGTTCTTTGTAATAGCCAGTGAATCACCTAACACCTTGATAATTATTCGCTTAATTATAGGAGCTCTATTGATGTTATCGCTCCGTAACTGTGCCTCTGGTTTAAAATATGAGTCTCAAACCAAACTGAAAACTAAGTAAATAAATTAAAAAATAACTTTTTCCCCATGATCTCTGTTTCTCTTCC
>NW_012102166.1:1149228-1176402 GCF_000951045.1 Mandrillus leucophaeus
TCTCTACTAAAAAAATACAAAAAACTAGCCGGGCAAGGTGGCGGGCGCCTGTAGTCCCAGCTATTCGGGAGGCTGAGGCAGGAGAATGGTGTAAACCCGGGAGGCGGAGCTTGCAGTGAGCTGAGATCAGGCCACTGCATTCCAGCCCGGGCGACACAGCGAGACTCCGTCTCAAAAAATAATAATAATAATAAATAAAAAATAAAAATGCAAAAATTAGCCGGGCGTGGTGGCGGGCGCCTGTAATCCCATCTACTTAGGAGGCTGAAGAAGGAGAATGGCTTGAACCTGGGAGGCAGCGGTTGCAATGAGCCAAGATCGCGCTACTGCCCTCCAGCCTGGGCCACAAAGCAAGACTTCATCTCCAAAAATAATAATAATAATAAAAAAATAAAATAAATACAATTTTAAAAAGGCATCAATGAATTCAAAATATCTTTCATTACATATTGTCTTCATCACAGATACTACAATACAATTACTATCATGATATTAAAAAGAGGTGTGTAGGCCGCCCACAGTGGCTCACACCTGTAATCCCAGCACTTTGGGAGGCTGAGTTGGGTGGATCATGAGGTCAGGAGCTCAAGACCAACCTGGCCGAGATGGTGAAATCCCATCTCTAGTAAAAACTACAAAAATGAGCCAGGCATGGTGGCAGGTGCCTGTAATCCCAGCTACTCGGGAAGCTGAGGCAGGAGAATTGCTTCAATCTGGGGGGTAGAGGTGGCAGTGAGCGACAGAGTGAGACTCTGCTTCACAAAAAAAAAGGAGATATGTAACCAGCAGCTTCAAATTTGAAAGGGTTGAAAAACCCTCAAGTTTCTTCCATGAGGCCTCCTTTACTGTTCTGGTGTTAAATTATAAAAATCTTACAAGGATCAAGTCCTACCTACCACTCGGCCATATTTATTTTATTTAAATGATGTGCCGCATGCTGCCGTCTGAAATTAGCTCAACATTTCCTGTTAATCTGTAGTCCTGTTGTACCTGTCTCCTGTCCGATCATTTGATTTCCCACAGTTCACTATCTACTAGTCTAAGATAGTTGGGAGTCATGTGATCACTGCCTTGGCTGTGCTCTGCGGGCACTGCTTTCCGCCGGGTCCTGGAGTCATCACCCCTTCAGCCTCTCGGTCTCCCGCGGGTGTAGTGGAGGAGAAGGATGAGAAAGCATGGCTGCCGCTGGCCCTTCTGTGGCCTCCAGCCGCCTGTCTCTGACTTTTGATGCTGTTATTGATGTTCTTCCTTGGCTTCAGCAGCTATTTCTGCTATAATAATCCTGCTGCCCTTCGGACTCGGGATAAATGGGATATGCAGGTGAACACCATGAAATTCATGCTGCTATATGCCTGGTATTCTTGGCCCAGTGTGGTTTTGTGTTTCTTTGGTCGCTTTTTAAAAGACCGAGTATTTGGAATATGATGGGGCACAATTATTTTTAGCTGTTTCATTTGCATTGGACAGGTTGTTTTTGTTCTGAGTGGAATATTTAATGTTTTTGGCTGACGGAATTTGAAAGATTTGTGTTTAGGATTGGTGGGGAGTGCTTAGCAGTTGCCCAGAATACATATGCTGTGAGCTGGTTTAAAGACAAAGAATTAAACCTGGTGTTTGGACTCCAACAATTTAGCGTGGCTAGAATTGGAAGTACAGTAAACATGAACTTCATGAGTTGGCTGTATTCTAAGATTGAAGCTTCGTGGGGTTCTGCTGGTCACACAACCCCTGGAGTCACACTTAAGACTGGAGGTAACATGTCTTCTTTCACTAATCTGTGCCTTCCTTGGCTCCTGCTTACTTAGATCCCAGAGCAGAGAGAATCCTTCATAAAGAACAAAAAAAAGGCGGGGGGCGGGGGGAAGAGTTTTTAAATTAACTGATGTAAAGGATTTCTCCTTACCCCTGTGGCTCATATTTATCATCTGTGTCTGCTAGCGTGTTGCCATGTTCCCTTTTATTAGACTTGGGAAAGTTTTCTTTACGAGAAATTTGGATTTTCTTTCCAGGCAGCAAGTGCAATGAACAGTGTTGTGTATGTCGTATCAGCTCCCACGACCCAGTATTTGGGCTCCCGGTGGATGACAGGGAAGAACAGCATCTGGGTTGTGTGTGTGGTCACAGCCACTCTTGTGTCCCACATGATGCTGGCCTTTATGATGTGGAGCCCTTGGGTTGCTATGTGTCCTCTGGGAATCTCCTAGTCATTGCCTGCCTGTGCATTATGGCCAATAGTGGCATCTGTAGTTCCTGAACATCAACTGGGAACTGCATATGGCTTCACGCACTCCATTCAGAATCTTGGGTTGCCCATCATTTCCATCACTGCTGGGATGATACAGGATACTCGGGGATATTTGTTTTTTACAAGTTTTCTTCATTGCCTGTGTTTCTATGTCACTATTATCTGTGGTCTTACTCTTATTTTGTGAATCATGCCCAGGGTGAGAACCTCAATTACTCCACAAGACAAAGGGGAGAAACAAAATTTGCCCATACTTAATAAGTTTAAATGACTGTGTCATGAGAATGGCTTTGCACATCATTGGTTTGAAAATCTCCATTTTAAAAAATTTAGAGTTTAGTCATTAGAAAAAATAATGGAATGGCAAGTTATATTTATATCCAAATACACCTATTTCAAAGTGTATCTGTGAGAACTATTTTAGCCTGGGTCTTCTGTACTGTATGTTGCTGAAGAATTCTACAAAAGGCCAATCAACAATGGAAGGTTTAGAAAACTGCTCTGGAACATCCAGGCGCACTTCCGAAAAGAACAGTGAAAAAAGAAAAACACTGGAGCTTCTGTTATCTTAGGGATATGATAATGTATGTATCTTAGGGATATGACCTTTCCTTTATCTTATAGCAGAAAAAAAAAAAAATGGCATTGTCATAGGCATTCCCTTTAGTGGTAGGGAATAATGCTAGAAAATATGTGAAGATTTGTATGAAGTCTCTTTCTATTCACAACTAGTAGCTTGTGCTCTACTCTGTGGTTATGTGGACTGCTGAGCAGTGACCCTTCTGAGTTTATTTCTCTGTTACCGAGGACCCTAATTTCTTAGGGACACAATATTAGAGTACAAACTTTCCATACAGTTTTTCATATAATCTAATTAGTAACTACAAAGTGTCCTTCAAATTATAATTGACATTTACAAAGATAAATAACAAAACCGCAAAAGGGGAAAAAGTAAGATTTTTTTTTTTTTTTTTTTGGCTGTTATAAGCAATAGAACATTGAAAGTCTGAAACATTTCCTAAGCATAGGGTTTTTACCCTAGAAATGAAACTGCTAAGACCAAATTTAAGTAATTGTTCAAAGTCACTCAACTAAGAGTGGTAGAGTTAGAGAGCTAACCAAAGGCAGTCCCCAAAGTCCATGTCCTTGAACACTACATGATAAACAGCAAGGCATTACCACTGATCATTCAATTTCTAAGCAATGCAGGCATTAGGTTCATTCCCTCCAGAATTTCATTACAGAACAGATGGCTTCTGCCTCTACATCTTACAGTAAATAAATTTATAACTGGAATATAAATTATAAAAATAATTTATAACTGGAATAGAATTTTGCAACTGTAAAAGAATGTAATTCTGAGTTTTGGTTAACTGATTCTTCATTTTCTACAACCACCCAAGGTAAGGCAATACTACAAAACACATAATCTTAAGATTCTCCAAATTTTTCATACCATTGCCAGTGCTTAAAAACAAAATAAATAGATAAGGCATACTCCTTGAACAGACCAGCCATTGGTGATGAAAGGAAAAGAGAGATAGAAAATACACAGACGTCATTCATTAATAATTTATAAAATGTTATAATTATACAGTGATATCCAGGTTTCTTAAACTTTCTGGGTTTTTTTGTTTGTTTGTTTAAGACATGGTCTAGCTCTGTTGCCCAAGCTAGAGTGCAGTGGCATGATCTTGGCTCACTGCAGTCTCCTGGGCTCAAGTGATCCTCCCACCTCAGCCTCCTGACTGCAGGCATGCATCACCATGCCTGACTTATTTTTGTATTTTTTTTGTAGAGACAGAGTTTCGCCATGTAGCCCAAGCTGATCTCTAACTTCTGAGCTCAAACGTTCCACCCTTGGCCTCCCAAAGTGCAGGGATTATAGACGTGATGAGCCACTATGCCCATCCTAAACTTCCTTACTACAAACCTGTTGCCACTTCTACCTGAAATTTCAATTTCTGTGGATATGAGTGGTTATCTATACTGCTTGATAATCAGTCTGAAAATAGTTGGTATACCTTACCAGTTCAGAGTGTACATTTCCTAGAAAAACCTTAAAGACTACTGCACTGGAAAGATTCATTAATAAAAATAAACATGTAATGCAATATAAAGATGAGTATGACTGAATTAAGACTTGTGGCAACTATAGGAGTCTCAAAGTAACCCTTGAATGTACCAGTTATCAATCACATAGACTGAAGAGAGTGGAGTGCCCTCTAGTGACTAAATGAGGGCTAATGACGGCACGGTGAGATAATCACACCAGCTTTTACAGAATTTTGGTTCAGTATTATTTCTATTACCTAATTATAAAGTAGTGAATTAACCACTTAGGTCTGGGTACCATCTGAGCCTATACTAATTTATTTTCAATCCTGTAACACCCCTTCCCCCCAGTACAAGCCTCTACTTCCCTTCACAGGCAGTTATTTATACATAAGGTATATACATTCACTCCCAATAGCGCTCTTCAAACAATTCCAAGATGGCCGCTACTCTCTCCATTCCACTGAAATAATTACAAGAACATCACTACTTTCTTACTTTCTGTTAAGACAACCTTTTTTTTTTTTTTTTTTTTTGGAGACAGAGTTTTCCTCTTGTTGCCCAGGCTGGATGGAGTGCAGTGGCACGATCCCAGCTCACCACCAACGTCTGCCTCCCGGGTTCAAGCGATTCTCCTGCCTCAGCCTTCCGAGTAGCTGGGATTACAGGCACCCACCACCATGCCCGGCTAATTTTGCATTTTTAGTAGAGATGGGGTTTCTCCGTGTTGGTCAGGCTGGTCTCCAACTCTTGACCTCAGATGATCCTGCCCGCCTCGGCCTCGTACGCCACCACGCCCAGCCAACGACAAATCCATTCTATGAAGTACATGATCCTTGGTAGCATTTTAAAAGGCCTACTTCTAACAAACCTTTCTTCATCCCCCTGTATCTTGCTTTGCCTTTCTCAGGTCCTGCCCTAGGAACACGCTCTCTCTCTTTCCTGAGCAAAGGCTACTGATCTCAGGAAGGCACAGTCCAGAAGTGACCACCAGTATTCTCAGCAGCGTATACACACTCCAGAGGAGCTGCCAGAAACACTGCTGTGATTCACATCTCAAGTCAACAGCCAACACTTTCAAAAATGTACACCAAATACCAGAAACGGTGTTGTTTTCTTTTTTGAGAAGGAGTCTTGCTCTGTCACCAGGCTGGAGTACAGTGGTGTGATCTTGGCTCACTGCAACCTCCTCCACCTCCCGGATTCAAGAATTCTCCTGCCTCAGCCTCCTGAGTAGCTGGGACTACAGGTGCGCGCCACCACGCCCAGCTAATTTTTGCATTTTTAGTAGAGACGGGGTTTCACCACGTTGGCCAGGATGGTCTCGATCTCCTGACCTCGTGATCTGCCCGCCTCGGCCTCCCAAAGTGCTGGGATTCCAGGCGTCAGCCACAGCGCCGGCCCAGGAACGGGTGTTTATTAGTGAAAAGAAAAAGTGTTTGTCTTTGGTGGAGCTGGAGGCACACAACATACAGTCAGTTATGCGAGGCTTCACGACAGGGTTATGATCTGAGAAAGGCATCCTTGGGCGATTTTGTACGTCAGAGTGAACATTCACAAGCCTACAGGGTATGGCCTACTTACATACCTGGGCTTTAGGATACAGCCTATAGTTCCCAGGCTACAAACCTATACAGCATTTTACTGTACTGTATACTGTAGGCAACTGTAACAAAATGGTGTATATCTAATCCTGAGAGGTCAGGAGTTCGAGACCAGCCTGCTCAACATGGTGAAATGGCATCTCTACTAAAAATACAAAAATTAGCCGGGTGTGGTGGCAGGTGCCTGTAATTCCAGCTTCTTGGGAGGCTGACGCAGCAGAATCACTTGAACCCAGGGGACAGAGGTTGCAGTGAGCCAAGATCGCGCCACTGCACTCCAGACTGAGAGACAGAGCGAGACTCCATCTCAAAAAAAAAAAAAAAAAAAAAAATTTCAATGAGGCCCTTAGAATTGAGCTCAAATCTGGATTCCCAACCAATGCTCCATACAGACATCAGTTTAGGAGAGTTTTTCTTGTTTTCATGTACGTAATACAAGGGTAACTAGATTCTGTCACTGAAATGCTGCTGTGTCTCCTAAGGTGGTGATGTTGAAAAACTACAAGAATAGATCTGAACTTCACCGGGCTCACATCCCAGGTGTGATAAGTGGGTAAGGATCTGGCTGCATCAAGCATCTTTTGGTGAAAAAACTGTTAGGAAATTTGCTTTCAAATAACAGTAAGGTTAGGAGGAAGTACTTCCAGATGGTCTTCAATGGCTACTGTTATCTGCCAAAAACCTTAATCATGTGGGGTGGCCAAATTCAGTTATCTCAGTTTGTAAAACTTATCAATGCAAACTACTATCAGGAAACACATCAGCAAAATTTCGGATTGGCAATCGTTATCACAAACACAAATGTCCACACTACGTACGGTTCAACTCTACGTATCAGCCTAGCCTGGCAGAGAAATAGCTCCAAATCTTCTTTTCCATCAGCTGTTTTCTGAGGAGGAAAAGAGCTACTAACTCAGAAAACCTAAAAACAACTACCTGACCATCACCAAAAAAAATGTTCGATGCATCCAAATCCTTACCCACTTAGCACCATTGAGATGAAGGTTAAATGAGAAAGTATAGTCCAGACCTCAAGAAACTCAGACCTAGATCTGTCCCTGTCACTCAGTTGGCTTTAAAAGGTCACTTCCTTTTTTTCCCCCAATACCTGAACTGCTGTAAAAAGCATGGAAACTTGTATCAGTCACCAATGTAAGGAAGTCTTGATGCATCTTTGTGTGTGTGTGTGTGAGATGGAGTCTCGCTCTGTCACCCAGGCTGGAGTGCAATGGCGCTATCTCAGCTCACTGCAACCTCCACTTCCTGGGTTCTAGCGATTCTCCTGCCTCAGCCTCCTGAGTAGCTGAATTACAGGCGCGCGCCACCACACCCGGCTAATTTTTTTGTCTTTTTAGTAGGGACAGGGTTTCACCATGTTGGTCGGGCTGGTCTCGAACTCATGACCTCGTGATCTGCCTACCTCAGTCTCCCAAAGTGCTGGGATTACAGGCGTGAGCCACCGCGCCTGGCAGATGCATCTTACAAAACAATACATACTAGTAAATTTAAGTTAGCCTGCAAACACTCAGAGCAGAAAATACGACTGTGGTCTTTGCATCTAGAAATGTACTACACGAAATATTTTTAAAATTCTACTTCTCTTCTTCTACTCTTATTTAATACCACTACAATGTTGTCTATCCTTAAGTCATTGGTTTAACAATTAATAGTCAGTTAACAGATTATCATATAGTCTAACAATAACTTTCAACAAACTAGGAGAAAGTGACCATTAGTTTAGTATAGGATAAGAACACCTAGATTCTAACCAGTATTCGGTGGGGACTCAAGTAGAGAACCACGAAAATAGACGATCTTGAAAATTCTCCTTAGCCTTCTTAAAACATTGATGTGTATAATACATTCTCAATTAAAATGTCCAAAAAATATATAATTCTCCTGCCTCAGCCTCCTGGATAGCTGGGATTACAGGCGTGCCACCACGCCCGGCTAATTTTCGTATTTTTAGTAGAGACAGGGTTTCACCATGTTGGCCAGGCTGGTATCAAACTCCTGACCTCTCAGGTGATCCACCCACCTCAGCCTCCTAAAGTACTGGGATTGCAGGCGTGAGCCACCACACCCAGCCTGAAACTATTATTTTTAATAGCAATAGGTCTTAGACATTAGAGATTCAAGGAGAACACAAAAACTCTTCGATGATCCAATTCAGTACAAAGGATACTGAATACAGCCATTTCTCCTGCTCCTTAAAAAATAATTTCATTTCAGATTGCCAAAATACTTGTGTTTTTGCTTTGTTTTGTTTTGAGATGGAGTCTCACTCTGTCACCCAGGCTGGAGTGCAATGGTGTGGTCTCAGCTTACTGCAACCTCTGCCTCCTGAGTTCAACTGATTCTCCTGCCTCAGCCTCCTGAGTAGCTGGGACTACAGGCGCGTGCCACCACACCCATTCCCAAAGTGCTAGGATTACAGGCGTGAGCCACCGCGCCCAGCCTGCCAAAATAGGTTTTAATTCAATGTATTAAAAGAGCTCCATTTTGAAGATGTCAGTCCCATTATACTTACTAAAGTGTATCTGGAGGGCCAATAATAAGGACTTCCCATCGGTAGAGATCATTGTCATCTATTAAACCTGCAGAAAAGCCTTCCACTGGATTTTTGTTGAGTTCTGTGGAAAAAGCAAAGTTTAATCAATACATTTAAGCACAAAATTTTCATCCAATAGATAAATTACAGAACTTGAGCATACATGTTATATATAAGTTTTAAACCATCAAACAGATATACCTTGCCAGGCAAGATGCTCCTTGATGGCCAAAATATTTTCATGTCTATACTGTAAGAAAGCCCTGGGTAAAGCAAACTCTTCAGAAGATCAGCTTCTACTGGTGTCCAGCCAGGCTCTTGTCATTCTGGGTGGCCCTACAGTGGTCTTTTAAGGAAGCTTATTAAAATGCAGATATCCAGGCCCATCCTCCAGAAATCAAATCAAGTTGGCAATTCTTAAGCTGCTGTCTTTAGGGTATGCTTTCAGAGTGTCTAATCATACCTTTTCATTGGAATATACTGAGCTTAATAACTTTCATTTGTACTAACATTTGTACTCCTATTTGACATGTCCCTGTAGTCGTGGGGACCTGCTCCTACAGTGCTCCTGTGTGCCCATCCATCTCTGAGCACAAGGAGAGCAGAGGTCCCATAAGTCTCATCTGTGTATGTTGAGCCTCTGAGAGCCACAGCCTCTGGGACAGAGGATTAGCTTAAGAGTAGTAGCTAGAGCATACAGGAATGGCTGTGGCATCACGAGGTTCTTCTCTTCTAAAGAGAGCGCCGTGGCACGGAGAAAGAATGACAGGGTGGGAAACGAGAGGCGAGGAACTAGCGAGGTGGGGGCACACAAGCCAAGACAGGGACCTTAAGGAGCAGGTGAGCAGGGGTGCAGGGCCCAAAATGTTTCCAGAGACACCAGACTTAATAAAGTACTGGCCTCCTAATGGTGAGCAGACCATATGAGAAATTTTTAAACAGTTTAATGAGGTATAACTGACATTCGGTGAACTGCACAGACTTAAATTACACAATTTGGCCAGGCACAGTGGCTCACACCTGTAATCCCAGCACTTTGGGAGGCCGAAGCAGGTGGACCACCTGAGGTCGAGAGTTTGAGACCGGCCTATTAACATGGAGAAACCCCGTCTCTACTAAAAATACAAAATTAGCCAGGTGTAGTGGCGCATGCCGGTAATTCCAGCTACTCAGGAGGCTGAGGCAGAAGAATTGCTTGAACCTGGGAAGCAGAGGTTGGGGTGAGCTGAGATCACACCATTGCATTCCAGCCTGGGCAACAAGAGCAAAACTCTGTCTCAAAAAAAAAAAAAAAAAAATAAAATTAAATAAATAAATAAAAATTTAAAAATTAGCTGGGCATGGTGGCATGCGCCTATAATCCCAGTTACTCAGAAGGCTGAGGCAGGAGAACTGCTTGAACCTGGGAGGCAAATGTTGCATTGAGCCAAGATCACGCCATTCATTGCACTCCAGCCTGGCTGACAGAGCAAGACTCCATCTCAAAAACAAAAACAAAAACAAAAAACAATTTAATAAGTACTGATATATGTATACACCAGAGGAACCAACACAACAATCACAATAGTGAATGCACGTATCAATCACCCACAAAATTATCACGTTTTACCTGCCAGTGGAATTGGGTACTCATTGGCTCAAATTGGAAAGTGGGAACAAAGAACATGCAAGAGTAGAGTGGTTTGAAAAGGACTTGGTGGGAGTCTCAACAGGTGTGTAATTCTCGTGTACTACCTGCCATCATTCTCACGCAGCTTTGCCTAAGGATGAAACACAGTATAATACAGCTCAGAGTGCTACCAACGACTGAACCAATGTGTAGGTAACTGAGGAGATATTAATTTTGGGGGTAATCAGAGATGGTATTATTTCAACGACTAGGATTTAACAACATGCCAGCAAAATATGAGAAAGTCAACAGTGAAAATTTATTCTTTAGGCCGGGCGTGGTGGCTCACACCTGTAATCTCAACACTTTCAGGAGGCCAAGGAGGGTGGATCACTTGAGGTCAGGAGTTCAAGACCAGCCTGGCCAACGTGGTGAAACCCTGTCTTTAGTAAAAATACACAAATTGGCCAGGCATGGAGGTGGACACCTGTAATTTCACCTACTCAGGAGGCTGAGGCAGGAGGATCACTTGACCTGGGAGGCAGAGGCTGCACTGAGCCGAGACCATGCCACTGTACTCTAGCCTAGGTGACAAAGCGAGACTCTGTCTCAAAAATAAAAATAAAAACTTTATGTTTAAACATGGAAGTGCTTCTTTTCTTGAAATTTGAGGGGAGATATGTATAAGTCTAATATTTTTGCATAACAGGCAAACTAGACTTTTACAAATAGTTAAAATCAGCGCTGTATTTCAATACACAAGAAAGGTATTTTTACTTTAAAGTGGCTAATCTAAAATACTTTTTAAAGATATTGAAAGTGCAAACACATTAAGATGGGAATAGCATTTTCAGTTACTTTGTTTATGCATGCATATGTGTACTGAGTGCCAACTATGTTGCAGACATTCTAGTAAAACAGAAAGTCACACTTTCCTGTCGACTGAGGGATGGAGTGGAGCACACACAAATGCGCTGTGAGGAGTTATTTTCTACATGAGTGATCTCATTTCCAACCTTTTTCTAGATAAACACCATTACATTACTTGGGCCATTTTCTGCAACACTGTACGCAAGAGTCTTGTGAAAGATTCTATAATATATCCAGAAATTACCTAGTTGTTGCATTTTCCACCAGAAGTCCAGGGTTTATAAACATAGGTGAGTAAGCTCTGAACTTATTTATTACAAAATTACATGGTCAAAATTACCCTTGAAAATTTCCTTACACTTTCCATATGATACTCAAAAGTATATCATTGCTTCTTACTCTTGTCAAAACCCCCAAGTTCTTGAAATCTTTTGCCCATTCTTTCCGTGCATCTCTTCTGCAGGCCTAATTGTGTCCTTTGCTTGTGGAAGTAAATACAAAAGCAATGCTGAAAAATGTCCAACGCCTCACTTTTTTCATGGCTTCTGCCCCCAGCATGACTCTTCCTAGGTCTAGATGCATGAATATTTAACAGGCTTAATCCACTTAAAGCGATAGAACCGTACCATACCTTCATGAATGCTTCCTTCAAGGTCCCTATCAATACTAGCCCCTTCCATGAAGTCTTCCCTAAATAATTTATCAAATAATCTTTTGGCTTCTGCTAAATTCCTATTGATTGTACTTCAGTCCGTCTACATCTTCTGGCACTTGACCAACATCGGCTTCTGATCTCCAGAGAAGTAAACAGGCAATTACAATGTGCTCCAACAACAGTACAAGAATTTGAGGGCACACAAAAAAGAAAGGCACATAACATAATCATGAGGAATAAGAAAAGGCTTCTACAAAGAAAAGAAATAAAGGATTTGGGTGAGGAAATTCAAGGTTTAGAATCTGAACCTCTACTTTAGGTAGAGGAGCATGTACAAAAACTTGAAATAGGGCAATCAGTATATGACTGGAACGGCGGGGGGCAGGGGAGCAGCTGAAACTAAACAGAATGTCAAAAGCTGGACAGCAAAGGGCCTTTGTAAGCCCTGCATGCTTGGACTTTATCCAGAGGGCAATGATAAGCCTTTGAAGGGTGGTTCTTTTTTTCTTTTTCTTTTAAACAATGGGGTGACCTCATGAGATTTACATTTGCAAAAACCAATCTTGTAGTATGTAGAAGATTGTGTAAATAAGGCATGATGAGGACAAAGAAACAAAAAGCAAGCAATTCAAGTAATCCTGAAAAGCGAACCTCAAGTATATAGCCGAGGAAACAATGAAGAAAACAGGGATATTTAGAAGACAGAATCAATCACCCTAACCTGGTGATGTTAAAGAAGTAGGGCTTAAAGTAGTAAATCAAAAAAGACATGAGCTGGGCGTGGTGGCTCATGCCTGTAATCCCAACACTTTGGGAGGCTGATGTGGGCAGATGGTTTGAGCCCAGGAGTTTGATGCAACATGGCAAAACCTTGTCTCTACGAAGAAAAAAAAAAAGAAAAAAAGTAGCCAGGCATGGTGGTGTGCACCTACAGACCCAGCTACTCACGGAGGCTGAGGTGGGAAGATGAGATCAGGAGGCGGAGGTTGCCATGACCTGAGATGACACCAGGGCACTCCAGCCTGGGCAACAGAGCCAGATCCTGTCTCAGTTTAAAAAATAAACATGTATTTTTTTTTTTTCTAAAAGGAAAATGACATATGATGAAAAAGTTGAGCAGAGTTACCATATGACCCAGCAATTCCACTTCTAGGTATATACCTAACATCTGTCCACACAGAAAGTTGTACATGAATGTCTGTAGCAGCATTTGTTGTAATGATCAAAAGGCAGAAACTCAAACATCCATCGACAAATGAATAAACTGCAGTATATACATACAATGAAATATTATTCAGCCATAGAAAGAAATGAAGTACTAATATATGAAGCTCAGTAACATCAGGCTAAGGTAGAGAAGCCGGACATATAAGGTCACACATTATACAACTTATTTTATATGATATATCCAGAATAGGCAAATCCAGAGAGACAGAAAGTAGATTACACAATGAGAGAAGGGAGAAATGGGGCATAATTACTTAAGGGGTATAGGGGTGATTAAATGGTGTGATGAAAAAGTTTTAAAACTAGAGAGAGCTGGTGGTTGGTTGTACAACATTGTGAATACACTAAATACCACTGAGTGGTACACTTTAACACCGTTACCGATAATGTGAATTCCCCCCCGCCGGCTTTTTTTTGACACCAGATTTCCATGCAAGGCTAGAAATCTGTTCATTCACTGAAATGAGAAACATAGGCGGTGGTACTGGTTTTCCAGGAGAGGGGAAGAAATGGTGATGGGCTTAGTATTAAATGCCTTTTGTTAGGGACAAAAAACACATTGTCTTAAAAATAAATCTAGCTGGGCACAGTGGCTCACATCTGTAATCCCAGCACTTTGGGAGGCTGAGGCGGGAGGATCATCTGAGGTCAGGAGTTTGAAACCAGCCTGGCCAACATGGTAAAACCCCATCTCCAGTGAAAATACAAAAATTAGCCAGGCATCTGGTAGTCCCAGCTACTTGGGAGGCTGAGGCAGGAGAATGGTGTGAACCCGGGAGGCAAAGCTTGCAGTGAGCTGAGATTGCACCACTGCAGTCCAGCCTGGGCGACAGAGCGAGACTCCATCTCAAAAAAAAAAAAGAAGAAGAAGAAGCCAAGAAGCCATGAAAACATTTTATTAAAGCTAAAGGAGTTGCATTTAAAGGAGAAACTATCCAATGATGATAAACACATACAGCTCAGGGAAGAAGGGATCTATATTCAGTCCACTGGATTCAATTTAAAAAAAAAAAAACAAAACAAAACAGGCCACAGTTGCCCTAGGCATAAGCAGTGTCGCCGTGAAGGTAAGATAGAATCCACGCAGGAAACGCTGAGTCGACAAAGAGAAGATGAAGTGGAAAAACCCAAGTGGAAATTTTTTCTAAAAGTTTGACGGTAGATGGAAAAGTGTAGTAATCCCAGGTAAATGAAATTCAAGCAAGTTTTATTTTAATAGAAAAGCCTGAAAGATGTTAAAACATCCTATCTGTGTTTAAATGTTGATATGGATACCTCACACTATATTCAAATCCAGACAGATTACAGATATAGACAAAGAGGTATAAAACCTAACTAAAAGCAAATACAGAATTGAGTTTTTTCACATCATTTTGAGTAGAGGTGGTCCTCCTATGCAGGACACAAAACTCAACAGTCAAATAATGCTACACAAAATACTTTAAGTGCAGTACAGTAATAAAGTCTAAATACAAATGACTGGGAAAGAATATTTGCAACATACGACAGAGCGAGACTCCGCCTCAAAAAAAAAAAAAAAAAAAAAAAATATTTGCAACATAATAGGGAGAAGTTTAAAATCCCTAATACAAATAGAGCTTCTGTAAATCAAAAGGGGAACTAAAACCAAAAAGTGACCATGCTTGACCTTCTACTTATATTCCTAAGGTATTAGGAGTTTTGAGAGTGCCAAAGAGGAAGATAACATCTTTTCTGAATGCTATCTAGAGATACAATTAAGAGTTGGAAAGGGCTAGAAGACCTCTCTTTCTCACAAGTCATGAATGCTAAAACACAAAAGTTTACAGTTCTAAAGGAGGCAAAACTAACCAATAGTATTACAAATCAGGACAATGGCATTTTCTCTCTCTCTGTGTGTCTTTTGGAGCGGGAAGTGAAAGCAGTATCTGGGAAGAGGCATGGAACAGACTTCTGGTGTACTGGTACAGAGGCATGCTGTCCATAATATGTATGTACTTTCCTGTCAATGTTATACTTCAATTTTTAAAACTAGTAAATCCTGGAGTGTCTGGTGACTGTTAAATGAGAGTTGTGCTTGTATGCTATGAATCTGGAAATCACTGTGGGCCAGGGTGGTCTACAAGCCATGAATAAAAAGGAAACCCAGGGACAAGGAAATGTCCTTGAGAGTAATGATTTCGGTAAGTGTTAAGTAATGGAAAATAATGCATGAACAGACTTGCTAAGATAGAGTCATTACCAAGAATAAGACTAAAAAGAACAGAAAGAGCATGTAAAAAGTAAAAACTCTGCATTTCTGAATCGGAATTGGAAGAATCAATATAAAATGATATGGCTTTCAAATATATAGTTCTCAGATCTGTCCACTGAAAAAGCCTCGAAAAAATGAACAGCCCAGTAGTACCCAGAATGTGGTCTCTAAATATGAATTTATCACTAAAACAGACCAGGGCTCTTCAGAGAAATGGCTGACTCCAGGTCTAGAGCAAGAAATGTTAGGTTCATCTCACACATAGCAGACAAAAAGGAAGCTATCGAGTAATACTATGGTATTGTGAAAGGGACTCAAGAGCCAGCTTGAAGAGGCCTCCACTGGTCAAATATGGGACAAATGACTGAAATACGCAAGTTTAAATCCATGAGTTTATAACTGTGAAATCAAAAACAAAAAACTAATTTATCACCACTACAGGATGCTGGTAAATCATTTTGTTATTCTGAAAACCAATTTTAAAAAGCAAAAGAATCAGTATTTAGTGTGATCCTTTTTTATTACACAAATTATATTGCCAAGTAATCAAAACAGTAATTACTATTTGATCAAATGAGGTTTCTCTCTATGAAAATATTCCAGCTAAAAAATGAAAAACAACTGAAACATTGGCCATTTTATCATTTAATCCAGGCATTTTAAAAGACAACCAGATATTACACGTCTCCTGAAAAATGAACAAACCACCATGTATGAAGTAAAGTCACCTCACAAACCTAACCTGTTTGAGCCCCTAACTACAATAACTAATTCACAAAGAACAGAAACAGAGAAATATGTTCAAGGACATCCCTGGGACACAATTAGCAAGATCTACTCTAGATATTCTAAAGAATAAGACATGGAATCTTCAGCAAATATACTGCAAAGAGCACAAAAGACAATGAATTCAAACATTTTTTAAAATTTATGACAATTATGACACAAATGAAAATGTGAAGAGTAACGAGACATTAGACAATATTCAGCAATTGTTGTTTCCTTTTTTGAGTCTGGAAATGGTGTTGTGCTGGGGGTTTTCCTACCATTTTTAGAGATACTGAAATACTTACAGAAAAATGATCATGTTTAGTATGTACTTCACGGTCATTAGGGAGAGGGCTAAGATGGGTGAAACAAGACTGACCATGACCTAATCACGCCGGGGGCTGGGGGAGCACACAGAGGCTCATTATGCCCATCGCTATCTGTCTACTTTGGTATTATTGGGCATTTAAAAGTTTCCTTAAAACGTTTTCTTTAATCTAAAAAAAGTTTAATATAGCCTAAAATAATGTTTTCAGTATTGTTGATCATTATGTAAAAATAAACCTTCACTGCACCTCAGCAAAATACAGATTCTCAGAATAACATTCCAAGACCCAACTAGATGTCATTTTGTACTTGACTACTAAAAAAATAAGCTACTTTTGGCCAGGCGCGGTGGCTCACGCCTGTAATCCCAGCACTTTGGGAGGCCCAGGCGGGCAGATGACGAGGTCAGGAGATCGAGACCATCCTGGCTAACACAGTGAAACCTCGTCTCTACTAAAAATACAAAAAATTAGCCGGGCGTGGTGGCGGGCGCCTGTAGTCCCAGCTACACGGGAGGCTGAGGCAGGAGAATGGCCTGAACCAGGGAGGCGGGACTTGCAGTGAGCCGAGATCACGCCACTGCACTCCAGCCTGGGCGACAGAGCAAGACTTCATCTCAAAAAGAAAAGAAAAGAAGCTACTTTTAACTGTAAGTGTACTTTGCCAAGACCAATTGTTGGCTAAGTCTAACTTCTACAAAGTCAAATATAAAGGGGGGTTTATAGCCTAGTAATGATTTTCCTTTGTGTCTGGATGACTGTGGTCTCCTACTCTGGGAATATGAGTTCCTGTCAAGTTTATTTATACAACACAGTTGGCTGCAAGGTGTATGTCTGTAAAGTAACTATTTATATAGCAGCTTCGCTTTGAACTTCTGAGATCATAGATAGACCCTTTTATCCAAACAGTACATAATTACTCCTAACTATTGAGATAATTTGTCAAAATAATTTTGACCTTATCATCAGAGGAATAAATTGCCATGTTACCGTAAAACATAAAAATGCCACAAACCAAGTCACCAAAAGTAACTGCAAAAACGTTCCCGTCCTTCAACCTTCCATTAATTAATACTGAAAAAAGTCAAGTACAGGAATCACAAAGGTTTATTTCCTCTTTAGATTTTAAGATGCATCAATTTAATAATCTTTACAAATTTCTGGTAAACTTTAAAAATTTGCTTAAAATTAAAATTTTTTATTTATACCACGACATGGGCTACAGGCTAGCTGATTTCCTAATCAAAAACATTTTTGGCCAGGCACAGTGGCTCGTACCTGTCATCTCAGTGCTTTGGGAGGCCAAAGTGGGAGGATCGCTTAAGGTCAGGAGTTCAAAATCAGCCTAGGCAACAGCAACATACAGCGACCCAGTCCTAGCTACTGGGGAGGCTGAGTCAGGAAGATTGTTTGGGCCCGGGAGTTTGAGGCTGCAGTAAGCCAAGAAGGTGCCACTGCACTCCAGCTTGGAGCAAGACCGTGTCTCTTAAATTAAAAAAAAAAAAAAAAAAATTCAAGGCCAGGCTCAGTGGCCTCTAATCCCAACAGTTTGGGAGGCCGAGGCAGAAGGATCACTTGAACCTAGAAATTTGAGACCAGGCTTGGCAATATAGTGATACATTGCCCGGGCGTGGTGGCTCACACCTGTAATCCCAGCACTTTGGGAGGCTGAGGCAGGGGGATAACCTGAGGTCAGGAGTTCAAGACAAGCCTGGCCAGTATGGTGAAACCTCATCTCCACTAAAAATACAAAAATTGGGCAGGCGTGGTAGTAAGTGCCTCTAATCCCAGCTATTCAGGAGGCTGAGGCAGGAGAATTGCTTGAACCTGGGAGGAGGTTGCAAGGAGCTGAGATCGCATCATTGCACTACAGCCTAGGTGACAAGAGTGAGACTTCGTCTCAAAAAAAAAAAACAAAAAACCAACAAACAAAAATATTAGCCGGACATGGTGGTATGTGCCTATATAGTCCCAGTTACTCAGGAGGACTGCTTGAGCCTGGGAGGGAGGGAGGAAGAGCAGTGAGCCAAAACCACACCAATGCACTCCAGCCTGGGAAATAGAGTGAGACCCTGTCTCAATACACAACAAAATAAAACATATCCAACCCAATTTCTTTTACCGTGCTTCAAAAACACAAGGAAAATGAAACAGACAAGCCAAGCAGATCAGAGATGATCTCTTAATAAGAATTTGTCAATATGCTTCTCAAAGGGATTTGCTTGGCAGAATTCTGGACCACATTCCTAAAGTAACACTTACTGACATTGTGCTACCTGCAGTATTTCACCCTGCTTATCACAGCCTCTTCAATCACAGGCGTAAGGGTTCTTCAATATTAAGTCCTAAGTATGTTGTTGCTTGCACATAAATTATACACAATAGCATAAGCATACATCTCTGCCAAGATATGTTGCCGCAGGAGCTCCTCGCAATACCGAAATTATGCCCTAGCACTAGCTTACAGTGTCACACAAACAGCTTACTTTGATCTCACCTATTTTATACAAATAAATTTGATAAAGATGATTTCTGGGGACTTCTGAATGTCACTTCACAATGGAAAATTTGGGCACAGCATATGATATTTTGTCAGTATTACTAGCCTGGACAACTTAAACAGATCATTTCTATTTTTTTAGTCTCATTTTCTTTATCAGTAAAGGATGGCAAAGCCCATGGTAACATTGCAACACAGAGAGGAGACACTGTATATGCGAAAGTCTGACCCATCTTAAGGTACAATAAATGTTAGTTGTCCATTTCCTTCCTTTAAAACCGCTCATTAATTAGGCTACAGGATATAAAAGGAATACATCCATGCTCTTCAGAATCTTGAGAACAAGCCCATGCCTGAAATATTTATTTTGGAAAATACCACCGGGCTTCAAACATCACGCCCAACTATGTTTCTAGCAGGACTGCCAGACAAGGCCCCCGGGCCCCAAAGCCACAGGAGGGAGTGGTCTTTCAGAGTGGGAAAGCTGGGCTATAAAGGCCTGAGAGCTGCCAATAGTCACAGTTCAAGTCTCAAGGAGAATGAAGCCAAAACAAAGAATAAGCAAGAAAAAGAGATCCAAACAGATATTTGATTTCTTACACCTGGTACTACTCCTGCCCTTCTATAAACTTAGTTAAAAGTCAGTTTTCCTTTTTTGTGTAAATTTATTTTAGTTGACTTCCTGTCACTTCCAACTAAGAATGTCACCTTCTTCATTTGTAAAGCCTTATTTTTAAGTTTACATCCCAGTTGGTCTCTAATCAGTTTCCCCTCGAACACCAGTGGTTCTCAACTGTCCTTTTACCTTCCCCCAATTACGCGGGGCAAAAAAGTGATTCTCAGGCTGCAGTGAGCCGTAAACGTGCTGCTGCTGAATGAAGCAAGCACAGTCATGAGATTCTTCAATTTCCAATTCACTTTAAGTTCATTTCAACCACCGAATAATACATGTAAAAAAACAGAAGGACTTCAGAAAAACAGTCTCAAAGAAATTACAGAAACATATTTTTAAAAGAAGACCCAAAAGAAAACATTATAGAGCAACAGGAGACCTTACAGGAAAGCGAGACACAGACAAAAAAACAACTAAAAACAAATCATGGTCATAACTTTAAGAAATACTTCTAATGAAAAGATAAATCGATATTTTAAAAGAGTAAAGATAATAAACAAAGGAGATTTACATAAGTTAAGCTGGCATTCCTGAAGAGATCAGAATATGGCATAAATCTACAAAGCCTTCTATAATAAGTAAAAAACAGATTGAAAACATATCCCACAACTCAGAAAAAAACTGGTACAAAATAAACAGTAAAACATCTGTCAAATGAGGCACTGAACTTTAGGAAGGGAAAAAACAAGTCCAATATAGGTGGGTGGGTAGAACCAACCAGGTTAGCCTCAGATTTCCCCACAATACTCAATGTAGGTAAGTAACAGTGACGTGAATAAATACAGAATCCTGAAGAAGAATGTGATACAAAGAATGAGAAATGCAGCCAAGCACGGTGGCTCACACCTGTAATCCCAACACTTTGGGAGGCCCAGGAGTTCAAGACCAGCCTGGACAACACAGCGAGACACCACCTCTACAAAAAATACAAAAATTAGCTGGACATGGTGGCAAGCGCCTGTGGTGCCAGCTACTCAGGAGGCTGAGGGGACAGATCACTTGAGCCCAGGAGGTCGAGGCTGCAGTGAGCTGTAAGCATGCTGCTACACTCCAGCCTAGGCACCTGTCTCAAAAAGAGAGAGAGAGAGACAGAGAGAGAAAGCCCAAACAAGAAGTCAAAATAAGATGGCAATACACATTCATAAGTATTGTAAACTTTAAGGACTTTGGTACTTTTTGAAATAAATGCTGGGAAATGAATCAAAATAAAGAATTCTGTCATAGAAAAACGGAGGTGAAAGGGACCAGTGTAGTTACCAACCCCATGTAAATGCATAAATAAAACCAAACCACCATGAATGCTATAAGCTTTTCTATAAATATATATATTTAATAATATATGCTGCCATTGCCAAGGGGCACACACACACGTGTGTGTGTGTATTATTTTCTTGTTGTCATTGGTCCTATTTTCACATTATCAGGATTTATATATAAATTTATATTATCAGGATTTTACATTGTTATTTTCTGTATTATTGTAATTTTACATTATCAGGATTTCTATGTTAAAAAATAATAACAAATTACTAAATATATACATTTATGGTTAGAAAACGAGAAGGGAATGGAGGGAAGGAAAGGCAGAGAGGTACTAAGGAACACATATGTGTTTATTCCCTCATCCTGGACATCAATAAGTCAGTGGGTTCCATCAAGAGTCTCAAAACTACTTAGAGGTTTTTTATCAATTTTCTTCTCTCAACTTTGACTCTTTTAGAAATTAATCTCTTCTTGATATAAATATCTATCTATAGGTCAATAATTTCTTCAACATTACCTTAGCTGGGTTGTCATTCGTATACAACTTGCAGCTTAAAGTATATAAATGGCATACCTATTACAACCCCAGACTTCAGCCTGCGTACATGCCCTGAAAGGTAGATGCAAGGATGTCCAACACTGGGAGGTATCTGTAGGTGGTGGTGGTTATTACCAAGTAGTAGAATATTTTCAACTTTCCTTTATATACTTTGATTTTTTAAATTATGAAAAAAGGCCATTTATCCTAAAGTAACATAGGAAAATAAAATAGAAGGCATGAGACACTCCACCTTCTTGCTCTCCAAAGACAACCACTGCTAACAATTTGCTGTGTATTTTTTCAGATTTGGGCTATACCACCATACACTACACAGAAATGGAATCACCCTTTTCTAACTGATGGCCACTTAGCATAGTCTGAACATTCGATACTTTGTTTCCACCACCACACCTCTTTTTTTTTCCCCTCAAATATAAATAATGCTGCCTAGGTATGAGGTGAGAGGAGTGAAAAAACAAAAAGAAAGGTAAAAAGAAATGATGAGTATTTAAAAGTCTTTTAAAAAATAAATAAAGGCCGGGCGCAGTGGCTCAGTGTAATCCCAGCACTTTGGGAGGCTGAGGCGGGTGGATCACAAGGTCAAGAGGTCGAGACCATCCTGGCTAACACAGTGAAATCCCGTCTCTACTAAAAATACAAAAAAATTAGCTGGGCGTGGTGGTGGGCACCTGTAGTCCCAGCTACTCGGGAGGCTGAGGCAGGAGAATGGCGTGAACCCAGGAGGTGGAGCTTGCAGTGAGCGGAGATCGCGCCACTGCACTCCAGCCTGGGAGACGAGACTCCGTCTCAAAAAATAATAATAATAAAATAAAATAAATAAATAAAAAGAAAAAATAATGCTGCCATTGCCAGGCGGTATAAACCTGTAGCCGCAACTGTTCTGGGGGATGAAGTGGGAGAATCTCTTGAGCCCAGGAGAGTTTGAGGCTGCAGTGAGCTATGATCGCACCACGGCACTCCGGCCTGAACAACAGAGCAAGATCCCATCTTAAAAAAAAAAAAATTAATTAATTTAATTTAAAAAGAAAACTTTGCACTCTCCTTGTACATCTGTGGAAGTATATCTAGAATATAAACTATAAACTGAACTCTAAGTCAAAGGAACATATATATCAAACCACAAAATGTTTACTTCAATGTATTATCCCAGAAACATTATAGGTAACTATTTCCCTCCAGTCTTGCTAACACTGGGTATTTTTACCACTAGCTAACACCGGGCATCCTTCTGCCACTGGCAATTTATCTTTGGTGCATTTATATATTTTTATTTCCCCACCCCTTTTTTTTTTACATTGAGTGATTCTCTTTTTTCTTATTATCTGGATGGGCTTTTTAAGCACTGTGGCCTTTTTTCTTTTTTTGGAGACAGAGTTTCACTCTGTGGCCCAGGCTGGAGTGCAGTGGTGTGTTCATGGCTCACTGCAACCTCTGCCTCCAGGGCTCAAGCAATCCTCCCACCTCAGCCTCCTCAGTAGCTGGGACCACAGGCACAAACCATCATGTCTGACCTTTTTTTTTTTTTTTTTTGTATTTTTGGTAGAGACAAGGTCTTCCTATGTCGCCCAGGCTGGTCTTGAACTCCTGAGCTCACCCGCCACCCCGCCCACCCAAGTGCTGGGATTACAGGTGAGCCCAGCCAATTTGCATAATGTTTGTTGCTATTAGAGTCTAAGGTATGAAGGCAATATTTACATTTAAACCCCCAATTTTCCTAGGCTATTAGTGTGCCATTCAAATGTGTGTCTATAAAATTTATTATAATTAAAGCAAAAGTCTGAAATGTGAAAAAGAAAATTAGCAAGATAATATAATTTTTCTTTTGTGTATTTCGATTGGACTAAGTATGATATGAAACTCAAAAGCCAAACAAGTCAGAATGACAGCTTTGTCTACATTTTGAAATACAACAATCTGAATGACAGGTTTCTAAGATATGACCAAGTATTAAACTACTTTTAATGCAAGTATAAGAAGTAGATTCACATAAAATGCACAAAGTTAAAAACTGGAACAGGTAATACAAATACAAAATGTTCTACTCACAAACACATATTAAGACGGTGTTGACTCTTCATTCCTCTAAGTAGTCTCTACCCACTTCTTGACATAAGAAAGAAGGAATAATGTAAGCAGCAGACCATGCCAGCTCCAATCCAAGATTTCTTCCAAAGGGGAACAACAGGTGTGATTGTGTCGAAGTAGCTGTGACATACTGACACTAATTCTCTCTCTGCTGTATCCTCCCATCATGCCTGAACTCCTCCTCAAACCCTTCCCTAAGACGGCATTAGGAGATCACGTTTCTCTAATTCAAATAACTATTTATTTGTATGTGCTTCTTCTCCTTATCATCACATTAGCAAAAGAAGAGAGCCCTGTTGCATGATCAGAAATGTTGTGCATGAAATATAACTTCCACTGAAAGGCATCTTGTACACGATCTTCTCCATATTAAGTAAAAATGGCTTCTAAGAAAATGGGATGTCCTGGGAAAATACAGGTGAACCTAACTAAGAGGCCTAGGAAAGCACATACATTGAAAGAAAAAATTGGAAGTAATGCATTTGTTAAGGCAAGGGAGCCAAAACTCAAGCCCCCGACTCTAAGTATATCCCCTGCATCACACATAAGACCGTTTCTATGCAAGAGAAATACAAATGAAGGCAATGTTGATGACTTGGACATAGCATGGTGCTTTTCTAACCATTACGGTAATACTTTATACAACAAATTTATAACTGCAAGCAGCATGGAACCACTGAGCACTGTGTGGCAACAGCAATGTGCATTTATTATCTCCGAAGTTATGAAGGTCAAAGTGGAGAAACAGGAGAATTTGGTGAGCAGCTGAGTTGCAAAGCAAACCCTGAATTGTTTGAGAGGTTTAAGAACAGTACATAAAAGCATAAATTAAATATCATTGATAAATAAATTAGCTTCTGCTGATAGCAAGACTGCAACAAACTTTCCCCCAATGAATTGCAGAAAACCATTAATAAAGATAGAAATATTAGAAAGCAAATTTGTGACTGACAAAAACAGACCTTTCTTAAGGAATTCATCTTTTGTAAGATAAGAAAATGTGTCAGGCTAACATTGCTTTTCTATTTAAAAAACTGAGAGAGATGTTAAGCTAAAGCCTTTGCTGATATACTCTGAACACCCAACAATACTTAAGACCAAGCCGTAAAACAAACGCAAGGACTCATCACAACCTATGACATTACATGTCAATTACTGATGCAGTTTCTGATGCAGGATGATGATGAAGACAAAACTCCTTTAACTAAGGACTTTAAGGAAGAACCTAAGACGACAAATGAATTCATCAAAACGAAAATGAATTAATCAAATAAGAAACCAATCCCTTTCAATTTATTGCTGACCTCCAAAGTTTACAGAAAGTCATCTCCCAAAGCAAAAATTATTAGATCTTACTAAGAAGACTGGGTTGAGAGAATAGCTTTGTCGTCCAGGCTGGAGTGCAGTGGCACAATCATGGTTCACTAAAGCCTTGACCTCCTGGGCTCAGGCAACCCTCCTGAGCCTCCTGAGTAGCGGGTCTATAGGTACATGTCACCATGCCCAATTAATTTTCGTGGTTTTTGTAGAGGCAGGGTTTCACCATGATGCCCAGGCTGGTCTCGAAGTGGGCTCAAGCGATCTGCCCACCTCGGCCTCCCAAAGTGCTGGGATTACAGGTATGAGTCACTGCACCTGACAGAAACTAGTATTTTTAAGGCTTTATATAATGCAAGAAAGGGGTGGAAATTTGTTATGTAGATATATTTAGAGCATTTCAGTCACAACCCTTAATGTAATAATCCAGGCAAGGATGATCAATGGATGCTAAAACCATTCAGTGAAAAGGTCACTGGAGAACGGAATATGATGCCCAAGCATCATCCCCCAGATTACTCACCAGCACAAAGAGATAATGCATCTTGACAACAGAGAAATCTGGCAATCACCAAATAACTGTTCAAATTTGGAACCATTAACCCAAGAACGTGTATCTTCTTATCTGATGCAAAATGGTATACACAAGCTTCATCTATGACATACTCTTGCCCCTCCCCCAAAATGTTTACACTGAATCAAATCAAGCTTCTTAGACCTGCACTTTCTAATATAATAGCCACTAGTCGCATGTGGCTACTAAGCACCTAAGAAGTGGCTAGTCTTAGTAGAGATGCGCTGCAAATGTAAAATATAAACTGGATTTTTGAAGACTTTGTGAGAAAAAAAAGTTATGCTGATTGCATCTTGAAATTTTATTTTAGGTGTATTGTTAAATAAATTATTAAAATGAATTTTACCTATCTTTTTACATTTCTAAACGTGGTTACAATTTTAAAAACACGTATTAGGCTCTCATTTGTGGTTCCCGTATTTCTATTAGATAGTACTGCTATAGTTTGCAGGAAATATAGGGGATGTGGAAATAAGTGAAATCATTGCTTTATTTATAAAGTGAGATGGGGTCTCACTATATTGTCCAGGCTGGTCTCAAACTCCTGGGTTCAAGTGATCCTCCCAACTCGGCCTCCCAAAATGCTGGGATCACAGGCACGAGCCACCATGTCCAGCCAGTTAAATGATTTATTGAGAAAATAGTTAGAAAAATCCACAATGTTGAATAGGATACTCTACTTAACAACTAGTTTAAAATCTTCAAAAATCCAATCTCAAGAGGATTCTTAGGGCCATCAAAGTATTCTGTATGATACTGTAACGGTAGATACACGTCAAATATTTCTCTAAACCCATAGAATGTACGACACCAAAAGTGAACCCTGATATAAACAATGGATTGTGGGCGATGACGTGTCAATGTAGTTCATCAGTCATAACAAAAGTACCATGCCGGTGGAGGGTGTTGATAAAGGGGAGGTGTGCATGTGTGGGGTGTGGGGTATATGGGAAATCTCTACTTTCTGCTCCATTGTGCTATGAACCTAAAACTGCTCTAAACAAATTAAGTATTAACAAAAAGGCAAAGAATTGTTGGGCAGGGGAGGGATGCAACACATAAACACTGAGCAGATCCAGGATCAGAAAAAAATAGCTGTTACACATTCTGGAACAACTGGGAAAAGTTTAATAGCTGTAATTAATGTCAAAATGATACTATGATTATGGATGAGAATATTCTTATTCTTAGGAATGGCAAACTAAACTGAGAAGTGAGATATCATGTCTGCCACTTACTCACATTCAAATGGTTCGACCAAACTGGGGCAAGGAGAAGAGGAAATGAAGTATTTTAGTTTGGGGATTTTTAGTAGGCTAGAAAAGCCTTGTTTTTTCCCACTTAAAATAATCAGGCCAGAAGCTGGGTGCAGTGGCTCACGCCTGTAATCCCAGCACTTTGGGAGGCCAAAGCGGGTGGATCACTTGAGGTCAGAAGTTCGAGACCAGCCTGGCCAACATGGGCCATGAACCACCCCATCTCCACTAAAAATACAAAAATTAGCCAAGCATGGTGGCGTGAGCCTATAATCTCAGCTGCTCGGGAGGCTGAGGCAGAGAACTGCTTGAACTCAGGAGGTGGAGGCTGCAGTGAGCCAAGATCACACCACTGCACTCCAGTCTGGGAGACAAAGCAAGATTCCGAGTAAAAAAATGAAAAATAATTTAAAAAAGAGTCTTGGCTCAAATGCCAGATTCTCCTAAAATCTTCCTAAGTCAGAAAGGCAAATTAACTTTCTTGTCTATGTTACCAGGCACTATTTAAATGTATCTGATAGGGCCAGGCATGGTGCCTCACACCTGTAATCCCAGCATTTTGGGAGGCCAACCCGGGCGGTTGGAGGCCAAGTCAGGCAGATCATCTGAGGTCAGGAGTTCGAGACCAGCCTGGCCAAAATGGTGAAACCCTATCTCTACTAAAAGTACAAAAATTAGCCAAATGTGGTGGTGTGCGCCTATAGTCCCAGCTACTGGGGAAGCTGAGACACGAGAATGGCTTGAACCTGGGAGGCAGAGGTTGTAGTGGGCCAAGATCACACCACTGCACTCCAGCCTGGG
>NW_012102166.1:1176452-1182092 GCF_000951045.1 Mandrillus leucophaeus
GACAAAGCAAGATTCCGAGTAAAAAAATGAAAAATAATTTAAAAAAGAGTCTTGGCTCAAATGCCAGATTCTCCTAAAATCTTCCTAAGTCAGAAAGGCAAATTAACTTTCTTGTCTATGTTACCAGGCACTATTTAAATGTATCTGATAGGGCCAGGCATGGTGCCTCACACCTGTAATCCCAGCATTTTGGGAGGCCAACCCGGGCGGTTGGAGGCCAAGTCAGGCAGATCATCTGAGGTCAGGAGTTCGAGACCAGCCTGGCCAAAATGGTGAAACCCTATCTCTACTAAAAGTACAAAAATTAGCCAAATGTGGTGGTGTGCGCCTATAGTCCCAGCTACTGGGGAAGCTGAGACACGAGAATGGCTTGAACCTGGGAGGCAGAGGTTGTAGTGGGCCAAGATCACACCACTGCACTCCAGCCTGGGCGACAGAATGAGACTCTGTCTCAAAAATAAACAAATGAATAAATAAATGGCTTCAAGTCTTTTTTATGTGTTTGTCTGCTTGCTTGAGACAGGGTCTTGCTCTGTTGCCAAGGCCGGAGTGCAGTGACATGATCCTGGCTTACTGCAACCTCCGCCTCCTGGGCTCAGATGATCCTCCCACTTCAGCCTCCTGAGTACCTGGGACTACAGGCATGTACAACCATGCAGACTAATTTTTTGTATTTTTTGTAGCGATGGGGCCTCACCACGTTGCCCAGGCTGGTCTCAAACTCCTGAGCTCAACTGATTTACACGCCTCAGCCTCCTGATGTGCCGGGATTACAGGCATGAACCACCGCTCCCAGTCCTCAAGTCTTATTACAATACTAATCAGCTGTAACAGGCAAGTATTTTCTAGCTACTTGATTCTTAATCTCATTCCCTCCCAATACTGGACAAAACAGACTACAAATTTAGACTCTAACTAAGTGGTTTCCGGAGCAAAGTGTTTTCAGATAGGTACTCAAGATTCCCTACTCTTGCTACACCACTAGGCTGTTCTCCCAGGCTCCCAGAACTCGGGTAACCCTTAAATAATGACACATATTCAAACCAGTATTCTTCCTAGGGCATCCTGAATAATATGGTTCTGTTTTCTGACGTGGGTGGACTTTTCATGCTCTACCTCAGTGGTTTTAAAACTTCAACCAACTATTTCTTCACCTGCTAGCGGTTACATGGTATTCGTTTTAAAATAACTCTTAAACTTGTATGTATCTACATTGCATGTATCACATATATACCCACTATTCTGTATAAGTGAAAATATGAAAGAGACATATGCTGGAAAGACCAAAAAGTAAAATAAAGAGAGCTTAAGAGACTTCTAAACAACTGAATCTTTTCCTTAAACACAAAAAAAATCCACCCAAAGGAATTTACAAATACAATGTAATCCCTGTATCAAAATCCCAACAACTTTTTTTGCAGAAATAGAAAAACCCATCCTAAAATTCACATCCCAAATCGCCAAAACATGCTTGAAAACAAGAACAAAGTTGGAGAACTCCCAGGTACTGATTCCAAAGTTTACTACAAAACGACAATAATCAAAACAGTGTGGTACTGGCAAAAAGACAGACATACAGACCAATGAAACAAAATAAAAGCCTAGAAATAAAACCCTTGCACATACGGCCAACTGATTGTCAACAAGGGTGACCAGACCACTCAATGAGGAAAGAAAATCTTTCAATAAACAATGCTAGGGGCCGGGCGTGGTAGCTCACACCTGTAATCTCAGCACTTTGGGGAGGCCAAGGCGGGCGGATCACGAGGGTCAGGAGATTGAGACCATCTTGGCTAACACAGTGAAACCCCGTCTCTACTAAAAATACAAAAAAAACCAGCCAGGCGTGGTGGCGGGCGCCTGTAGTCCCAGCTACTCAGGAGGCTGAGGCAGGAGAATGGCGTGAACCCAGGAGGCGGAGCTTGCAGTGAGCCGAGATCATGCCACTGCACTCCAGCCTGGGCGACAGAAAAAAACACTAGGGAAACTGGATATCCATAAGCAAAAGAATGAAGGACTCTTTCCTTACATGATATGCAAAAATTAACTCTAAATGAAATGAAAACTTAAACATAAGAGCTTAAACTATAAAACTCTCAGGTGAAAAATAAGAGAAAATCTTCATGACACTGGATTTGGCAACAAACTCTTGGACATGACACCAAGATCAAAGGAGACAAAAGAAAAAATAAATGATTTGCATTGAAACTTAAAACTTTTATTCATCAAAAGCAACCCCCAAAAAATGGGAAAAATATTTGCAAATCACATATCTGATAGAGGATTAATATCCAGAATACAAAAAGAACTCATACAACTCAATAACAACAACAAAACCAATGCAAAAATGGGCAAATGACTTGAATAGGCATTTCTCCAAAGATGAAAAGATGGCTGGTCAACAAGCACAATGCAAAGATGCTCAGTATCACTAATAATAAAAGAAATTCAAAACCACAATGAGATACCACTTCACACCAATTAGAACTGCTATTATTAAACACACACACAGAAAATGACAAGTGTTGACAAGAATGCAGAGAAATTAGAACCCTGTGCATTGCTAATGTCACAAGGATGTAACCATTGTGAAAGGCAGTATGGCATGTCCTCAAAATATTAAACTTAGAATTACCATATGATCCAGCAATTTCACTTCTGGTTATATATGCAAAAGAATTAATGCAGGGGCTCAAACAGATGTTTGCACACCAATGTTCAAAGCAGCATTTTTCACAACAATCAAAATGTGGAAATAACCCATGTCAACCAATAGAAGAATGGATAAACAAAATGTGTAGTATAGTATATACACATACAACGGGACGTTATTCAGCTTTAAAAAGGAATGAAACTATGATACATTCTACAACATGAACGAACTTGAAAATATTATGCTAAGTGAAATAAGCCAGATACAAAAGGATAAATATTGTATGATTCCACTTACATGAAAATACCTTGTGGCCAGGCATGGTGGCTCACACCTGTAATCCCAGCACTTGGGAGGCCAAGGCGGGTGGATCACCTGAGGTCAGAAGTTTGAAACCAGCCAGGCCAACATGGCGAAACCATGTCTCTACTAAAATACAAAAATTGACCGGGTGCGGTGGCTCACACCTGTAATCCCAGCACTTTGGGAGGCCGAGGCAGATGGATCACCTCAGGTCAGGAGTTCAAGGCCAGCCTGACCAACATGGCCAAGCCCTGTCTCTACTAAAAATACAAAATTAGCCAGGCATGTCTATTACAGGCTCATGTCTGTAATCCCAGCTACTCGGGAGGCCAAGCCAGGGAGAATCACTTCAACCCAGGAGGCAGAGGTTGCAGTGAGCCAAGATCACGCCATTGCACTCCAGCCTGGGTGACAGAGCAAGACTCTGTCTCAAAAAACAAAACAAAACAAAACAAAAAAAAAACAAAAACTAGCCAGGCATAGTAGCGGGCAGCCCTGATCCGGCAACTTGGGAGGCTGAGGCAGGAGATTCACTTAGAACCGGGAACAAGAAGTCGTAGTGAGCCAAGATCGCACCACTGCACTCCAGCCCGGGAAACAGAGTGAGACTCTGTCACAATTAAAAAAAAAAAAAAAAAAAAGAAAGAAAGAAAAAGAAAATACCTTGAGAAGTTAAATTCAGAGACAGAAAATAGAATGGGGGTTGCCAGGGGCTGGGGATAAAGAGGGATGAGGAATTACCGGTTTGTGTGTTTGTTTATTAAGACTTAGTTAAGGGCAGTAGTGAGAAGGGGGGAAGAGTACAATGGAGGAGTTAAAAAGTCCGATATACAAATCTGAAGTGTGGGACACATCAAATGGAAGCCAAGCATATTCCCACCTCCTTGTGTGGCAGATCCTAAAATACAGATGGACTGTGTCATTACTCTGAATCACCCTCAAGCCTTCGATGCGGCCCACACCCAAAGAAGGCACCATTAATAATCTACCATGTACTTAAGATTCCTCCCAATACAGTACTCAGCAGCCACACCCGCCAAATAAATCCATGATGAGACATCTGCCATCCTTGCCTTAATATAACTGACCTCTGAGAACAAATCTGCCCTCCTCTTCCTTCTGCAGGAACCCTTTCTCCTTTCCTTTCTGTAGAGTTTCTCCTATGACAGGCCCATTTTGGCCCATGTGCAGTGCAAGTAGGCCGATATGCTCAGTCTCACTGTTAAAGAAACAGATAGTAGAAATAACTCCGAACTTCTTAGTTTTGGAAAGAATATCAAATTCCACCAAGTTGCAAGTCATTATTTTACAGAATGGAAACTTAAGCCTTGACTAGAATGATGGTTAATCTGGTTCTCCCAGCAGAGAACCCATATATTAAGATAAACTAGCCTGGCTCTCTTTAAAAATTAAGTGAACAAAATGAGAAATGCTTTTCACAAGTTAATTTTTAAAGTAAATGTACACGGTGTATATTATTTTATGATGTCTAAAATATCAACATATTGGATTTTTTGCAAAAGCCCTTTACTACCTATGCATACAAAAAAAAGTTCTTCCCTTGGGTGATTTAATAGACCTAGTAAATGTCAGATAACTTAAATATTTTGGCTAACAAGAGATACAATAAAGTCTATGATTCTGATCTGAATTCATTGCCCTATACCCTGACCACTGCAGAGAACGCAATAAAGTAAGAGGATGCTGTCACGCTTGCTTCTTAGCTTCTTTTGCATTCCTCTGTATCTTATTCCATTTACAACAATTTATCTGCATGACATACCAAGAACCCATAAAATAACCCTGAAATTATTTATACATTTATTCAAACTTATAAAAGAAACCTAAGCACATAGAAAATTGGAATTCATCTAAAATTTTTTTCAAAATTAAATTAGGAAATTATGTGACTACCACTTGATGGGCTTCTGTGCTGCATTAAAAAATGACAATGGCGGCCTGGTGTGGTGGCTCACGCCTGTAATCCCAGCACTTATGGAGGCGGAGGCAGGTGGATTGCCTGAGCTCAGGAGTTCAAGACTAGCCTGGGCAACATGGTGAAACCCCGTCTCTACAAAAATACAAAAAATTAATCAGGCGTGGTGGCGTGTGCTGTAGTCCCAGCTACTCTGGAGGCTGAGGCAGGAGAATTGCTCAAACCCGGGAGGCGGAGGTGGGAAAAAAATACACCAAAACCATACATTATTGTATTCAGGTGAAATGAGACTGAGGCTGGGCACACCAGCTCACACCTGTAATCCCAGCACTTTGAGAGGCTGAGTTGAGTGGATCGCTTTAACCCAAGAGTTCGAGACCAGTCTGGGACCAGTTCTGAGCCCAGGAGTTCAAATCAAGTGGATCACTTGAGCCTGGGAATTTAAGACCAGTCTCGGCAACATGGCTAAACCCGGTCTCTACAAAAAACTTTTCAAAAAAAATTAGCCGGGGCTGGGTGCAGTGGCTCATGCCTGTAATCCCAGCACTTTGGGAGGCTGAGGTGAGTGGAACACCTGAGGTCAGGAGTTCGAGACCAGCCTGGCCAACATGGTGAAACAAACCCCCCCATCTCTACTAAAAATACAAAAATTAGCTGGGTGTGGTGGTGCGTGCCTCTGGTCTCAGCTACTCAGGAAGCTGAGGCAGGAGAGTTGCTTGAACACGGGAGGCGGAGGTTGCAGTGAGCC
>NW_012102166.1:1183682-1185223 GCF_000951045.1 Mandrillus leucophaeus
TGGCACTTTGATACAGTTAATAGTGGAAATACAAATTAGCAAAGCCTTTCTAGAAGGCAATCAGTAATATTTATGAAGAACCTCAAAAATATTTATTTTCCTTGACTAAGAAATGAACAGAAATTTCTGAAGAGAAATAATCAAGGATTATGTATAAATGTTTTCATAAGGAAAATCCACAGAAGCATTAGTTATCATTTAAGTGGTTTACAATTATAATTTGAAAACCCAGAAGTCAAGATGTGGGGAATATGAGAGTACCAGCATATGAAAGAATGCTCTGCATCTATTTAAAACACTTTAAAAGAGCATTTCAGGACATGGGGAAATAGTCACAATTTTTTAAAAGATAAGATATTCTAAATATATCTAACTCTTAAAACACATACACTACACACTTTTGACAACAAAAAGCTTTAGCCGAATCTTGTCTTCTAGTTTAAAGGTGTCAGTGTGGGCACATGTGCTCATCTCCTCTCCCTCCTAAGAAGTTAAATAAATTTTTCTAAAGAAATTTAAAAATAACTTTTTAATTTAAAATATTTATTAAAAAGACCAGGTGGATTGCCCATGGCTCTGAAAGATGAAAACGATGGAAGAACGTGAACTGAGTAAGCAGAGTGGAGGGAGCAGAGAGCAGAATACTCACAGAGGAGCTGCAGCGAAGGAGGAAGGCTAATCTTCTGGGCAGAACCCCAGAGAGGCGCCAGTTCAGTGACCGTCGTACGAGGAAGGTCAGTAGTGAGAAGTGGGACTGAAAACATCTGTCATAGCAAGAAGTCAACAGAGAATGTCTAAAGTTGATAAACCAAAAAATAAACACTATAAATATATTATTTAGAAGCATGGAGTTAAGCCCCCAGGAGATTTGAACCTGAAAGGTTTTAAAAGCAATTGCCTCTGGGGAATTCTTCATTATCCTTCACTGAATGCATTGTTCACTGTTAGGCCTCTAGAATCACTGCTATTTGATTATTTGGGTTTTTTAAAGCTAAGTATATACACAAATATAGATAATGTTGATTTTTAAGTTTTTATTCTTTTTTTATTTTACATTGTGTTCACTTTGCTTTCATACACAAACCTCAATTTTACTTCTTGTCTACTAAGTCAGAGGCTATATCCTATCTGGCAGTACTTTTCAACCTTAAGTCACACAGTCATGAAACAGATCTAGTGGGACATAACCAGCACCCATTTTTCCTAACGGAAATGAAAAATAAAATAGGGATATTGTTGGTGAAACTTTCATTTCAGCTATAAATGTTTAATAAAATACGTGTGCTGGGGTACTATGGAAAATACCTTCCCTATTGTATCTACTCTCAACCCAGCAGGCAGAAGTAACCCTGGAAAAACGTGAGTCACGTCATGTCACTATACCAACGGCTTCCCATTCTCACTCAGAGCAGTGGCCTGTATGGTGGCCTATAGGGTCCTTCAGAATTAACCAGCATCTCTCTCCAACCTTCAGCTAACTGCTCTGCCACCTCCCTCCAGCGCTCAGGGGCTTTAACCAGCATCTCTCTCCAACCTTCAGC
>NW_012102166.1:1186712-1187863 GCF_000951045.1 Mandrillus leucophaeus
GGGAGGCTGAGGTAGATGGATTGCTTGACCCTGGGAGGTAGAGGTTGTAGTGAGCTCAGATGGTACCACTGCACTCCAGCCTGGGCGAATGAGACTCCGTCTCAAAAAAAAAAAAAAGACTGAGACTCTTCTTTCTACTATTAATCAACTTCTTAGAAGATACTATTTCCACAATTTAAGGACTTTAATATATTTAAAATGTAAGACATTTTTGTGGTTGATTAAGGATTTCAACCACAACTGAAATCAGGGTTGTCTTCAAAATAATACTGAAGTATCTTTTGTAACCAATTCATAAACCATCTCTCTCTTCCCAGTATCACTTTTTCTTACTATCCTGACTAGTCCATTGCCATTAGGCTTGTTTAAAGGTAAGCTTTTTTTCCCTTAAGATTTATAGTAATGTCAGTAAGGTTCTCTTAGACTAAAACTAAATAAGGACTAAACTATCACCAGTAGCAATTCCTAATGGAATTAAGCCAAATATTGAGCAATTCCCTGATGACAATTCATGACTCACTGGGAGAACGCTTAAGTATCATGCTCTCTAAGTGGAAAGACTAGTTTAGCTAGACTACCCAGAGCAATGAGTTACGTCTCATGAGTCTACAACGTTTTACATGTATGAAGTACACTCATGGAAGTGTCTAACAATTTAACACCTTCTACAGTATGAGGCAACAGGAAACATGAAGACAGCAACAATCAAAAATCTAAATGACAGCAGATTTCTAACACAAGCCAAAGCCCAACTGTTTCTAGATCAACTGTTGCCAAGTTTCTCCCAGGCACTTTTCCATACCCCACTCCAAATTCAAAGCTATCTTCAAATTTTTCACAGTCTTACTTGATTTTAGGAATGGGAAACATTAGTCTAAGTGTCAAAAAAATAAATAGAAAGCCTACTTAATTGGATGATTTAAAAAAATAAAATTTCGGCCAGACGCAGTGGCTCACGCCTGTAATCCCAACACTTTGGGAGGCCGAGGTGGGAGGATCACCTGAGGTCAGGAGTTCGAGACCAGCCTGGCCAATGTGGTGAAACACGGTCTCTACTGAAAACACAAAAATTAGCCGGGTGTGGTGGCACAAGCCTGTAATCCCAGCTACTTGGGAGGCTGAGGCAGGAGAATTGCTTGAACCTGGGAGGC
>NW_012102166.1:1190423-1210175 GCF_000951045.1 Mandrillus leucophaeus
TGCTCTGCCACCTCCCTCCAGCGCTCAGGGGCTTTAACCAGCATCTCTCTCCAACCTTCAGCTAACTGCTCTGCCACCTCCCTCCAGCGCTCAGGTCAGCCCCCTTTCAGGGCCTTTGTGCTTGTTGTACCTAACCTCTACATGATTCACTCCTTTACCTGAGTTCCTCGGTCCGCTGTCACCCTATTTTTAATGAAACCCCACCCCCTTACACACTCCTTATTTTATCCTCTTTGCCTGTTCTAGTTTCCACACAGCACTCTACACTTTCTATTAATTCTTCTCTCTCCTACCCTGACCACAATGCAAGTTCTATAAGAACAAGGGTTTTCGTTTATTTACTGATATAGCCCCAGGACCTGTGACAGTCTCTGGCAGTAAATATTTGCCCAATAAATGAATTACTTAAAAATATGTATCACTTTAGGAAAACGCCATGCCACTGACAGTGAAACACAACAATCCTTAAGTTTGGAACACAAGAAATTTGGATAACAATTTTGATGGTTGAGGATAAGCTACAATTCAGACGCTAGACCGTAAATTCCACCTATCGCAATATTAAGTTGCTGGCATACTCTAAATGTGCAAGTCTACTGAAATAACCTTTGTTAACATCAAAAGTAATGTAAAGAATGTTTGTATCTCAGCCATCATTTCAAAAAAAGGAAGAGAAGAAAAAAACTTACGGGAGAACCTGTTCTCTAAACAGCTAAACTATTTAAAATGTAAAAGACGGGCTGGGCGCAGTGGCTCATGTCTGTAATCCCAGCACTTTGGGAGGCCGAGGCAGGCAGATCACCTGATCTCACAAGTTCGAGACCAGCCTGGCCAACATGGTGAAACCCCATCTCTACTAAAAATACAAAAATCAGCTGGGTGCTGGCCAGGTGTGATGGCTCACACCTGTAATCCCAGCACTTTGGGAGGCTGAGGCAGGCGGATCACGGGGTCAGGAGATCGAGACCATCCTGGCTAACACAGTGAAACCTTGTCTCTACTAAAAATACTAAAAATTAGCCAAGTGTGGTGGCAGGCGCCTGTGGTCCCAACTACTCGGGAAGCAGAGGCAGGAGAATCTCTTGAACCCAGGAGGCAGAGGTTGCAGTGAGCTGAGATCGTGCCACTGCACTCCAGCCTGGGTGACAGAGACTCTGTCTCAAAAAAAAAAAATTAAAAGACTTACACCTTTTGCATAAATCGCAGTGAAAGTCTCACTTAGTAACCACAAGTTGCACACGTTCACAATTTTCACTATTCCCTTCAGCCCTGAATGAAGACCAGGGGGCTTATCACTGATCACCTTCATTTCTTCAGAATAAAACAAAGAGGTGACTGGCATTCATGAGAAAATCACATAGCAGGTCTTGAATTGTGGCACATGAATGGCAGAACATGTTATAATTTCCATGAAAAAAAATTTTTTTTTTTGGACAGGGTCTCACTCTGTTGCCCAGGCTGGAGTACAATGGCATGATCATGGCTCACTGCAGCCTAGGCTCCTAGGCTCAAGCCATCCACCTGCCTTGGCCTTCTAAAGTGCTGGGATTACAGGCATAAGCCACTATGCAAGGCACATTTCCATTATATTTTTCTAGTATATTTTGTAACACTGAATGAAAAAAAAATCTTCAATAGATTTTCAATGACAGGGGAAAAAGTCATTGAACACTTCTCCCTCATAAACAAAAACACATAGCAAAATCAGATTTCTACTGTGTACAAAAGTTTATCCAACTGCAAAAAACAGTATATCTAAGCTTGCAAATAATGGCTTTTCTATATTTCATGCCATTAATAAAACTCAAGACTTGATAAAATCATTTTACTCATCACTTCTTAGAGAGTAAATTTTAATATTAGCCACTGTGTAACTGGTTTTAACCCATCTGCTCAAAAACAATGTGGTTTTACCTGTTTGTTTGTTTTTGAGAGGGAGTCTCTGTCGCCCAAGCTGGAGTGCAGTGGCACAATCTCAGCTCACGGAAACTTCTGCCTCCCCAGTTCAAACGATTCTCCTGCCTCAGCCTCCCGAGTAGCTAGGATTACAGGCGCCCACCACCACGCCCGGCTAATTTTTGTATTTTTAGTAGAGACGGGTTTCACCATGTTGGCCAGGCTGGTCTCGAACTCCTGACCTCAAGTGATCCACCTGCTTCAGCATCCCAAAGTGCTGGGATGACAGGTGGTTTTACCTGTTTCACTGTTAAGTAAAAGCTTTTTTAAAAAGAGGGAAATAAATGAGACAAGTTGAAAGAACAACGCACAGACATAAATATATAAAATTGAATGAAGTACTGAAGCCACTGGCAAAATGAAAACCACATCACATATAGGAAGTGGTCAACCTGATACTGATGAAAACAAACATGGTATCAAACAAAATCTCAAGAAAATTACATCGAGCACAGCAGAAAAGAACAAAGGAAGCATTTAGAAAACTAATGAAATGGAAGACAGGAAATGAAGACAAACTATCGTAAAACTGATGTTTCTTGAGTAAAGAAAAATAAAAATGAATCATATTAAAAGGTATATAAGAAAATATTCCTGAATCTGCAGTTTGAATGGCTTACCATTTAACAGGAAAATGTAATAGAGAATCACACCAAGACCGAGTTATATCCTGATGAAGTTACTGAACTTCAAGGATAAAGAAAGAATTCTAGCAATACTCAGGCAGAAGTAGGTCACCTACAAAGGGAAAAAAACAGTCAGGCTGGCCCAGACTTTTCTAGAGTAACCCTAGATGCCAGAAGATAATGGAACAGTGTCTGCTGGGTATTAAGGGAAAGGGAAATGTAGCCCAAAAATCCTGTAACCAGCCAAAACATCATTTTGCTTGTGAAAGCCACTAACAGACATTTTTAAACATAAGAGCACTCAACCACTCCTGAAAAAACTATTTGATAAACACAATAGATTTAAATATATTAAAGCTATAGCTTTATAATACCCACAGAACTACAAACTACCATGTTTATTCTAGGATGTACCTTTTTCACATTTGTCTATCTGAAATCAGCATGCGTATTTCAATCAACGGAATGTCATACTTTCCCATGTTTATCACATTTGTCTATCTGAAATCAGCATGCGTATTTCAATCAACGGAATGTCATACTTTCCCATGTTTATTCTAGGATGTACCTTTTTCACATTTGTCTATCTGAAATCAGCATGCGTATTTCAATCAATGGAATGTCATACTTTCTTTGACAGCATTTACCTGTATTAATGGTACACAAAATAACGAAGCACACAACCACCAATGGTATCTGAGACATAACGAAATACAGTATATAAGAGAGAAGGGAAAGCAAATAAAGAAAACCATGTAGTTTAAAAGAAGAAAACCAGGCCAGAGGCTGTAGCTCACCCCTGTAATCCCAGCACTTTGGAAGGCCGAGGCGGGCGGATCACTTGAGGTCAGGAGTTCAAGACCAGCCTGGCCAACACGATGAAACCCGGTCTCTACTAAAAATACAAAAAATTAGCTGGGCATGGTGGTAGGCACCTGTAGTCTCAGCTACTCGGGAGGCTGAGGCAGGAGAATCACTTGAACCCAGGAGACGGAGGTTACAGTGAGCCCGAGATCACGCCACTGCACTCCAGCCTGGGCAACAGAGCTAGACTCTGCCTCAAAAAAAAAGAAAAGAAAAGAAAAGAAAAGAAAGAAAACCAAAAGCGAACTATAGATGACAACAAAACAAATACACTAATATTATATAAGCAAAGCAAAATATGCAACATTAATGTAAATGATTAAAAGCATCTCAAATTGAGTCAAGACTAACCTTGATCCAACTACAAGGGTCTACAAGACACAAACCTAAAATAGAGACTTTGATAAGTTAAAAGTAAAAGGTTAGATAAAAGTATATCTAGCAAGTATAAACACCCTTTTAAAACCAGTTGAATTCAAACTGAAAAATTAAAGGAGGCAGAAAAGGGTCATTTCTTATAATGATCAAGATTACAATCTATAAAGATATGTTATAAAACTATATACACCAAAATCTTCATAATACATAGTTAGAACAAAAACTTCTTTTTTTTTTTTTTTGAGACGGGGTCTTGCTCTGTCGCCCAGGCTGGAGTACAATGGTGCGAGGCTCACTGCAACCTCCGCCTCCCGGGTTCAAGGGATTCTCCTGCCTCAGCCTCCAGAGTAGCTGGGATTACAGGCGTGCACCACCACACCCAGCTAATTTCTGTATTTTTAGTAGAGGCGACGTTTCACCATTTTGGCCAGGCTGGGATTACATGTGAGCCACCGCGCCCGGCCAGAACAAAAATTTTAAAGAAATATAAGAAAAACCTTTAGGCAGAAGTAAGAATATAAGAGGATTACCATTTCCTGAAAGATCAAATACATAAACGACAAAATGGCTGAACATATGAAAGAATGAGATCAAGTCTCTATGCAACAGTTATAAAAACTGATCATCTATTTAGGCCATTAACACCTCAAACATTTCAAGAAAGCAGAAATAGTCTATACCACAATCTGAGAATGAAACAATGAAGTTACTCCCCTTAATGCAGTAGACTTGACAGTTATGTACTGTCTCTCCTTAAATTACTTCAAGTAATTGAATGGACTAATGTAAATCAAAATCAATAGAGATTACCTAGAAAATAATAATGATAAAAACTGCCCATATAAAAATCTCTGGTACGACTGGGCCCAGTGGCTCATGCCTGTAATCTCAGCACTTTGGGAGGCTGAGGCAGGCAGACTGCTTGAGCTCAGGAGTTCAAGACCAGCCTGGGCAATATGGCAAAACCCTGTCTCTACAAACAATAAAAAAAAGTTAGGGGGGCATCCTGGCGCATGCCTGCAGTCCTAGCTACTTGAGAGGTTATGGTGGGAGGATCCCTTGAGCCCAGGAGGTCAAGGCTGTAATCAGTTGTGTTCACACCACTATACTCTAATCTGTGTTAACAGCAGGAGACATCATCTCAAAAAAAAAAAAGAAAGAAAGAAAGAAAAGGAAAAAGAAAGTGGGCGCAGTGGCTCACGTCTGTAATCTCAGCACTTTGGGAGGTTGAGACAGGTGGATCACCTGATGTCAGGGGTTCGAAACCAGCCTGGTCAACATAGTGAAACCCTGAGTCTACTAAAAATACAAAATTAGCCGGGCGTGGTGGCGCATGCCTGTAATCCCAGCTACTCGGGAGGCTGAGGCAGGAGAGTCGTTGGAACCCGGGAAGTGGAGGTTGCAGTGAGCCGAGATCACGCCATTGCACTCCAGCCTGGGCAACAAGAATGAAACTCCGTCTCAAAAAAAAGAAAGAAAGAAAGAAAGAAAGAAAGAGAAAAAACCTTTGGTACACTAATAAAGTTATACTCAGGGGAAGAGCCACAGCCTAAACACCTTCAACCGAGCAAGAATTAAATGAGCATTCAACTCAAGGTTAAAAAATAAACGTTTAAAAATCAGATAAAGGGAATTCAAAGTTACTCAAGTAAGAGAACAGAAGCCTGCAGAATTAATTCTAAAACCTAGGAGCGGCCAGGCACAGTGGCTCATGCCTGTAATCCCAGCACTCTGGGAGGCCGAAGCGGTCAGATCACGAGGTCAGGAGATCAAGACCATCCTGGCTAACACGGTGAAACCCCATCTCTACTATAAATACAAAAAATTAGCCAGGCATGCTGGCACGTGGCTGTAGTCCCAGCTACATGGGAGGCTGAGGCAGGAGAATCGCTTGAACCTGGGAGGCGGAGGTTGCAGTGAGCTGAGATCGCACCACTGAACTCCAGCCTGGGTGACAGAGTGAGACTCCATCTCAAAAAAAAAAAACCTAGGCACTATATTTTGATGGGAGGGGAAAATAAAACAGACAAACTATTAGCTGGACTAAAACGACAATTATATGAAATGAGGGACTGAAAAGGAAGTAAGATAATAGAGAAGAAATCAAAATAAGCATAAAATACATTTGCAGTAAATCCTAAGCTGCTAAATTTTAAACATAGATACAACAGATGATTTTCTAGGAAAATATAAATTGTCAAAAGCATCTAATAGAATTAGAAAATACTTCAATAACTTCTGAACATTCGCATGAGTTACACAGTTAGCTCCCCACCCATTCCAAATACCAGTCTCAGACATTTTCATAGTAAGTAAAGAGTAATTTCAATTCTTGTATTAAACTATCCTATGAAACAGAAAAGCTTCCCAATTCATTTCCTGAGCCAACTGTGCATAGACAGCAGAGTATACTCAATAAAAATTCTAAATTATAATAGCAAACTCTGTATTGTATTTATCTCAGACACTGGTCTAACTAGGCAGTATGCGTGCTTCAACTCATTTACTCTCAAAACAATTTGATGATCTGGAGTGAGAGTCAAAATATTTAACTCCTGGCCTCAGCCTCCCAAAGTGCTAGGATTACAGGTGTGAGTCACCGCACCCAGCTGAGAGCTTTTTTCATATGGAGTTTCACTCTTGTTGCCCAGGCTGGAGTGCAGTGGCATGATCTCGGCTCACTGCAACCTCCAACTCCCGGGTTCAAGGGATTCTCCTGCCTCAGCCTCCAGAGTAGCTGGGATTACAGGCGTGCACCACCACACCCAGCTAATTTCTGTATTTTTAGTAGAGGCGACGTTTCACCATTTTGGCCAGGCTGGGATTACATGTGAGCCACCGCGCCCGGCCAGAACAAAAATTTTAAAGAAATATAAGAAAAACCTTTAGGCAGAAGTAAGAATATAAGAGGATTACCATTTCCTGAAAGATCAAATACATAAACGACAAAATGGCTGAACATATGAAAGAATGAGATCAAGTCTCTATGCAACAGTTATAAAAACTGATCATCTATTTAGGCCATTAACACCTCAAACATTTCAAGAAAGCAGAAATAGTCTATACCACAATCTGAGAATGAAACAATGAAGTTACTCCCCTTAATGCAGTAGACTTGACAGTTATGTACTGTCTCTCCTTAAATTACTTCAAGTAATTGAATGGACTAATGTAAATCAAAATCAATAGAGATTACCTAGAAAATAATAATGATAAAAACTGCCCATATAAAAATCTCTGGTACGACTGGGCCCAGTGGCTCATGCCTGTAATCTCAGCACTTTGGGAGGCTGAGGCAGGCAGACTGCTTGAGCTCAGGAGTTCAAGACCAGCCTGGGCAATATGGCAAAACCCTGTCTCTACAAACAATAAAAAAAAGTTAGGGGGGCATCCTGGCGCATGCCTGCAGTCCTAGCTACTTGAGAGGTTATGGTGGGAGGATCCCTTGAGCCCAGGAGGTCAAGGCTGTAATCAGTTGTGTTCACACCACTATACTCTAATCTGTGTTAACAGCAGGAGACATCATCTCAAAAAAAAAAAAGAAAGAAAGAAAGAAAAGGAAAAAGAAAGTGGGCGCAGTGGCTCACGTCTGTAATCTCAGCACTTTGGGAGGTTGAGACAGGTGGATCACCTGATGTCAGGGGTTCGAAACCAGCCTGGTCAACATAGTGAAACCCTGAGTCTACTAAAAATACAAAATTAGCCGGGCGTGGTGGCGCATGCCTGTAATCCCAGCTACTCGGGAGGCTGAGGCAGGAGAGTCGTTGGAACCCGGGAAGTGGAGGTTGCAGTGAGCCGAGATCACGCCATTGCACTCCAGCCTGGGCAACAAGAATGAAACTCCGTCTCAAAAAAAAGAAAGAAAGAAAGAAAGAAAGAAAGAGAAAAAACCTTTGGTACACTAATAAAGTTATACTCAGGGGAAGAGCCACAGCCTAAACACCTTCAACCGAGCAAGAATTAAATGAGCATTCAACTCAAGGTTAAAAAATAAACGTTTAAAAATCAGATAAAGGGAATTCAAAGTTACTCAAGTAAGAGAACAGAAGCCTGCAGAATTAATTCTAAAACCTAGGAGCGGCCAGGCACAGTGGCTCATGCCTGTAATCCCAGCACTCTGGGAGGCCGAAGCGGTCAGATCACGAGGTCAGGAGATCAAGACCATCCTGGCTAACACGGTGAAACCCCATCTCTACTATAAATACAAAAAATTAGCCAGGCATGCTGGCACGTGGCTGTAGTCCCAGCTACATGGGAGGCTGAGGCAGGAGAATCGCTTGAACCTGGGAGGCGGAGGTTGCAGTGAGCTGAGATCGCACCACTGAACTCCAGCCTGGGTGACAGAGTGAGACTCCATCTCAAAAAAAAAAAACCTAGGCACTATATTTTGATGGGAGGGGAAAATAAAACAGACAAACTATTAGCTGGACTAAAACGACAATTATATGAAATGAGGGACTGAAAAGGAAGTAAGATAATAGAGAAGAAATCAAAATAAGCATAAAATACATTTGCAGTAAATCCTAAGCTGCTAAATTTTAAACATAGATACAACAGATGATTTTCTAGGAAAATATAAATTGTCAAAAGCATCTAATAGAATTAGAAAATACTTCAATAACTTCTGAACATTCGCATGAGTTACACAGTTAGCTCCCCACCCATTCCAAATACCAGTCTCAGACATTTTCATAGTAAGTAAAGAGTAATTTCAATTCTTGTATTAAACTATCCTATGAAACAGAAAAGCTTCCCAATTCATTTCCTGAGCCAACTGTGCATAGACAGCAGAGTATACTCAATAAAAATTCTAAATTATAATAGCAAACTCTGTATTGTATTTATCTCAGACACTGGTCTAACTAGGCAGTATGCGTGCTTCAACTCATTTACTCTCAAAACAATTTGATGATCTGGAGTGAGAGTCAAAATATTTAACTCCTGGCCTCAGCCTCCCAAAGTGCTAGGATTACAGGTGTGAGTCACCGCACCCAGCTGAGAGCTTTTTTCATATGGAGTTTCACTCTTGTTGCCCAGGCTGGAGTGCAGTGGCATGATCTCGGCTCACTGCAACCTCCAACTCCCGGGTTCCAGTGATTCTCCTGCCTCAGCCTCCCGAGTAGCTGGGATTACAGGCACCTGCCACCACAGCCAGCTAATTTTTTGTATTTAGTAGAGATGGGGTTTCAGCATGTTGGCCAGGCTGGTCTTGAACTCCTGACCTCAGATGATCCACCTGCCTTGGCCTCCCAAAGTGCTGGGATTGCAGGCATGAGCCATCACACCTGGTATAAGCTCTTAACTCATTCTTAACTCTTTTGGGCAGATCACCTGAGGTTAGGAGTTTGAGACCAGCCTGACCAACATGGAAAAACCACACCTCTATTAAAAATACAAAATTAGCCAGGCGTGGTGGCGCATGCCTGTAATCCCAGCTACTCGGGAGGCTGAGGCAGCAGAATCACTTGAACCCAGGAGGTGGAGGTTGTGGTGAGCCGAGATCATGCCATTGCGCTCCAGCCTGGGCAACGAGAGCAAAACTGCGTCTCAAAAAAAAAAAAAAAAGCCAAAGCCAAATTTTCTTAAAATAACAATAAAATTTATTCGTTCTCTCTTTTCCTTTTTCTTTTCTTTTCCTTCTTTTAATGGAGTCTCACTTCTCTCCGCCTGGGGTTACACAGGCTGGAGTGCAGTGGTGCAGTCATATAGCTCACTGCAGCCCTGAGCTCAAGCTATCCTCTCACCTCAGCTTCCTGATTAGCTGGCAACACAGGTGCATGTGGCTATTTTTTTTTTAACTGTTGGTACAAACAGGGTCTCCCCTATGTTGCCCAGACTGGTCTCAAATTCCTGGGCTCAAGTGATCTCATACTTTGGCCTCCCAAAATGTTGGGGTAACAGGCATGAGCCACCATGCCCAACCTAATAAAACTTCTTTATATCCCCTCTTTCATTCTTCCATCCTCCATCTTGCCCTAAACTGATACTGAGGTTCTGATGTTCTTAGAGAACATATCTACTGAATTTTCAAAATAGGAATATACTTAAATCCAGTGAGAGTTTTGAGTAGATTTTCCAGGTACCTCTTGGTTCCAACTCTCCTTCTAATGTTCCCACTTTATCTGCACTAACTTTACAACTGGTCCTAAAACTACAATTACCGTATATATGGATACGTGATTTCTTTACTACTTCTGTTCTAACCAAAATGAAAACAAATCCCCTTTTCCATCAGACAATGTTACAACTCTACTAAAGGAATTTTTACCCAGATGATACGGTTTGGCTGTGTTCCTGCCCAAAATCTCATCTTGAAATGTAATCCTAAATGTAATCCCCACACGTTGAGGCGGGGAACCTCATGGGCTGTGATTAGATCATTGGGGCGTTCACCCATGCTAGTCTCGTGATAGTGCGTTCTCGCGAGATCTGATGATTTTATAAAGGGGCTTTTCCCCACTTCGCATTGCACCTCTCTGTCCTGCCGCCATGTTGAGCAGGGATGTTTGCTTCCCTTTCTGCCGTGATTTTAAGTTTCCTGAGGCCTCCCCAGCCATGCAGAACTGTGAGTGAATTAAACCTCTTTCCTTTATAAATTATCCAGTCTCGGGGAATTCTTTATAGTAACATGAGAACGAACTAATATCCAACATACTGTTTATTTTTTATTTTTTTCTTAAATAGAGATGGGGGATTTTTTATTTTTTTCTTAAATAGAGATGGGGGTCTCACAGTGTTCACCAGGCTGGTCTTAAACTCCTGGTCTCAAGTGACCCTCCCATTTTGGCCTTCCACACCCGGCCCCTTTATTCACATATTTAAAAAAACAAAAACAAAAAAACCACCTTCAATACCGTAACATGAACATAACAAAATTACAATGTTTCTGATTAGAACTACGAAAATCTTGTCTTTCCAGGGTGAGTTTCAAGTTGATATTCTGTGTGAGTAGCACCTTTGGTGCCCAGTGCCTTTACAAAAAAAAAAAAAAGATGGCAACTAGAAATTACTGACTGAGCCATCTGGCTCAAATGAAAAGACAGTATTTTCAGAGTATTAGTCACACACTGAAAGAAGCTGGTCATGTAAATCACATTGTAACTTTATAAATATTACAAACTTAACAATTTCAGTCAACACTTACTGAGTACTATGTTCTGTAATCATCCCTTTATAAGTATTAAACTTAATACTCACAAAAATAATGAGATAAGTATGAAAATGTTCCCCATTTTACCCAGACGTATCTTCTAACCTGAATCTCTGCCGATGTATTTACTTTTCTACCTTCTCTCATGTTTCTCTGGATCAACTGCCCTTGCTCCTAATAAGGCTTCCAAACTGACCAGTAATTAGATCTCATCTCATTCTCCCCACTCAGATGTCCTCAAAGACACTGCTCCAGAAATTCCTACCCTCTCCTGTGTCATCAGTTCTTCTCTCTACTAAATTCAATCCCATCAGCATCAAGCATGCTACTAGCAGTTCTCCAACCTTTACACACACACACACAAATGAAGCCCACAAGTCCTCCAGTTACTGCACCATTTCTCAACACCCCTTTACAGTACAACTTTAAGAGTTGTCTTCATTCCTTATCTCCACTTGCTCTCCTTCCATTCTCTCAGGCTCATACCAATCCATCCAGTGCAACTGCCTTTCTCAAAGTACCATTCACCTCTAGTGGTCACTCATCCGTCCTTATCTTATCCAAACTCTTTTTTGACACAGCTGATCTCTCTTCCCTTGAAGCTTTCTTCACTTGGCTTACAGGCCATGGCATTCTGGATTGCCTCCTCTCACACCTCACTGATGCCACTCACACTCCTTCACTAGCTTCTGGTTATTTATCTGGCTTCTCAATGCCAGTGTGTCCCAAGACTTAGTCGTCAATCCTCTTCACCTATCTACCTTTACTCCCTTATTGAGCCCATCCAACTTCATGGTTTATATGCAATCCATATGCTAACAATTTCCCACTTTATATCTCTAAGCCAAACCTCCTCACTGAATTCCAGATCAAATACAGTAAGCTGCCTATGTGACTTCTCTACTTCCATGTCTAACAGGCGAATCAAAAGTAGCAAATTCAAAACTCAGCCGCTGGTAATCTCTCCTCCTTGTCCTGCAGTCTTTCTTTTCCATTTCAGTTCATGTCAACTCCATCCTTTCAGGTGTTGAGGCCAAAAACCTCAACTCTTGACACACTCTCTCACACACTCTACCCTTGACACACACACTCTCACACACTCTACCCTTGACACACTGTCTCACACACTCTACCCTCCAAATATTGTGTTCCTTCTAAGCCAGGCGCAGTAGCTCATACCTGTAATCCCAGCATTTTAGGAGGCCAGGCTGGGCAACAAAGTGAGACCCCATTTCTACAAAAAATATTAAAAATTAGTCAAGTACAGTGGTGCATGCCTATAGTCCCAGCTACTGGGGAAGCTGAGGCTTGAGCCCAGGGGTTCGAAGCTGCGGTGAGCCATGATTGTGCCACTGAACTCCTGCTGGGCAACAAACCGAGATTCTGTCTCAAAGAAAAGGAAAAGAATTCTATTCCACCAGCAAATTCCAACAGCTCTATTTAGGAAATACACCCAAGAATCGAACCACTTTGTCCTCGGCTCCAATACAGGTCCAGGCTAGTATCATGTCTCATCTGACTCTCCGTGCAGTCTATATTCTCAGCATAGCAAGCCAAGAATGATCTCATTAAAATGTAAATCAGGTCATATCACTCCAGTGCTGAAAAACCTCACGGCTACCTCACTCTGAGTAAAAGCCTAAATCCTTAGCTGTAAAAAACCACACAGCCTCCCCTCCACACCCTTTGCTGCTACTCTGACACTGCCAGGCCTCTCTCCCACCACAGCGCCCCCTGTACTGTTCCTCACTTGGCCTGGAAAGCTCTTCAAGACCTCAATGCTCCACCCTCAACTTTTCATTCCCTTTTCCCGCTTTATTTTCTCTCCAGGGCAATAATTATTTTCTCTCCAGGGCACTACCTAATACACCACATTTTTAACTTAATTATCTAGCTTATCATCTGTCTTCCCACACTAACTGCAAAACTTTGTACCAGCAAAACTTTTATGTCCTGTTCTTTAATGTACTGCTATGTTTACAAAAGTAGGCACTCAAATATTTGTGAAATGTAGAATTAAATTTGAAGATTACGTGTGATCTGTCAGCACTTTAAATTGAAAGTGCCAATATAAGGTAATTTTTACATGATCCTATGGCTTAAAGGCTCTAAAATTTTATATTAATAACAAGTCCAGACCAGGCGCGGTGGCTCATGCCTGTAATCCCAGCACTTTGGGAGGCCGAGGTGGGTGGGTCACCTGAGGTGTAGTCCCAGCTACATGGGAGGCTGAGGCAGAAGAACTGCTTGAACCCAGGAGGCGGAGGTTGCAGTGAGCCAAGATCATGCCACTGGACTCCAGCCTGGATGAAGAGTGAGATTCCATCTCAATAAAACATTTTTTATGTCCAAGCGCTCTTTTCATACATACGAAGGTTGGTTTGGGTGGCATTTCACTATACTCTTCTTCAAACCTTTTTTCAAGAGGAGTGGAAAAATTTACATAGGTAGATTTCTCCTCAGTTGCAACAGATACAAACTCTGGAGACTAAAGCTCTGGGGGTGTTTCTGGAAAAAAATAGCAATGACAATTTGCCAAAAGACAAAAACAGGCAAATACAATGGTACTCCAACAGGTTTCTAACACAGCACGAAGTCCTTCATTTATTGAAGGAGGAGCCAAGGTTATTCTCAATCATAAAGCAAGTTCATAGGAGGAATAAATAGTATACTAAGAAAGAAAGCAATCAAGTGTGAGTACTTAGAGCTATTAACACTGAGTGTTACACAAAGTGTGTACCACAAAGAAACTACAATCAAGAAGCCCGGCTTGGCGTGGTGGCTCGCACCTGTAATCCCAGCACTTTGGGAGGCCAAGGCAGGTGGATCACGAGGTCAGGACATTGAGACCATCCTGACTAACATGGTGAAACCCCGTCTCTACTAAAACTATAAAAAATTAGCCGGGTATGGGGATGGGCGCCTGTAGTGCCAGCTACTCGGGAGGCTGAGGCAGGAAAATCGCTTGAATCCGGGAGGCGGAGGTTGTAGTGAGCCGAGATCATACCGCTGCACTCCAGCCTGGGCAACAAGAGTGAAACTCCATATGAAAAAAGCTCTCAGTCAGGTGCGGTGACTCACACCTGTAATCCTAGCACTTTGGGAGGCTGAGGCCAGGAGTTTGAGACCGGCCTGGGCAACATAGTGAGAAACCCCCATCTCTACAAAAAACAAAAATAAAAATTAGCTGGGTGTGGTGGTGCACCATATGGTGATATAGCCCTAGCTACCTGGGAGGCTGAGGCAGGAGGATCACTTGAGCCCAGGGGTTTGAGGCTGCAGTGAGCTATGACTGTGCCACCTCATTGCAGCCTGGGCTACAGAGTGAGACTCTGTCTCTAAATATATAAAAAATAAAAGGGATGAGAGTTAAGGTATTAAAAAATAAGTATTTTACCTGCCTTCAGAAATTTCCCACAATTCAAAATTCAAAAATGCTTATGTGGCTAAGAAACAAAGAATCAAACTTCAAATTACAAACATAATTACTGAAAATTTTAAATGAGCTTTGTAAATACATTAATTCAGAATTAAAAGTCTGATATGATGGCACATTAAAGCAAGAAGCCCAGAAGGGACAAACAGAGTGACAGCACCAAATGGGTGGCCAGAAATACAAGGAAGTCCAAGCCCCTCATGAGCAACTTAGTGTTCATGACTTTTTTCCAACTTTTATTTTAGATTCAGGGAGTTGTTTATTACTTTTTTTGAGAATGTCAAAAAGTCTTCTCTGCAATTTTTAGCCAAAGGTAATATAATAAAGAATCAAATAATATTTCCCACACACGCCTCGAGCAGATTCTAATGGCCTGAAAAGTACAAATGGTGCTCAATTTGAATTTTAAACAATATTGTTCCACTTTCATTCTATAAAGAAAATGAAAATATAATTTACTCTGAAAGGCACTTTTAAAAATTCAATTCCTGGCTTATTTCCAGTAACTTACAAATATTCCCCATATATTACTTTCATTGATCCCTTTAAAACTTTAAAAATCACACATACAGTAAATAAACCTTCAGTAACACTATGAAAACAATTACTATTACTTCTAGCAATTACTTATCAAGGTTAGTAAACAGCTGCTTAATTGACCATTGAACTTTCTTTAGTCATAGTAACAAGAGATATCTGGTACTCTGCTGCCTTTACTGAAAAAATGTTTACAGACTTAAGACTTGTTTACTCTTCTGATAGTCACCTACTACACAATTCTCATCTTACAAGAGAAGGTCTCTTGTTGATCTTCAGAGCATGAAATCAGAGACAGCTTTAGTATGTAGATCCACAAGTAAAAATAGAACAGATTCCAGGGACTCAAAATGAGAAGGCGGAGGAAGAACAACTCTTATTTAAGAAAACAACCTACAGTTCTATTCAAAATCATAAAATGGATGATTATATTTCATATAATTTGGATGCCAAGCGTTGAATAATTCAAGATTGCACTTTTAGAATTCACTTTACCTTGTGATTACTAATAGGATTCTAGCATCTGCTACTGATATTTCAACAATATAGGATTCAGAATTGCTAAACAACTTCCTCTTTATAAAAATGACTAACCTTAAAATACAATCTGATTTTCAACCAGTAATCTGAAGACTAATTTTAACACTCATACTTTCCACCTTCTGAAAGCCTTTTACACTAATTAAACATCAAATGTTAGTAACTAATCTAACAATAACCATGCATACCTCACTCAGAGTAAAAGCCTAAATCCTTACCTGTAAAAACCACAGCCTCCCTTCCCCTTCGCTGCTCCTTATCCAGACTTATACCAAAATAATCCTAAATATGTATTAGACAGCTAATACACTTGGCTCGTATGGTCCTTCACAGTAGATGAGTTTCTGCAGTCTCATCCATACAGCTTACATTTTCTTTCTTTCTTTTTTTTTTTTTGAGACAGTCTCATGCTGTTGCCCAGGCTGGAGTACAGTGGCGTGACCTTGGCTCACCACAACGTCCGCCTCCTGGGTTCAAGTGATTCTTCTGCCTCAGCCTCCCGAGTGGCTGGGACTACAGGTGTGCACCACCACACCTGGCTAATTTTTGTATTTTTAGTAGAGACGGGGTTTCACTATGTTGGCCAGGCTGGTCTCGAACTCCTGACCTGGTGATCCACCCGCCTTGGCCTCCCAAAGTGCTGGGATTACAGGCGTGAGCCACCGCGTCCAGCTCCAGCTTACATTTTCAATAGAAGGCAATGAGAATGGTGTGACCCCATATATGTTTTTCTTTAAGGATGGTTTAGAAATGGAAAAACGTTAACAAATTTGGCAATTACTTCGGATCACCTGCCATCGTAACTGGCTGCTGCTTGTCATTCACACAACACCAGAACTTAAGACAAATGGAACTGATGTCATCTTGAACTCTTCATTTATTTTGACTGCAATTTCTTTGGAATGAAGGCATTGTTTTTAAGAAAAACATGTCATGTAGTTGTCTAAAAGTAAAACATTTAACTGGCCAGGCGCGGTGGCTCACACCTGTTATCCCAGCACTTTGGGAGGCCAAGGCGGGCAGATTGCAAGGTCAGGAGATTGAGATCATCCTGGCTAACACCTGTCTCTTATACACATCTAGATGTGTATAAGAGACAGAGCCAGGCGTGGTGGTGGGCACCTGTAGTCCCAGCTACTCGGGAGGCTGAGGCAGGAGAATGGCGTGAACCCGGGAGTTGGAGCTTGCAGTGAGCCGAGATTCGCGCCACTGCACTCCAGCCTGGGCAACAGAGTGAGGCTCCATCTCAAAAAAAAAAAAAAAAAAAAAGTTTAACCTCAAATTAAATAAATAAATAAAAGGACACTGTAATATAACATCTTCACAATACCCAAAATGAGTTTCAAAGGCCTGTTACTTATAGCATACCTCCAAAGTGGGAGAGGGGGCCCTCACCATCTTGCTCAGGCTGGTCTCAGAACTCCTGGAATCAAGCAATCCTCCTGCCTCGGCCTCCCAAAATGCTGGGATTACAGAAATTAAATCACTGCACCCAGCCCTTAAAACTTTTTCGGAATCTTCTTTCTTATACACAAATGAGCAAATTTCTATCTTACATATTATGGCTAATGTAATTAACTTAGAACATTGTCGGCCAGGCGCGATGACTCACGCCTGTAATCCCAGCACTTTGGGAGGCCGACAAGGGTGGATCACCTGAGGTCAGGAGTTCGGGACGAGCATGGCCAACATGGTGAAACCTTGTCTCTAACAAAAATACAAAAATTAGCCAGTCATGGTGGTGCGCCTGTAATCCCAGCTACTCGGGAGACTAAGGTAGGAGAATTGCTTGAACCTGGGAGGTGGAGGCTGCAGTAAAGCTGACAAGTGTGCCACTGCACTCCAGCCTGGGCAACAGAGCAAGACCCTGTCTCAAAACAAACAAACAAAAAAAGAACAGTGTCAGGGCAGTTAAAACAAGTATCACCTTGAACATTTCAAAATAAATAATAAAGAATTCAGAGAATGTCTGGCTCTGAACAGAGTCATTCTCCAAATTAAACTAATTGTAAAAATGTGCACCCAGCAACTTAGACATAATTATTTAGATTGTAAGTTATCTATTTAAATCACTCTTAGATAATACAGCTACATCATTTTCCTGATAATGATGTCTTTGCCATTCCTACAGAGAAAATGTTTGAATCTAGCTCATTTAAAAATAGTATGAGGCTGAGCGTGGTGGCTCACATCTGTAATCCCAGCACTTTAGGAGGCCGGATCACCTGAGGTCAGCAGTTCGAGACCAGCATAGCCAACATGGCAAAACCCCATCTCTACTAAAAACACAAAAAGTAGCCAGGTGTGGTGGCGTGCACCTGTAATCCCAGCTACTCAGGAGGCTGAGACAGGAGAACCGCCTCTGCCCAGGAGGCAGAGGTTGCAGTGAGCCTGGCCAACAGACGGAGATTATCTCATGGGGGTGGGGGAAAGAGTTAAAAATAAGAGAAACTGAATGCAGGGTATATAAGAACTCTCTGTACTATTCTCACAATTCTTCTGTATATCTGAACTCTTTTAAAAAGGTTTATTTAAAAACAAAAAGCCTATCACAGTCGTATTGCTTCCCCAACAGCCATAGCATATGACGTAGATGCCGAAGAGGGTAGCAGGCAACACAATACCCTCATCTGTGCCACTGCTGCACCTGCAAGAGTTAAATATAAACCAAACTGGATAACAACAATTTTGTTGTTTCCATTAGGCAAATGCTAAGGGCAGAAGAAGAGCAAAGATGCCATCCTAGGGCAGAGATGCAGAAATAAACAGAGAAGACAGCGAAAATACAGTCTTTTCCTGGGGGAACGATCACACCATAAATGTTCACAGCAGTCTGAAAATAAGAAATTATTCCGAGCTTTGTCAGTGACAAGTGAAAAAAAGAAAAAAGAATGAACAGAAAAAAGAAATTATCACAGCCTAAAGTACTAATGAGGATAATATAAACCTTACGCACTGCTAAATACAAAAAAAATAGGGAAATACAATCCTCTGTTTACCTAGGGTGAAAGAATATAAAGGAAGACCTCAGAATAACACTCCTCTCTATATATAAACCTTAAATAAGTAATTTAGTTTTAGAATCCTAAAGCACAAAAGATGACAAACAGACTCAAAATACCAGATGCGGCCATTACCAATAGTTATTAGTTCCCCTTCTAAAAGTTACAAAGACTTCAGAATTTAACAGACAGTGTGCAGTGGTATAAAATGCAGTGGTCTTGGCTGGGTGCGGTAGCTCACGCCTGTAATCCCAGCACTTTGAAAGGACGAGGCGGGTGAGGTGAGGAGTTAAAGACCAGCCTGGCCAACATGGCAAAAACTCCGTCTTTTAAATATATTTGACTCACCCTCAAAAACAGTGATAAAATCAAAGGATCATATGACCCCACAGGCTCCCCAGGACCTAAGTAGAAAAGGGATCATCGTATCAACATTAATTTTTATATTCATTCTCTGTGTAGATCTAACTTAAATATTGTTTTTCTAAGACAGGGTCTTGCTCTGTCAACCAGGCTAGAGGGCAGTGATGCGCTCACGGCTCATGGCAGCCTCCAACTCCTGGGCTGAAGCGATCCTCCTGCCTAGAATCCCCAAGTGCCAGGATTACAGGCGTGAGCCACTACACCCAGCCTAAACTTTGTTAAAGGACAAATTCGGAGATTAATGAAGTCTAGCTGTCTTGGTTCTGCTCCTGCAAATAAGTGAAACTTAGTTTTCTCTTTTGGAAAATATGGACAGTCAGCTGAGTAGGAAATTTAAGGCCACTACAGCAGAGGACCAGACGGGAACTTCAGAGACATGGGAGGAAAAGCCAAAAAGAAAACAATGTTAATTTTTGTAGTAATTTTTAAAATTATACAGTTAGAAAAGCTACAGTCATGATAGAGTTGTTCATTAAAGAAAATACTTTGGGGGCGGGCGTGGTGGCTGTATTACAGATGATACAGCTGTATCATTTTCCTGATAGTGATGTTTTTGCTATTCCTACTGAGAAAATGTTTGAATCCTGCTCATTCAAAAATAGTATGAGGCTGGGTGCAGTGGCTCACGCCTGTAATCTCAGCACTTTGGGAGGCCGAGGCGGGCAGACTGCCTGAGCTCAGGAGTTCAAGACCAGCCTGGGAAACACGGTGAAACCCCATCTCTACTAAAATACAAAAATTAGCTAGGCGTGGTGGCGCGCGCCTGTAGTCCCAGCTACCCAGGAGGTTGAGGTAGAATTGCTCGAATCTGGGAGGCGGAGGTTGCGGTGAGCCAAGATC
>NW_012102166.1:1210855-1216134 GCF_000951045.1 Mandrillus leucophaeus
TGATCTTGGCTCACTACAACCTCCGACTCCCAGGTTCAAGCAATTCTCCTGCCTCAGCCTCCTGAGTAGCTGGGATTACAGGCATGTGCCACCACACCTGCCCAGCTAATTTTTGTATTTTTAGTACAGACATGGTTTCACCATGTTGGCCAGGATGGTCTCGATTTCCTGACCTCGTTATCCGTCCACTTCGGCCTCCCAAAGTGCTGGGATTACAGGTGTGAGCCACCGTGCCCAGCTCGATTGTTTGTTTTTTTTTTTTTTGAGACACAGTCTCACTCTGTTGCCCAGGCTGGAGTGCAGCGGCGCAATCTTGGCTCACTGCAACCTTCACCTGCTGGGTTCAAGAAGTTCTCCTGCCTCAGCCTCCAAGTAGCTGGGACTACAGGTGCGCGCCACCATATCCAGCTAATTTTTTGTATTTTTAGTAGAGACGGGGTTTCACCATGCTGGCCAGGCTGGTCTCGGAACTCCTGACCTCGTGATCCGCCCACCTCGGCCTCCCGAAGTGCTAGGATTACAGGTGTGAGCCACTGCGCCCGGCCTTTTTTGTGTGTGTGTGAGTGAGACAGAGTCTCACTCAGTCACCCAGACTGGAGTGTAGTGGCGCGATCTCAGCTCACTGCAACCTCTGCCTCCTGGGTTCAAGAGATTCTCCCGCCTGGCCTCCCAAAGTGCTGGGATTACAGGTGTGAGTCACCACACCTGGCCTACCCCAGCATTTTTAAGGTCTTCCACAAACTTCAACCTTTCCAGATAGTTTTCCCACTAGTTCAGTTTATCATATACTCCAACTATACAGCTTCTTTCAGCATAAACTTTGTCTTGCTTGTTCTTTTCCATCAGCCTTAAATATTTTCCTCTTTCTGCGTGTCAAATTTGACAGATCTTTTAAAGGTCAAGCAGAAGTGTCATGAACTCCTCCTCAAAGCCCTCCATGAACCAGACTGGTAGAAGCCAGCTTTTCTTGACTTCTTCTATAATGACAACCCTAAAGCAGCTGTATTATGGAACTTTTATTTTTCTACAGAATACAAGTTCCTGAAATGCCCAAATAGCATCCCGACAGCACACAAAACAGGCATCAAACGTGCTGATTTAAGAGACGGCATTAGATCTGCATAAATGAGCTTCACTCCACAGATCAAAGAACCCTCTGAAATTACATACCAAGTTTTGTATGTGCGCTTTTCTCAGGAGGCCTTTTAACTCTTATCAGATTCTCAAAGGAAACGAAGAACTCCCAAAATATTAATAATAAAAAAAAAAAAACCACTCTGGGAAGGAAAGGGCTCGAGTTTTATCAGAAAATAAAACTTTCTGCTAGCCAGCTCCATCAGCATTTAAGAAGGTGAGACTGGAGAAATTACCAATTTCTTTATTTACTTCAAATATTTGGCTGGGGCAAAGATTTGACACAATGGTTCATGTGTCTAATCCCAGGACTTTAAGAGGCCAAGGTGGGAGGACTGCTTGAACCCAGGACTTCAAGACCAGCCTGGGCAACATAGCAAAACCCCATCTCTACCAAAAAAAAAATTTTTTTTAATTTGCTGAGCATGGTGGTGCGTGCCTGTGGTCCCAGCTACTCAGGCAGATAAGGTGGGAGGATCACTTGGTTCTGGGAGATTGAGGCTGCAGTGGGCCATCATCACATCCTTGCACTCCAGCCTGGGTGACAGAGCAAGACTTTATCAAAAGGAAAAATTAGCCAGGTGTGGCGGTGCATGCGTAGAGTCCCAGCTATAGGGAGGGAGGTGGGGGGATTGCTTGAGCCAAGGAAGTGGAGGCCGCAGTGGGCCTTGATGGTGCCACTGCATTCTAGTCTGGACAACAGAGTAAGACCCTGTCTCAAAACAAAACAAAGATTTGCTGTGATTTGCCTCACAAGCAGCTGGGACTACAGGCATGTGCAACCACGACCAGCTAATTTTTGTATTTTTAGTAGAAACAGGGTTTCACCATGCTGGCCATGGCTTATCTCAAACTCCTGACCTCAGGTGATCCATCTGCCTCAGCCTCCCAAAGTGCTGGGATTACAGGCATGAATCACTATGCCAGGCCTGCCAGACTATTTTCTTAGAAATTCATTTACTGGCTGGGAGCAAGTGGCTCAAGCCTATAATCTTAGCACTTTGGGAGGCCAGGGGTGGGTGTTATCACCTGAGGTCATGAGTTTGAGACTAGCCGTGGCCAGCATGGTGAAACTCCATCTCTACTAAAAATAGAAAAATTAGCCAGTTGTGGTGGCGCATGCCTGTAGTCCCAGCCACTTCTGAGGCTGAGGCGGGAGAATCGCTTGAACCCAGGAGGGGGAGGTTGCAGTGGGCCGAGATCGCGCCACTGCACTCCAGCCTGGGCAACAAGAGTTAAAAAAAAAAATAATAATAATTTACTACTGGCTGCTCTGCCTATGGAGTAGTCATTCTTTTTTGTTGTTTTTTTTTTCTGAGACGGAATTTCTTGTTCCCCAGGCTGGAGTGCAGTGGCATGGTGTTGGCTCACTGCAACCTCCACCTCGCGGGTGCAAGCGATTCTCCTGCCTCAGCCTCCTGAGTAGCTGGGATTACAGGCATGCACCACCATGCCCAGCTAATTTTGTATTTTTAGTAGAGAGGGGGTTTCTCCAAGTTGGTCAGGCTGGTCAGGCGAGAGCCACCGCACCCAGCAGAGTAGCCATTCTTTATTCCTTTTACTTTCTTAATAAACTTGTTTCACTTAAAAAAATAAAATAAAAAAGGCCGGGCATGGTGGCTCATGCCTGTAATCCCAGCACTTTGGGAGGCTGAGGCGGGTGGATCACCTGAGGTCGAGAGTTCAAGACCAGCCTGACCAACATGGAGAAACCCCGTCTCTACTAAAAATACAAAATTAGCCAGGCGTAGTGGCACATATCTGTAACCCCAGCTACGCGGGAGGTTGAGGCAGGAGAATCGCTTGAACCCAGGAGGTGGAGGTTGCAGTGAGCCGAGGTCATGCCACTGCACTCCAGCATGGACAAAAAGAGCGAAACTCTGTCTCGAGAAAAAAAAAAAAGGATATAACCTAACGCTATTAAGAGAACTGAAATGTTGATTCTGCTGTATACAAACATAGTCTTTTTCCTATGAAGCCTTACCTCATCTCTCTGTACTCCCCCCATAATTAAACACTTCTCCTTCAATGCCACTTTCTGTTCCTTGTACATATACATATATGTACTGCATTAAAACTTTGCGGCCAGGCGCAGTGGCTCACGCCTGTAATCTCAGCACTTTGGAAGGCTGAGGTGGGCAGATGGCCTGAGGTCAGGAGTTCAAGACCAGCCTGAACAACATGGTTAAACCCCTTCTCTACTAAAAAATACAAAAAATTAGCTGTGCATGGTGGCACACGCCTGTAATCCCAGCTACTCAGGAGGCTGAGGCGGGAGAATCGCTTGAACCCAGGAGGTGAAGGTTGCAGTAAGCCGAGATGGCGCCACTGCACTTCAGCCTGGGCAACAAGAGCGAAACTCTGTCTCAAAAAACAGTTAAATAAATAAATAAATAAAAATAAAAATCTTTTCTTACATAGTGCTACTCAATGTAGCACCTCAAGGTTGGGATATCACATCAATTACCTTTGTGTTCCCATAGCATCTCAATACAATGGCATATAAGGGCTCAATAAATAAACTTTTATGCTGATGCTTTATTCCATTTTGCAAGCAACCACACAAGTTTAAATGAAGACTGCTATTTAAAATTAAGATGGTGGCTGTGCATGGCAGCTCACGCCTGTAATCCCAGCACTTTGGGAGGCCAAGCCAAGAGGATCGCCTGAGCCCAGGAGTTCAAGAGCAGCCTGAGCAACACAGCAAGACTTTGATCTCAAAAATAAATTAAGTAATAAATAATTTAAAAAAATTAAGATAGAATTTCTGTCTTAAACTACAGGTTTCTCTACTTCAACTTCCTGTTCCTTGAACATGTTAATAGAGCAACTATGTAGTTGTGTTTGTAACTACAAATATTAAGTTCTTTATTTGAAAAAGGATGGATAATAATGCACGGTTACAGGTGACTTTTTAAAAAACTTTTTATTCTGAAATACAGTCCCATAGGACAAGGGGGAAATGTACAGAAAGGTTTCCTGTAACCTTTACCCTGTTTCTCCCAAATGTTAACATCCTGTATAAGTCTAGCACAATATCAAACCCAAGAAATTGACAGTGGTACAATCCATATACTTTATAGTCCCCCCACCAGTCTGAAAATATTAAATGGAAAATAACAGAAATAAACAATTCCTAAGTTTTAAATTTTGTGTTGTTCTGAGTAGCATGATGAAATCTCACACTGTCCCTCCTGCCTATGACTTAGCAGTGCTTGGGTTCAAGTAACCCTTGTTTTACTTAATAATGGCCCCAAAGTGCAAGAGTAGTGATGCTGGCATATTGTTATCATTGCTCTGTTTTATTATCGTTGTTGTTAATCTTACCATGACTAACATAAATTAAACCCCATTACAGGTATGCGATCATAGAATACCTGTCATAGGAAAAAGCACAAGGTTCAGGACTATCTGTAGTTTCAGGCATCCACTGGAGGTCTTGGAAAGTATCCCATGCAGATAAGGGAGGACTATTGTATTCAGATGTCATCACTGTGTGTGTGTGTGTGTGTGTGTGTGTGTGTGTGTGTGTAGCTCTATGCAGTTTTATCACATTTGCAGATGTGTGTAATCACTATCAAGATACAAAACTCTTCATCACTACAAAGATCCCTCATGTTGCTGTATACCACATATCTCTCATGTCCCTAAATCCCTGAACACTATTATCCATCACTATAATTTTGTCATTTCAAGAATTTTATACAAAGGTGCCAAGACCACCCAATAGAGAAGGACAATCTAGTCTCTTAACAAATGGTGGTGGGAAAAGTTGTGGATATCCACAAGCAAAGTAGTGAAGTTGGACGTTTATCTTGTACTTTACATAAAAATTAACTTGGCCAGGTGCGGTGGCTCACACCTGTAATCCCAGCACTTTGGGAGGCCGAGGTGGGCAGATCACAAGGTCAGGAGTTCGAGGCCATCCTGGCCAACATGGTGAAACTCCGTCTCTACTAAAAATACAAAAATTATCCGGGCGTGGTGGCACGCGCCTGTAGTCCCAACTACTCAGGAGGCTGAGGCAGAACTGCTTGAACCTGGGAGGTGGAGGCTGCAGTGAGCTGAGATCGCAGCACTGCACTCCAGCCTGGGCAACAGAGTAAGACCCTGTTTCACGAAAACCAAAAAACAAAACAAAAACC
>NW_012102166.1:1217349-1218955 GCF_000951045.1 Mandrillus leucophaeus
AAAAAAATTAGCTGGGTGTGGTGGTGCACGCCTGTAGTCCCAACTACTCGGGAGGCTGAGGCAGGAGAATCGCTTGAACCTGAAAGGCAGAGGTTGCAGTGAGCCAGATCCACCACTGCACTTCAGCCTGATGACCAAGTGAAACCCCATCTCAAAAAAAAAAAAAAAAGAACAGTCTATAGGCGGGGCACCGTGGCTCACGCCTGTAATCCAAGCACTTTAGGAGGCTGAGGCAGGTGGATCACCTGAGGTCAGGGGTTCGAGACCAGCTTGGCCAACATGGTGAAACGCCTTTCTACTAAAAATACAAAAATTAGATGGGCGTGGTGGCAGGTGCCTGTAATCCCAGCTACTTGGGAGGCTGAGGCAGGAGAATCACTTGAACCCAGGAGACGGAGGCTGCAGTGAGCCAAGGTCCCGCCACTGTACTCCAGCCTGGGCAACAAGAGCAGAACTCCATCTCAAAAAAAAACAAAAAAAATAGGCTGGATGCGGTGGCCTACGCCTGTGATCGCAGCACTTTGGGAGGCTGAGGCGGGTGGATCACCTGAGGTCAGGAGTTCAAGCCAGCCTGACCAACATGGAGAAACCCTGTCTCTACTAAAAATACAAAATTAGCCAGGTGTTGTGGCCCATGCCTATAACCCCAGCTACTCGGGAGGCTGCAGTGAGAGAATCGCTTGAACCCGGGAGGCAAGAGGTTGCGGTGAGCCATGATTGTGCCACTGCACTTCAGCCTGGGCAACAAGAGCAAAACTCCATATCAAAAAAAAAAAAAAAGAAAAGAGGAAAAAGAACTCTTTGCCTAGCATTACTCTGTCTTAACATAGAAACCCTAGAAAATATATACCTTACATAAGAATATGATAATGTAATTAAAATGCATGTACATTCAAAAGCAAAGGAAAACAGTGTCTCCTGACATAAAGAACGTTTCTTAAAAATTCCAATTTGATAAACTTACTTAAAAACAATCTTGCTTTACAAGATTAAAGCAAACAACAAACAGCTGCCAGGTAAAAATTTAAATTCTTTGTTTATATTTTTAACATATCCCTAGCCAATAGAAGAGTAGATAAGAAAAGCTAAAGGAAAAAAAGCAAAGATACAGCAGTAGCAGTTTTTCTAAGTCATTGGACATGGGTATAAAGGTTAAATAAAAGGTAAAATAAAATATTTCCCCTTATAAAAATTAACTTGTTGCAAGTCTAGAACATAACTTCATAAAAAGAGGTATACATCTCTACAGCAACAGCAATACATTAGAGTATTTATTCTGAGGGCCAGAATCTATCAATGGAACAGCACTGATAAAAACTTCTGATTAGACCGGGCGCGGTGGCTCACGCCTGTAATCCCAACACTTTGGGAGGCTGAGGAGGGCAGAGGAGATTGAGACCATCCTGGCCAACATGGTGAAACTCCGTCTCTACTAAAAATACAAAAAAAATCCAGGGGTGGTGGCGTGCGCCTGTAGTCCCAGCTACTCAGAAGGCTGAGGCAGTAGAATCACTTGAACCCAGGAGGCAGAGGCTGCAGTGAGCCAAGATCTCGCCACTACACTCCCGCCTGGGCGACAGAACGAGACTCCATCTCAAAAAAAAAA
>NW_012102166.1:1224445-1224837 GCF_000951045.1 Mandrillus leucophaeus
GGAGTTCGAGGCTGCAGTGAGCTGAGATCGCAGCACTGCACTCCAGCCTGGGCAACAGAGTAAGACCCTGTTTCACGAAAACCAAAAAACAAAACAAAAACCACACAATGAGATTTCATCTTACACCTGTTTGGATGACTTTTATCAAAAAAAATAAATAAATAAGTGTTGGCAAAGATGTGGAAAAATTGGAACCTTACTTTTACCTACTGATGGGATTGTAAAATGGTGCAAGGCCTATGAAAAAGTTTGGAAATTCCTCAAAAAATTAAAGATAGAACTACCCAAAGTAGGTTCATCATTTGTAACATTCTGCTGTGTGATGTTGACAATGAGGGAAGCTATGCTTGAGTGGGGGCAGGAGGTATTTGGGAAATCTCTGTACCTTCTAA
>NW_012102166.1:1228132-1231816 GCF_000951045.1 Mandrillus leucophaeus
AAAAAAAAAACTTCTGATTAACTCAAATTAGCCCAATACTATCTTGCACTAAGGGGAAAAAGTTTAGAATGTTCTATTCTAACATTTAAATATCTTATTTCCTGGAACTACATTTTATTCTTTATCATTTATCTGTTTATAATAATCATGTTCATTACCAGAATTCGGAGAATGTTTGCTTTTTGTGATTTGTACTCTTCTGAACCTGAAATGCTGTTAACCATATAAACCTACACTGTGTTTACCTTGCCAGAGTGTTTCCATAAGCCCACACTTCCTTCTCTGAAAAGTTACTTCCTACAAACCAATGAAAGGTAACATTAGACGTACCCTTAGAAGTCATCTAAATTCTAACAAAAATTTAAATCTAAAAAAAATTTCAATAATTAAGAAATGCCAAATTATTTATCCTGAATCAAACTGATCTCATTAAAAGAGTGCTTAATTAATACTTTTCTTGCTTAAAGCAAAGGAATGCCCACACTACAGTTTACCATAATTTGGCATACCCTCCCACCAACAAAAAAACTGTACTGAAGTACCCAAAGCCGAAAGAGGCAAGGATTGAAACTCATCTTGACAGTGCAATCAGACATTCTTCACCTGAGAAAAGGAAGTCAAAAGGCAACAATAGGGGACAGGGCGTGGTGGCTCAGGCCTGTAATTCCAGCACTGTGGGAGGATGAGGCAGGCGGATCACAAAGTCAGGAGACAGAGACCATCCTGGCTAACACAGTGAAACCCCGTCTCTACTAAAAATGCAAAAAAATTAGCCGGGCACGGTGGTGGGCGCCTGTAGTCCCAGCTACTGGGGAGGCTGAGGCAGGAGAATGGTGTGAACCCGGGAGGCGGAGCTTGCAGTAAGCCGAGATTGCGTCACTGCACTCCAGTCTGGGAGACACAGGGAGACTCCCTCTCAAAAAAAAAAAGAAAAAAAAAGGCAACAATGATAGTCACTGGATTATCAGATTTTACACCCTAGATCTACTCTATTAAATAATGATCAATGCACCTAATTTGACAACTATATGTGAAAGTATCACAAAATACAATGTGTATTAACAAACTATATAATAAAACTGGCCCGGCACAGTGGCTCACGCCTGTAATCCCAGCACTTTGGGAGGTTGAGACGGGTGGATCACCTGAGATTAGGAGTTCGAGACCAGCCTCACCAACATGGAAAAATCCCGTCTCTACTAAAAATACAAAACTGACCGGGCGTGGTGGCACAAGCCTGTAATCCCAGCTAATCGGGAGGCTGAGGAAGGAGAATCGCTTGAACCTGGCGAGGCAGCGGTTGTGGTGAGCCTAGCTCATACCATTGCACGCCAGCCTGGGCAACAAGAGTGAAGCTCTGTCTCAAAAAAAAATACACATATGCAATAGAGGGGCCGGGCGCAGTGTCTCACACCTGTAATCCCACCACTTTGTAAGGCCAAGGTGGGCAGATCACCTGAGGTCAGAAGTTCCAGACCAGCCTGGCCAACATGGCAAAAACCCCATCTCTACTAAAAATACAAAAAATTAGCTGGGCATCGTGGCACACGCCTGTAATCCCAGCTACTTGGGAGGCTGAGGCACAAGAATCGCTTGAACCCAGGAAGCGGAGGTTGCAATTAGCCGAGCTCGTGCCACTGCACTCTAGCCTAGGCGACAGAGCAAGACTGTCTCAAAAAAAAAAAAAAAAGACATTTGTCAGTGATGTGTTGCTTCCATGAAAAGAACCTGTGGTCAGGGTGAAAAGACTATGCTTTTTTGTACTCTTTGCATTTTTAACCAATGCTTATAATACCTTTTCAAAAGATAAAATGTTTTAAAAGTATCTCTAGTGCTGAGGGATTTCTTAGTGTTTAACATAAGGCACTGCAAAACTTGAATTGCCACGGCTGAATTTGCAAAGGAGTAAGTCACAGTCTAATAATATCAATAGAGAAATACACAACCTATCTGATTTCATGAGTATGTTAGGTGTCTTTATCTGCTTAACAATTAGCCCTAATGGTCTTTTCTGAAACATTTTAACTCAGTAATCTTCAACCTGGGATGATTTTGTCCCTCAGGAGACATTTGGCAATAGAGACATTTATGGTTGTCACAACTAAGGGAGGATGCTACTGGCATCTAGTGGGTGAAGGCCACGTATGCTGCTCAACATTCTGTAACGCACAGAACAGGCCCCACAACGAGACTCAACCCAAAATGTCAGTGGCGCCAAGACTGAGGAACTCCACAACCCAAGGAACCATTGTGTTCAATTCTCAAAGTAACCAGGTTCTTCACTAAGTTATCAACAAAACATACCCCATATATTCTCCCAAGTAATTAATTTAAATCCTTAAGGATTGACAGACTAGAGGTTCAATAAATGTAGCCACTCATACAAAAATTAGCCTGGCGTGGTAGTACACACCTGCAATCTCAGTTACTGGGGGCGGGTGGAGGTGGGGAGGAGCAGGGGATGGGGCAGGAGAATCGCTTGAACCTGGGAGGTGGAGGTTGCAGTGAACCGAGATTATGTCACTGCACTCCAACCTCCGTGAAAGGTGGTGGTGGCTCACACTTGTAATCCCAGCACTTTGGGAGGCCGAGGTGGGTGAATCACCTGAAGTCAGGAGTTCGAGACCAGCCTGGCCAACATGGTGAAATCCCGTCTCTACTAAAAATACAAAACTTGGCCAGGCACAGTGGCAGGTGCTTGTAATCCCAGCAACTCGGAGGCTGAGGCAGGAGAATCACTTGAACTTGGAGGCAGAAGTTGTCCTGAGCCAAGATCTCGCCACTGCACTCCAGTTTGGGCAACAAAGTAAAAACTCTGTCTCAAAAATAAAATAAAACAGGCTTTTATTTCACCCTCTGTGTAGTTATCAAATCTTTCCAATAAATTTTATATGTTTACATTTCAATTAAAATTCATTTGCCTTGCCCTACTACTTTGTACATTTCGAGCATGTTAATTCACATGCTTCAAATTTTTCAAAACATATTAAAAACAATCCCATTGTTTCTCATCAAGAAGGCAGGAAAACTTAAATCTGCAGCTAAGTAACTTTACAATGAGGCCTGAAAAAATACAAATTAAATTGCTCTCTCCTCCATCTTAAAGTGTATTTTAGTATGCCCCATCAGAAAGTCAATCATTAATAAAGAGCTCTGGGACGTTTTATTAATATTTGCATATACATTGTCAAAAAAAAAAAAAGGGCAGAACGGAACCAAGTGACCATCAAAATCTAGAGCTGGTTCAAAAACGGACAGGAAATCGTTTTGACACATGGCTGCTGCTGACACTGTTATGTCTTATTTTACTTTCTTAGTAATGCATAACTTCTTTTACACCTTTTAAATGTTTATCTTTTCCATTATGTAAGAATTCAATGTTTTAATACCTAGTACCTCAAGTTGTTTAACAATTCACCACATAAAACTTATTCTGATTAAAGAATTGGGGAAATCTTAATTCCCTCCTCCAAACAAAAAAGTATACAGAAAAGTTGTTTATAAATGTCAAGATGCAGATGGGCGCGGTGCTCACGCCTGTAATCCCAACACTTTGGGAGGCCCAGGCGGGCGATCCCCAGGTCAGGAGTTGGAGAGCAGCCTGGCCAGCATGGTAAAAACCCGCCTCTACCAAAAATACAAAAAATTAGCCGGGCGTGGTGGTGCGCGCCTGTAATCCCAGCT
>NW_012102166.1:1239726-1241201 GCF_000951045.1 Mandrillus leucophaeus
AAAAAAAAAAAAAAAAAAAAAGAGAGAGAGAGGGGTCTCTCTGTGTTGCCCAGGCTAGTCTCAAACTCCTGGGCTCAAGCAGTCCTTCCAACTCGGCCTCCCAAAGTGTTAGGATTACAGATGTGAACCACTGCCTCCCTATCAAATAGACCAAAGGGACAATTTTGATGTTTCACTTTAACAAATCAAGGAGATTTCCTTCTATTCCTACCTTCTGTTGCCCAGGCTGGAGTGCAGGCTCACTGCAACTTCCACCTTCTGGGTTCCCTGGTTAAAGCAATTCTCCTGCCTCAGACGCCTGAGTAGCTGGGACTGCAGGTGCACGCCTCAAGGCCAGGCTAATTTGCTTTCGTATTTTAGTAGAGATGGGGTTTACCATGTTGCCCAGTTTTACTCTGTTTCAAAACAAAACAAAACACACTTTTGTGGAGATAGGGTCTTGCTCTGTCACCCAGGCTGGTCTCGAACTCCTGAGCTCAGGCAATCCGCTTTCCTCGGCCTCCCAAAGTGCTAGGATTATAAGCGAGAGCCACTGCGCCTGGCCTATTCCTAGTTTCTTAAGATTTATTTTTTGTAATAATCTCCAAATCTTGTGAAAGATGAGAGTTGGATACAGGATTGGAAATTGAACCTAATCCTCAAACAGTGGAAGGCCCCTGAAAAGTTTTAACTAGGAATAGAAGAATAGCAGACTTGCATTTTGAATGTTTTGCTGTGGCTGCAGAGAATACATGAGGCAGGGAAGGTCCAGACCAGTGCCCTGCAGACTGTGGTGGCTCATGTCTGTAATCCCAGTTCTTTGGGAACTCCATGCAGGAGGATCACTTGAGGCCAGGAGTTGGAGACCAGCCTGGGCGACAGAGCAAGACCCTATCTACAAAAAAGTGTGTTTTGTTTTGTTTTGAAACAGTCTCCCTTTGTCACCCAGGCTGGAGTACAGTGGCACGATCTCAGCTCACTGCAACCTCTGCCTCCCGGGTTCAAGTGATTCTCATGCCTCAGCCTCCTGAGTGGCAGGGATTACAGGCCTGTGCCACCAGGCCTGGCGAATTTTTGTATTTTTAGTAGAGACAGGTTTCACCATCTTGGCCAGGCTGGACTTGAACTCCTGGGCTCAAGTGATCCACCCGCCTCAGCCTCCTCAAGTAGTGGAATTACAGGCAAGAGACACTGTGCCCAGCCCAAAATATTTTTTTTTAATAAAAATTTTAAAAGACCAATGGCCTGGAGACCCTTATGGAGATTGTGGCAGTAACTAAGGCTTGGATTAAGGAGTGTCCATAAAAATATTTAGGCCTTGGTGGCCAGGTGAGGTGGCTCACGTCTATAATCCCAGCACTTTGGGAGGCCGAGGCCGGCAGATCACCTGAGGTCAGGAGTTTGAGACCAGCCTGACCAACATGGAGAAACCCCATCTCTATTAAAAATACAAAATTAGGCCGGGCGCGGTGGCTCAAGCCTGTAATTCCAGCACT
>NW_012102166.1:1243387-1244348 GCF_000951045.1 Mandrillus leucophaeus
GTGTTAGCCAGGATGGTCTCGATCTCCTGACCTCGTGATCCGCCCGCCTCGGCCTCCCAAAGTGCTGTGATTACAGGCATGAGCCACCGCGCCCGGCCCTTCTTTTTTTTTTGAAGAGTCTCGCTCTGTTGCCCAGGCTGGAATGCAATGGGGTGATCTCAACTCACTGCAGCGATGCCTCCCGGGTTCAAGCAATTCTCCTGCCTCAGCCTCCCAAGTAGCTGGGATTACAGGCGCCCTCCACCACGCCCGAATAATTTTTTGTATTTTTAGTAGTGACGGGTGTTTCGCCACATTAGCCAGGCTGGCCTTGAACTCCTGTCTTCAGGTGATCTGCCCGCCTGAGCTTCCCGAAGTGCTGGAATTACAAGAGTAAGCCACAGCGCCCGGCCTCAGTGCTTTTCCAGTACATAATTTTGATGAGTATCCTGTAGTATCATTAGAACTTCTCCATTCACTGGAAGCGAACTCCCCCGAGCATCTAGAACTTTAATACTTGTCCAAACCTGCTTGCTCACGGTCTAATAATAAACCCAATTATACTATCTGTAAGAACCCCTGACAACCTTTTCCTTAAGAAGCTATAAAGGTGATTTAACGAACACCTCAAACTCTTAGTAAATGTATTTCAAAGACAGATTTCATCACTCCAGTCTTTGGCTTCTGCTGAGGGCTGGAGGCTACTGGTTGTAGAGTGGGTAGGGGGAAGATCGCTTGAACTGAGAATGACACACGCCGGGCGTTGTACAGCAGGGGTAACCGCTGGTTCATTTCTCTTTAAATCTGGCAGCACGTGGGGCTGCATTGTGAAGCCACCAACCCGCCTCCCCCCTTCCACTCCGCACACGGACGTCTCCAGTGCGCATGCTCTGCGCGCACAGTCCTAGCAGAGTAGGAGCCAACCCCCTAAAAAGTCAACCTGGAAGCCGCAAACGGCCGGAGGCCGGGACAATGGGGGAGG
>NW_012102166.1:1250643-1256641 GCF_000951045.1 Mandrillus leucophaeus
CAGGCGTGGTGGTGCAGGCCTGTAATCCCAGCTACTTGGGAGGTTGAGGCAGGAGAATCACTTGAACCTGGGAAGGGGAAGTTGCTGTGAGCTGAGATCGCGCCTCTGCACTCCAGCCTGGGCAACAAGAGTGAAACTCCGTCTCAAAAAAAAAAAAAAAGTACAAAGAATATATAGGCCTTGGTGATCTATCGGATATAGGAAAGAGCGGAGACCACCATGGGCGACTGGGTGCCATTGGTGTGACAGACCAAGTCCGGGGAGTGGGTCTCACTTCGTTGGTTACGCTGGTCTCAAACTCCTGGCCTCAAGCGATCCTCCTGCCTTGGCCTCCCAGTGTGCTGGGATTACACGCGTGAGTCACTGCACCTGGGCCCTATCGCTTTTGAGGTTAGTGACATCCAGCTGCAGCACTGGCCACTCCCCTTTGGTCCTGTGACCTGCAAACCCATTCATCACGGACTTCTCCTCCTGCCTCAGAGTCCTCTTTATTCTACTCCAGCCCTCCAACTTGGGGACCTAATTACCCACGTGAATGACCCATCCAGTACCCCTCCCTGTCATTCACTTAACTTCTCTCCTTCCCTTCCCACCAGCTGGCCTCTCCATGTTCCCGTGGGACAGTCTCACCAACCAAAATTCCACCACACCCCAATACTTCGTTTCAAGTCATGCACCCTGACCACCATTCCTTATCCTTTCAGCTTACTTGCTTTAGTGTTCACACCACGCAACTCTTCCACCTCAACAAGACCCCGTTCTCTGTACCACTTTTTTTTTCTTTCTTTTTAAAATGGAGTCTCACTTTGTCGCCCAGGCTGGAGCGCAGTGGCACGATCTCTGCTCACTGCAACCTCTGCCTCCCAGGTTCAAGGGATTCTCCTGCCTCAGCCTCCCGAGTAGCTGGGACTATAGGCACGTGCCACCACGCCTGGCTAATTTTTTTTTTTGTATTATTGGTAGCGATGGAGTTTCACCGTGTTAGCCAGGATGGTCTCAACCTCCTGATCTCGTGATCCGCCCACCTCGGCCTCCCAAAGTGCTGGGATTAGAGGCATGAGTCACCACGTCCGGCCCTGTGTACCACTTTTTTACTATCCACCATTTCCTTCCTGTTCTCTCTTCCTTCTCTTCTGAGCTTAGAGAATAGTCCATTACTACAACCATTCTCTCCATACACCCTCAACAAACTTGGCTGTTTGTCTCCCTCTCTCTTCATTTTAGTGCCTGACTGATCCTCAAGCCTGATTGCACACCCAACTGTCTAACTGTATTGCTTTATTTAACAAACATTTACTGAGCAACTACTGTGAGCTAGACATAATCCTAGGACTTGAGGTCTAGGTGTAAACTACACTGACCAGGTTCCTACCCTCATGACACTAACATCTAATGGGACAGAACAGTCAAAAAGTAAACAACAGCCAGGCGCGGTGGCTCACGCCTATAAGCCCAGCACTTTGGAAGGCTGAGGAGGGTGGATCACCTGAGGTCAGGAGTTTGAGACCAACCTGGCCAACATGGAGAAACCGCGTCTCTATTAAAAATATAAAAATTAGCCCAGCACGGTGGCAAACGCCTTTAATTCCAGCTACTTGGGAGGCTGAGGCACGAGAATCGCTTGAACCCGGGAGGTGGAGTTTGCAGTGAGCTGAGATCAGAGTGAGACTCCATCTCAAAAAAAAAAAAAAAAAAAAGGAGACAACTATTAAGGACTACATTTGTCCGGGCCTGGTAGCTCATAACTGTAGTCCCAACACTTAGGGAGGTTGAGGCAGATCTCTTGAACCCAGGAGTTCAAAACCAACCTGAGCAACAAGGTAAGGCCCCATCTCTACAAAAAATTTAAAAACTGGCTGGGCACGGTGGCTCACACCTGTAATCCCAGCATTTCGGGAGGCCGAGGCGGGTGGATCACCTTAGATCAGGAGTTCAAGACCAACCTGGCCAACATGGTGAAACCCCGTCTCTACTAAAAATATAAAAATTAGCCAGGCGTTGTGGTAGGCACCTGTAATCCCCGCTACTCGGGAGGCTGAAACAGGAGAATTGCTTGAACCCAGGAGGCGGAGACTGCAGTGAGCCAAGATGGCGCCATTGCATTCCAGCCTGGGGAACAAGAGCAAGACTTCGTCTAAAATAATAAAAAAATAATTAGCCAGCTACTCAGGAGGCTTGAGGTGGGAAGATCCCTTGAGTCCAGGAAGTTGAGACTGCAATGAGCCATGATCACACCCCTGCACTGCAGCCTGGACAACACAGCAAGACCCTGTTTCCAAAATAAATGAATAAATAAAAATAAAATAATCAGCATTGGATTATGATAAGTGATAAGATGGAAATGAATAAGGTGAGTGAAAAACTGAGGAATAGGGTCTGTTCTAGATAAGATAGGGAAGGCCTTTGAAAATATTTCAATTGGGATGAGATTACAAACAGGATATGCCATTTGATGAATCTGGGGAAGGGCATTCCATGCAGAGGAGACGGCTACCGCTAAAGCCCGCTGGTAGGAAAGATTCTCAATTGAGAATTATCAGCTGCTACAAAGACTAGAAAGGGTGGGGTGCGATGCAGTGGCTCAAGCCTGTTATTCCAGCACTTTGGGAAGCTGAGGCAGGAGGATTTCTTCAGCCCAGGGGTTTGAGGGCAGCCTGGGCAGCATCGTGAGACCCACCCACCCTCTCCCCCGCAACCCGCAAGTTCCAGCCATCTCATTTTTTTAAATAATAAAAAATAAATTAAAAATTTAGAAAAATAATAAAAAGGCCAGAAAGGAGGTCAGCATGGGTGGGGCACCTCCATTAGAGCCTAACGAAAAAGCAGCTATAAGTGGAGGTTGGAGAGGCAGGCAGGTTTCATCCCAGAGGACCCTGTTGACCACAGTGAAGAGTTCAGAATATCGTTTAGTTGCAATAAATAAAAGCCTTGGGAGGAGAGTGATCTGGATTACTTTTTTTTTTTTCTTTGAGACACAGTTTGGCTCTGGTCGCCCAGGCTGGAGTGCAATGACGTGATCTTGGCTCACTGCAAGCTCCACCTCCTGGATTCAAGTGATTCTCCTGCCTCAACTTCAGAGTAGCTGGGACTACAGGTGTGCAACACCACACTCTGCTAATTTTTGTATTTTTAGTAGAGACGGGATTTCACCATGCTGGCTAGGCTGATCTGAAACTCCTGACCTCAGGTGATCCACCTACCTCAGCCTCCCAAAGTGCTGGGATTATACATGTGAGCCCCTGTGCCCCACCAGATTTACCTTTTTTTTTTTTTAAGATGGAGTCTTGCTCCGTTGCCAGGCTGGAGTACAGTAACGCTGACTGTAACTTCCAACTCCCAGGTTCGAGTGATTCTCCTGCCTCAGCCTCCTAAGTAGCTGGGATTACAGGTGCGCACCACCACGCCCACCTAATTTTTGTGTTTTTAGTAGAGATGGGGTTTCACCACGTTGGCCAGGATGGTCTCGATTTCCTGACCTTGTGATCCACCCACTTCGGCCTCACAAAGTGCTGGGATTAGAAGCGTAAGCCACTGTGCCTGGCCACCAGATTTACATTTTTTAAAGCTCATTTTGTTATTTATTGAAAAGAGGGCTGGGTGTAGTGGCTCACACCTATAATCTCAGCACTTTGGGAGGCTGTAGTGGGAGGATTGCTTGAGCCCAGGAGTTCAAGACCAACCTGGGCAACATGGTGAGACCCCCATCTCTAAAAAAAAAAAACGTAAAAAAAAGGAGAGGAGAAAAATAAAAGAGAAAAGATTGCTAGAAGACGAATTAGAAGTCTGTCACAGAAGATGAGGCAAAGTTCCTGATGGTTTGAACCAGAATAGGGGCAAGGATGATAAAATTTGTCAGCAGAGTGGAATGGGAAAGGATTTGAAATACAGTTTTGAATTAAAATGGAAAGGTCTTGCTAATAAATGTGGGTGGTGGGGAAAGGGAAGAATCAAGGATGATTCCTGGGTTTATGACTTCTGGGATAACTGGTTTGATTTCAAAATGGGGAAGAGAATAGGGTTCAGAGTGATATCAAGTCATCTATTTTGGATGAGTTATGTTTTGTGTCTTTATTAGACATCCAATCAAAGGTGTCAAATTAGCATATGCTAATAAGACAAGCTCGCGAAGAAACCAAAGTTACAGACGTAAATTTGTAGAGGTCAGTATTAGGTTTCCTGGGGAGAATGTGTAATGATATTTAAAAACAAAAAACAGGCAGCCTAGGCAACATAGTGACATAGTGAGACTCTCTCTCTACAAAAAAAAAATGAAAACAATTTACCCAGGCATGGTGGTGCGTGCCTGTAGTTCTAGCTACTCAGGAGACTAAGGCAGGAGGACTACTTGAGCCCAGGAGTTTAAGGCTACAGTGAGCTATGATGGCACCACCACACTCCAGCCTGAGTGACATAGTAAGATTCTGTCTGTAAAAAAATAAAAATAAAAAAATAGGCTGGGTGCTGTGGCTCACACCTGCAATCCCAGCACTTTGGGAGGCTGAGGCAGGTGGATCACCTGAGGTCAGGAGTTCAAGACAGGCCTGGCAAGCATGGCGAAACCCCGTCTCTACTAAAAATACAAAATTAGCCAGGTGTGGTGGCGGGCACCTGTACTCCCAGCTGCTCAGGAGGCTGAGGCAAGAGAATCACTTGAACCTGTGAGGTGGAGGTTGCAGTGAGCCAAGATCGCACCATTGCACTCCAGCCTGGGAGACAGAGCGAGACTCCATCTCAAAAAAAATAAAAATAATAAAAAATGGGCCAGGTGCTGTGGCTCATGCCTGTAATCCCAGCACTTTGGGAGGCTGAGGCAGGCGGATCACTTGAGGTCAGGAGTTCGAGACCGGCCTGGCCAACATGGTGAAACCCTGTCTCTACTAAAAATAAAAAAATTAGCCAGGCGTGTTGGCGCGTGTCTGTAATTCCAGCTACTCGGGAAACTGAGGCAGGAGAATTGCTTGAACCCGGGAGGCGGAGCTTGCAGTGAGCCGAGTTTGTGCCACTGCACTCCAGCCTGGGGGACAGAGTGAGACTCTGTCTCCAATAAATAAATAAATAAATAAATAAAATAAAATAAGGATAAAAAGGCCTAAAAATTAGCCCTGAAGCACCTCAAGATGTAGAGGTCAGATGGAGAAGGAGCCAGCCGTGGAGGTTGAGACAGAAAAGACAAAAGAAGAGAGAAAGTTGGTGTGGTGTTGCAAAAGCCAAGATGGGAAAATGTTCCCAGAAGGAAAGCAGGATCAACAACTCCGTGTTGCTGAGAAGCAGAGAAAGATGAAGGCTGAGAGGTGTGCTCTGAATTCTGAAACCGGGAAGTTGCTGTTGACCCTGATGGAGGATGTTGGTGGAGCGGTGCTGAGGACCGCCAGAGCAGTGTGGGCTGAAGGTTGAGTACAGGGCAAGGAGGTGGAGGTCTCAATGCTGGGAGCTTATTTGAGGTTTGTGGTCATGAACTGAAAGTGCAACCTGTAGGTCCAGTTGAGGTTTTTCTTATTTTTTATTTTTATTTTTTCCAGTAATGTTCGGCTGCTTAGGTGCAGTTATGACTGGTAGCTGGGTTCATTCAGGCTTGAGGATCAACCAGGCAAGTAAAATACAGAGAGAGGGGAACAAACAACCCAGTTTGTTGAGGGTGTATGCAGAGAAGGGAGGTAGTAATGGACTATTCTCTAAGCTCGGAAGAGAGGGAAGAGAAAACAGGAGGGAAATGATGGATAGTGAAAAAGTGGCACACTGAACGGGGTCCTGTTGAGGTGGAAGAGTTGCGTGGTGTGAACACTAAAGCAAGTAAGTTGGAAGGATAAGAAATGGTGGTCAGGGTGGGTGACTGGAAACTGAGAATCAGGGGGTGGTGTGGTTTTGGGTGACAAGACTGTCTCATGGGAACATAGAGAGGCCAGCTGGTGGGAAGGGGAGGAGAGGAAGTCACGTGGTGACAGGCGGGGGTACTGGATGGGTCATCCACATGGGTAATTAGCTCCCCAAGGAGGAGGGC
>NW_012102166.1:1257935-1259956 GCF_000951045.1 Mandrillus leucophaeus
CCCATTCTTGGCCTCCCAAATTTTGGGGATTACAGGTGTGAGCCACCGCGGCCAGCCAGCCCCTAGCTCGTCTGAGGTTAATGCCATGCAGCTGCAGCACTTGTTACTCCCCTTTGGTGCTGTGACCTGCAGACCCACTCATCACGAACTTTGGTTCCTGCCTCACAGCCCTTCTCTTCCTTCTACTCCGGCCCTCCTCCTTGGGGACCTAATTACTCACGTGAATGACCCATCCAGTATCCCCGCCTCTCACCACATGACTTCCTCTCCTCCCCTTCCCACCAGCTGGCCTCTCTATGAGACATGGTCTCTCCCATGAGATAGTCTTGTCACCCAAAACCACACCACACCCCGATTCTCAGTTTCCAGTCACCCATCCTGACCATCATTTCTTTTCTTTTTTTCTTTTCTTTTTTTTTTTTAAACGTAGTCTTGCTCTGTTGCCCAGGGTGGAGTGCAGTGATGCAGTGGCCTGATCTTGGCTCACCAGAACCTCCACCTCCCAGGTTTAAGCTATTCTCCTGCCTCAGCCTCCCGAGTAGCTGGAAGTACAGGCATGTGCCGCCACCACACACAGCTAATTTTTATATTTTTAGTAGAGATGGGGTTTCACCATGTTGGCCAGGCTGGTCTCAAACTCCTGACCTCAAGTGATCCACCCACCTCGGCCTCCCAAATTGCTGGGATTACAGGTGTGAGCCACCACACCCGGTTGAGACCCTGTTTCTTTTCTTTTTTGTTGAGATGGAGTCTCGCTTAGTCACTCAGGCTGGAGTGCAATGGCTGGATCTCGGCTCACTGCAACCTCTGCCTCCCAGGTTCTATGATTCTTCTGCCTCAGCCTCCCGAGTAGCTGGGACTACGGGCGCCCATCACCACAGCCGGCTAATTTTTGTATTTTTAGTAGAGACAGGGTTTCACCCTATTGGCCAGGCTGGTCTAGAATTCCTGACCTCAAGTGATCGCCTGCCTCAGTCTCCCACAGTGCCAGGATTATAGGCGTGAGGCACCACGCCTGACCCCATTTTGGTTTAAAGGCCTGCCCTTCACAATCTGGTCTCCAGGGATGCTCTAGCCTCATCCTAACACACTCTACTTCTGACACACTACACTTCTTTCCTTTCTCCAAAAGGTCTTTCCATTTGGTGTTCCAGTAGCTTAAAATACTCTTTTCTGGGCCAGGTGCACTGGCTCACGCCTGTAATCCTAGCCCTTTGGGAGGCCAAGGCCGGGGGTATCATGAGGTCAAGAGATGGAGACCGTACTGGCCAACATGGTGAAACCCCGTCTCTACTAAAAATACAAAAATTAGCCGGGCGTGGTGGTGCACGCCTGCTACTCGGGAGGCTCAGGCAGGAGAATCGTTTGAACCCGGGAGGCGGAGGCTGCAGTGAGCTGAGATCACACATTGCACTCCAGCCTGGCCACAGAGCGAGTTTCCATCTCAAAAACAAACAAACACCGCTCTTTTCTGCTAAATGTTTGTGGTTAATATCTACAAATCCATCTTTCAGATCCTTGAAAGAAGCAACTTCCTCCAGAATACCTCTGGCAATCTCTAAACTAATCTTATCTTCCTGTTTCCTGCTTCCAGCTTGTATTACATCTCTTATCCTAGCATTTGTCATGCAGGATTGCAATTGATTATTTTTCTTTTCTGTGTATAAGCTTGTAATGGCAGGACTCTCTTTCATGTCTTTGTTCACAGAGCTTAATATAATGCTATGCAGTAGCACCTAACAAATATCTGTTGAATGAACTCATGAATCCTATAAAATTAATAACAGGGTAATTTTCCCGGATAAGTATAGGACTATGCTTATTAAATTTGGGTATTTGGGTTTGTGTACCTGACAGAGGGTGTTACCAAATAACGTGCCTCATGTTCTTTTTTTAATATTTTTTTTGAGTCGGAGTCTCACTGTCGCCCAGGCTGGAGTGCAGTGGCGCAATCTTGGCTCACTGCAAGCTCTGCCTCCCGGGTTCACGCCATTCTCCTGCCTCAGCCTCCCAAGTAGCTG
>NW_012102166.1:1261011-1263376 GCF_000951045.1 Mandrillus leucophaeus
GATCTCCTGACCTCGTGATCCACCCGTCTCGGCCTCCCAAAGTGCTGGAATTACAGGCTTGAGCCACCGCGCCCGGCCTATTTTTACTTTATTTTATTTTATTTTATTTTATTTTATTTTATTTTATTTTATGTTTTGAGATGGAGTCTTGCTCTGTAGCCCAGGCTGGAGAGCAGTGGCGCAATCTCCAGCTCACTGCACGTTCTGCCTCCCGAGTTCATGCCATTCTCCTGCCTCAGCCTCCTGAGTAGCTGGGACTACAGGCGCCTGCCACCACACCCAGCTAATTTTTTGTAATTTTAGTACAGATGGAGTTTCCACCGTGTTAGCCAGGATGGTCTCGATCTCCTGACCTTGTGATCTGCCCGTCTCGGCCTCCCAAAGTGCTGGGATTAGAGGTGTGAGTCACCGCGCCCGGCCCATAATTTTTGTATTTTTAGTAGAGACGGCGTTTCACCATATTGGTAAGGCTGGTCTCGAACTCCTGACCTCAGTTGATCCACTTGCCTCAGCCTCCCAAAGTGCTACGATTCCAGGTGTGTGCCGCTGCACCTGGCCTTTTTTTTTTTTTTTTTTTTGAGATGGAGTTTCGCTCTTGTTGCCCAGGCTGGAGTGCAATGGTGGGATCAGGGCTCACTGCAATGTCCACCTCCCAAGTTCAAGAACAAGTTTTTGGTTTTTTATTTATTGCCCAGCACTGGCTGGTGAGAAACAGTACCTGTGCTGAAATTGCCAATTTACCAGTCTTCTTTCCCCAAATGGCAGTGCTGAGACTAAAGGCTGGCTCTGAAATATTGACAGCCTCACTTCCCCGCCTGCCAATTCAGTTTTGTCATGTAATAAAACGGGAATACAACCTCACGGGATTACTGGGAAGATTAAATGAGAAAATGCGACAAAGGCTCAGCAGAATACTTGGTAAGTCACAGTTGCTCAGAAATTCCCTTCTTGCTTTGTCCTTCAAGGCTTAACATAAATATTGTCTTTTTTTTTTTTTGAAAGACAGGGTCTCACTCTGTCACCTAGGCTATAGTACAGTGGCACCATCATAGCTCACTGCAGCCTTGACCTCCTGGGCTCAAACGATCCTCCCACCTCAGCCTCTGGAAGAGCTAGGACTACAGGTATTCGCCATCACACCTGGCTAATTTTTAGATTTTTTTTGTAGTACCAGGGGTCTCACGACGCTGCCCAGGCTGATCTTGAACTCCTGGCCTCAAGTGGTCCTTCAGCCTCAGTCTCCCAAGTCTTTGGGATTATAGGCATGAACCACTGAGCATGACCTCACAAATATCATCTTATACATTAAAGTTCTTTAATACCTCACCCCATCTAGAACCTAAATCAGCCCTTTTCATGAACTTTTGCCCATTCTTTTGTTTTGTTTTTTGTTTTTGCTTCTGAGATGGAGTCTCGCTCTTCTTGCCCAGGCTGGAGTGCAATGGCACGATCTCTGGCTCACCGCAACCTCCACCTCCTGGGTTCAAGCGATTCTCCTGCCTCAGCCTTCCAAGCAGCTAGGATTACAGGCACGTGCCACCACGCCCAGCTAATTTTGTATTTTTAGTAGAGATGAGGTTTCTCCATGTTGGTCAGGCTGGTCTCGAACTCCCAACCTCAGGTGTTCTGCCCATCTTGGCCTCCCATAGTGCTGGGATTACAGGCATGAGCCACCGCGCCTGGCTGTTTTTTATTTTTTGTTGTTTTTTGTTTGTTTGTTTGCTTGTTTTTTGAGACGGAGTCTCACTCTGTCACCCAGGCTGGAGTGCAATCGTGAGATCTCGGTTCACTGCAACCCCCACCTCCCAGGTTCGAGCAATTCTCCTGCCTCAGCCTCCCGAGTAGCTGGGACTACAGGTGTGTGCCACCATGCCTGGCTAATTGTTATATTTTTAGTAGAGAGGATTTCCGCATGTTGGCCAGGCTGGTCTCGAACTCCTGAACTCAGGTGATCCACCTGCCTTAGCTCCCCAAAGTGCTGGGATTATAAGCGTGAGCCACCACACCCGCCCTTGCCCATTCTTTACAGGTACGGGGGCGCATGCAAATACACAAGGATAAAGGAACCCGCAGTTTGATGAGTATGAAGAGGCTGTGAGCTGATTCCTTAATGGTTCAAATCCTGAGAGCTGTGCCTTTTGAACTTAACATTTCTTTTTTCATTTTTATTTTGTTTTTTTAGGCAGAGTCTCACTCTTGTCCCCCAGGCTGCAATGGAACCATCTCAGCTCACTGCAACCTCCGCCTCCCGGGTTCAAGCTATTCTCCTGCCTTAGCCTCCCAAGTAGCTGGAATTACAGGTAGCCACCACACCCAGCTAATATTTTGTATTTTTAGTAAAGACAGGGTTTCACCATGTTGCCCA
>NW_012102166.1:1273451-1276601 GCF_000951045.1 Mandrillus leucophaeus
TGAGCCACCGGGCCTGGCCTCTATCTCTTTTTTTTTTGGAGATGGGGTCTCGCCCTATTAACCAGGCTGGGGTGCAGTGGCATGATCACAACTCACTGCAGCCTCCACCTTCTAGACTCAAGTGATCCTCCCAGGAAGCTGGGATGAGAGGTGCATGCCACCACACCCAGCTAATTTTTGTATTTTTTGTGGAAATAGGGTTTCACCATGTTGCTTACAAGCCCAGGTCTTGAACTCCTGGGCTCAAGTGCCTTGACCTCCCAAAGTGCTAGGATTACAGGTGTGAAATAATTCCTTAATATCATCAAATATTCAGTGTTCAAATATTCCCACTGTCTCATCATCATCATCATTATTCTCTTTACACTTTGTTTGAATTATGATCTCAAAAAGAGTCATATGTTTTGGTTGGTTAATATGTCTCTCATGTTTCTTTTAATCACGAGGTTCCATCTTCTAAAATCTTCCTTCTTTTCTTGCAATTTATTAAAGAACATTTGTCATGTGTTCCTGTACAGTCTCCTAAAATCTGGATTTAAGGCCAAGCACGGTGACGCATGACTGTGACCCCAGCACTTTGGGAGGCCGAGGTAGGCGGATCACCTGAGGTCAGGCTGTCTCTTATACACATCTAGATGTGTATAAGAGACAGCCTGTGCACCACCATGCCCAGCTAATTTTTGTATTTTTTGTATTTTTTATTTTATTTTATTTATTTATTTTTGAGACAGAGTCTCACTGTTGCCCAGGTTAGAGTGCAGTGGCGTGATCCCAGCTCACTGCAACCTCCACCTCTCGGGTTAACGTCATTCTCCGGCCTCAGCCTCCCATGTAGCTGGGACCACAGGCATCTGCCACCACGCCCAGCTAATGTTTTGTATTTTTAGTAGAGACAGGGTTTCACCATGTTAGCCAGGATGGTCTCGATCTCCTGACCTCATGATCCGCCTGCCTCGGCCTCCCAAAGTGCTGGGATTACAGGTATAAGCCACCGCACCCAGCCTAATTTTTGTATTTTTAATAGAGATGGGGTTTCACCATTTTGGCTAGGCTGGTCTCGAACTCTTGACCTTGTGATCCACCTGCCTTGGCCTCCCAAAATGCTGGGATTACAGGCATGAGCCACTGTGCCCGGCCAGGTCCAATTTTTAAAGAATTGCTTTCTGCCAGGTGTGGTGGCTCACAGCACTTTGGGGGGCCGAGGTGGGAGGATCACAAGGTCAAGAGATCCAGACCATCCTGGCCAAACAACATGGTGAAACCCTGTCTCTACTAAAAATACAAAAATTAGCTGGGCGTAGTGGCGCACACCTATAGTCCCACCTATTCAGGAGGCTATGGCAGGAGAACCGCTTGAACCTGGGAGGCAGAGGTTACAGTGAGCCAAGATCGTGCCATTGCACTCCAGCCCAGGCAACAGCAAGACTTCATCTCAAAAGAATTGCTTTCTTTCCAGAGGAGCAAAAGGAGCTCATACGTAATGACCCCGTTTTATTCCTGGTATGGTTAAAAATTCACTTATTTGCTCCTTCAGACAATCATTTGCTTATTCATTCACTTATTTTCCATACATTCATTCAGCAGGTATGTGCAAATGAGAAAGAGCTGGCAATGACGGGCAATCTTGCAGCATTCAAGACCTAATTCCCGCCCTACATGAAGACATAAAAATCTTGCAATCTTGTCCTTAAGAGGCAGCTATCATTCCTGAAGAAAATCAAAGGCATTTCACCCACTGCCTTAGAGATTCTGATTGAGATAGAAACTGTGCTTTAGTTCTTCGGCACGGCTCATCTTGGATGGTGTTTCCCACACAGCGCGTCGCTCTGAACGGTGCACGTTGAATTGCACAAGAGCAAGCCCGTGACTATTTATCTTTGACAGAGTCCCCATAAACACGCCATGTACCTCCCCAGTCCCCCAAAAAGCATAAGTACATCTGATTATTCTGTTTGGCTCTACTTTGGAAGTGTGTATTGTTTTTGTTTTTGTTTTAGAGATGGGGTCTTGCTCTGTCACCCAAGCTGGAATGCAGTGGTGTGCTTATGGCTCACTGTAACCAGCTCCTGGGCGCAAGGGATCCTCCCATCTCAGCTTCTCAAATAGCTAGGAATGTGAGTGCACAACACCATGCCTGGATAATTCCTTTTTTTTTTTTGAGACGGAGTCTTGCTCTGTTGCCCAGGCTGGAGTGCAATGGTGTGATCTTGGCTCACTGCAACCTCCGTCTCCTGGGTTCAAGCAATTCTCTGCCTCAGCCCCCCAAATAGCTGGGAATACAGGCGCCTGCCACCAAACTTGGCTAATTTTTTTTTTTTTTTTGTATTTTTAGTAGAGACGGAGTTTCACCATCTTGGCCAGGCTGGTCTTGAACTCCTGACCTCGTGATCCACCTGCCTTGGCCTCCCAAAGTGCTGGGAGTATAGGCCAGTCTAGAAGGTGGAGGCTGCAGTGACTTGTGATCATGCCGCTGCACCCCAGCCTGGTTAATACAGCGAGACCCCGTCTCCAAAAAAAAAGAGATAGAGGCCAGGCCCGGTGGCTCACACCTGTAATCCCAGCACTTTGGGAGGCCAAGGCAGGAGGATCATGAGGTCAGGAGTTCAAGACCAGCCTGACCAATATAGTGAAACCCTGTCTCTACTGAAAATACAGAAATTAGTCAGGCGTGTTGGCGCCTGCCTCTAATCCCAGCTACTCAGGAGGCTAAGCCACCTAGTACAGGAGTAAGCCACCACGCCTGGCCATTTTTTTTTTTTTTGAGAAGGAGTCTCGCTCTGTTGCCCAGGCTGGAGTACAATGGTGTGATCTTGGCTCACTGCAACCTCCACCTCTCAGGTTCAAGTGATTCTCATGCCTCAGCCTCCCGAGTAGCTGGGACTCCAGGCAGCTGCCACTATGCCAGGCTAATTTTTGTATTTTTAGTAGAGACGGGGTTTCACCATATTGGCCAGGCTGGTCTTGAACTGACCTTGTGCTGCGCCAGCTTCGGCCTCCCAAAGTGGTGAGATTACAGGCGTGAGCCACCGCGCCCAGCCTCCTTCTTTTTTTTTTTTTTTTTTACAGATGGGGTCTTGCTATGTTGCCCAGGTTGATCTTGAACTCCTGAGCTCAAGCTATCCTCCCACTTTGGCCTCCCAAAGCTCTGGG
>NW_012102166.1:1278496-1280846 GCF_000951045.1 Mandrillus leucophaeus
AGACGGGGTTTCACCGTGTTAGCCAGGATGGTCTCGATCTCCTGACCTCGTGATCTGCCCGCCTCGGCCTCCCAAAATGCTGGGATTACAGGCGCGAGCCACCGCGCCCGGCCTCCTAGACTCTTTCATATGCAGTATTGTGAACTTCCATCAACAGGTACAGCATTCTGATTTTTCTTTATTTCCTAGTTTCTTTCTTTTCTTTTTTTTGTTTTGTTTTCTTTGTTTATTTGTTTTGTTTTGAGACAGGGTCTCACTCTGTCACTCTGGCTAGAGTGCTGTGGCAGGAACATAGTTCACTGCAGCCTTGACTGCCCGGGATTCAAGTGATTCTCTAGCCTCAGTCCCTCAAGTAGCTGGGAGTACAGGCACTTGCCACCACGCCTGGCTAAATTTTGTATTTTTTGTAGAGATGGAGTTTCTCCATGTTGACCAGGCTGGGATAATCTCTAATAGGGCTTATAGTGGATGTTTTTAATATTGTCACCACCCAGCATCTTTCTTTTTTCTTTTCTTTTCTTTTTTTTTTTTTTGAGACTGTCTCCATCTGTTGCCCAGGCTGGAGTGCAGTAGTGCAATCTCAGCTCACTGCAACCTCCGTCTCCTGGGTTCAAGGGATTCTCCTGCCTCAGCCTCCCGAGTAGCTGGGATTACAAGTGTGTGCTACCATGCCCGGCTAATTTTTGTATTTTTAGTAGAGATGGGTTTTCACCATGTTGGCCAGGCTGGTCTCAAACTCCTGGCCTCAAGTGATCTGCCCGCCTCGGCCTCCCAAAATGCTGGGATTACAGGTGTGAGATACCGCGCCCGGCCATTCCGCATCTTTTTGAAAACCCATTCTGTGTCAACACACGATGAGTTCTGCCTCCCCAAGGTAGAAGATAGACTCTTGTACCCAGCTTCCCATGTAGCTAGCACTCAGGCATACAGTGCGGGCTCATCCAATCAGATGCAGTTGATATCCATTCAGAGGTGAGCTGTACGAGGATGAGAATGCTGTAGACACAGAGCTTTTTTTCTTTGTTTGTTTTGTTTGTTTTCAGACAGAGTCTCTCTATCGCCCAGGCTGCAGTACAGTGACGCGATCTCGGCTCACTGCAATCTCCGCCTCCCGGGTCCAAGCGATTCTCCTACCTCAGCCTCCCGAGTAGCTGGGACTACAGGCACCCGCCACTACACCCGGTTAATTTTTTGTATTTTTTAGTAGAGACCGGGTTTCACCGTGTTAGCCAGGATGGTCTCGATCTCCTGACCTCGTGATCCGCCCACCTCGGCCTCCCAAAGTGCTGGGATTACCGGCGTGAGCCACTGTGCCTGGCTGACACAGAGCTTTTGAGGGCAGTGGGAGTGGAGGCCCCAGGAGTAGAGACACCCCTTCCACTTGTGAGCTGCAATGCCTAGTGATGGCAAAAAGCAGAGGCTCTGCTGATAACAGTCCAGCAGCAAAATTTGGGTATTGTTCCTGGCCAAGTAGCCTCCAAGCCCAATTCTCTATCCCTCTCAGAGACTGTGTGAGTCATTTATATCTTTAAATACATTCCTTGGCTGCTTAAACTAGTTAGAGTAGATTCCGTTATTTGTAGCTAAGTTCCTTGACAATTATGGAGCTTCCATGATGTAGCTCAACATAGCGTCTGGTACTAGAAGGGGAGCAGTCAAACTGTCCCTGTAGCCTCTGGCCTTCCAGGTAGATGAGATGGTACATTTTATTATTGTTTATCTCACTTCAAGTTGGGTTTTCTTTTCTTTGCTCTTAAGATCATCCATGGCCAAGCACAGCAGCTCAAGCCTGTAATCCCATCACTTTGAGAGGCCGAGGCTGGTCGGTCACTTGAGTTCAGGAGTTCAAGACCAGCCTGGCTAACATGGTGAAACCTCGTCTCTACCAAAAAATACAAAAATTAGCCGGGTGTGGTGGTGAGTGCCTGTAATCCCAGTTACTTGGGAGGCCGAGACAGGAGAATTGCTTGAACCCAGGAGGCAGAGGTTACAATAAGTCATCATGCCACTGCACTCTAGCCTGGGCAACAGAGCAAGACTCCATCTCAAAAAAAAAAAAAGAATGCATCCAGTTGATTTCCACAAGTGACTTCAGTGTCTGGCTGCATTTAGGGTATATGCTGAACACATGTTCATTCATCATCACCTTTTAAAATGACCTGATAATTGACATACAACTTACGAGTTTTGGCATACTGTAAACACTCATGAAAACATCACCCTATTAAGATAATAAACCTCTCCATCACACCTAGAAGTTTCTTTGTGCCTTGCTGTAATCTTTCCCTCTTTCCTTTCACTCCAGCCGCTTTCTGATCCCCTTTCTGTCACTTTCTAGAATTTTTTATAA
>NW_012102166.1:1281407-1283494 GCF_000951045.1 Mandrillus leucophaeus
TTTTTAGTAGAGACACGTTTTCACCATGTTAGCCAGGCTGATCTCGAACTCCTGACCTTAAGTGATCCGCCTGCCTCAGTCTCCCAAAGTGCTGAGATTACAGGCGTGAGCCACCATGCCTGGCCACAGTTGCTTCTTAAAGCCTGTCACTACAGGCTGGGCTGGTGGCTCACGCCTGCAATCCCAATACTTTGGGAGGCTGAGGCGGGCAGATCACAAGGTCAAGAGATCAAGACTATCCTGGCTAACACAGTGAAACCCCGTCTCTACTAAAAATACAAAAACAAAACTAGCTGGGCGTGGTGGCGCATGCCTGTAATCCCAGCTACTCGGGAGACTGAGGCAGGAGAATCACTTGAACCTGGGAGGTGGAGGTTGCAGTGAGCTGAGATTGCACCACTGCACTCCAGCCTGGCAACAGAGCGAGACTCTGTCTCAAAAAAAAAAAAAAAAAGCCTGTCACTGGAAAAAAAAAAAGCTGCCTTGGAACCACCTGGGGACACCTGTTAATATGTAGCTTTCTGAGCCCAAGCCCCTCTTCTTGCAAATGAGGCCCCAAGAAGGGGAGTGACTTCTTCAGGGAGCCAGGGCTAACTTAGGACAGGAACTGAAGTCCTCTGATTCCAAACTCAGGACGAAAAGAAGGGGGAATGAGGAGCAGGAAATGTGTCCAGTTTTGACTCCTCTGATTCCCATGTATTTTTCCTTTGGCTTCAAATATTAAGAGAAAGGCCCAGTTAAGAGGAAGACCCAGTACTTTGGAACAAGGTGGCTTCCTGCTGAGGCTGGGTCTTGTGTGTACTCTGAGGCTTCAGATTGCTGTGGCCAGGCATCTCGGGTCTCCCAGTCACCTGCAAAGACCTGGCTCAGGAAAGGAGTTGGGTAGGATTCCAGCTTTAGCGTGGTGCCAGAGCTACCTCCTTTGAACGGGCACAGGAAGGAGGGGAGGAGAGTCCAGGCAGACAGGTAAACTAGGCAGAGCCTGATAGAGTAAGGAGGAAGCCAGAGACAGGCCAGGCTTCAGCTCCGCCCCTGGGCCAGCCTAGGGCCTCAGTGGGCGGAGGCAGAATAAGCTGCCAAGGCCTGGGGAGCTGACCTCGGCAGGAGCTAGCAGGGCCCCGGCAGGCTCCTCCAGTCCAGGCAGATGCAGCTTCGCCTATGGGTACCTAGTCGGGGTCAGAGAAATGACCCTGTCCCTCAGGTGATGGGCACTGCATCCTGGTTTCAACAACACCATTTTATATTATGCCCCCTGCATGCCATCAAATACTATCTTTTTTTTTTTTTTTTCTTTTTTAAGACAGAGTCTTGTTCTGTCTCCAGGCTAGAGTGCAGTGGTACAATCTCTGCTCACTGCAACCCCTGACTCCCAGGTTCAAGCAATTCTCCTGCCTCAGCCTCCCGAGTAGCTGGGATTACAGGCGCACACCGCCATGCCCAGCTAATTTTTTTTATTTTAGTAGAAACGAGATTTCACCGTGTTGCCCAGGCTGGTCTGAACTCCTGAGCTCAGGCAATCTGCCTGCCTTGGCCTCCCAAAGTGCTAGGATTACAGGTGTGAGCCACTGCGCCCGGCCGTTTTTTTGTTTGTTTGTTTTTGTTTCTGTTTTGCAGGTGGAGTCTTGCTCTGTCACCCAGACTGGAGTGCAGTGGCGCAATCTTGGCTCACTGCAACCTCCACCTCCTGAGTTCAAGTGATTCTCCTGCCTCAGCCTCCTGAGTAGCTGGGATTACAAGTGTGCCACCATGTCCGACTAATTTTTGTATTTTTAGTAGAGACGAGGTTTCACCTTGTTGGCCAGACTGGTCTCGAACTCCTGACCTCAGGTGATCTGCCTGCCTCAGCCTCCCAAAGTGTTGGGATTACAGGCGTGAGCCACCACGCCCAGCCAAATGTTATCTTATGGTCACTGCACCAGTATTCATTTGACTGATTAGAAGTAATATTCAAGAAGAGTGTAGGAATAGTCTCCTGATCCAAAACTCCCATTGTCTAAACAAGAAACTGAGGCCCAGGGAGAGGGAGGACCTGGCCCAGGGCCATGCAGCTATTTAATATGTTCATCATCTCCTCTAGTGGAACACTG
>NW_012102166.1:1288687-1290079 GCF_000951045.1 Mandrillus leucophaeus
AAAAAAAAAAAAAGAAAGAAAAAAAAAAGAAATGCTGCAATGTCTGTCCTGGTGCATATTATATATATCTTGGGTTACTTGTGTAGCTGTAGTGTAAATTTCTGACAGTGGGATTACTGGAACAAAGAGGTTGTGTATTTCATTTTTTGACAGATATTACCAGTTTGCCCCACAAAGGAGTTGTACCAATTAACTTTCCCACCAACAAACAATGCGTGGCCGGGCCTGTTTTAGACACCTTCATCCCCAGCCTGGGCAACATGGCAAAACCCCATCTCTACAAAAACTACAAAAATTAACTGGACATGGTGGCATGCGCCTATGGTCCCTGCTACCCAGCTACCTGGGAGGCTGAGGTAGGAGGATCTCTGGAGCACAGAAAGTTGAGGCTACAGTGAGCCATGATCGTGCCGCTGCACTCCAGCCTGGGTGACGGGGGAGACCTGTCTCAAGCAAACAAACAAAAAACAAACAAAAACAAAGAACAGACACCTTCACTCACTTGAGTTATTTTGTTTTGCTTGTTTTGCCAGTCTGATAGGTGGAATGTTCTTTCTCACAGTTTTCATGTATATTATAAAAACATGCCCCAGCGGGGTGCAGTGGTTCACCCCTGTAATCCCAGAACTTCGGGAGGCCGAGGAGGGCAGATCACCTGAGGTCAGGAGTTCAAGACAAGTCTGGGCAACATGGCAAAACCCCATCTCTACTAAAAATACAAAAATTAGGAGGGTGGATCATGAGGTCAGGAGTTCAAGACCAGCCTGCCCAAGATGGTGAAACCCCATCTCTGCTAAAATTACAAAAATTAGCCGGGCATGGTGGTGGGCACCTATAATCCCAGCTACTGGGAGGCCGAGGCAAAAATTGCTTGAACCCAGAGGCGGAGGTTGCAGTGAGCAGAGATTGTGCCACTGCACTGCAGGCTGGGCAACAGAGCGAGACTCCATCTCAAAATAAATACCTTAATTAATAAATAAGAGGCCGGGCACAGTGGCTCACACCTGAATCCTAGCACTTTGGGAGGCCAAGGTGGGCGGATCACCTGAGGTAAGGAGTTTGAAACCAGTCTGACCGACATGGAGAAACCCCGTCTCTACTAAAAATACAAAATTAACCAGGTGTGGTGGCACATGCCTATAACCCCAGCTACTCGGGAGGCTGAAGCAGGAGAATCGCTTGAACCTGGGAGGCGGAGGTTGCGGTGAGCCGAGATCACACCACTGTATTGCACTGCAGCCTGGGCAACAAAGGCAAAACTCTGTCTCAAAAACTAATAGTAATAATAATAAATAAAACATCCCCGTCCCCCTTAATATACATTTTTCATATTATGAATAAGATTGGCTGAGTGCAGTGGCTCACACCTGTAATCCCAGCACTTTGGGAGGC
>NW_012102166.1:1292719-1293702 GCF_000951045.1 Mandrillus leucophaeus
GCCAGGCTGGTCTCGAACTCCTGGCCTCAGGTGATCTGCCCGCCTTGGACTCCCAAAGTGCTGGGATTACAGGCATGAGCCATCACGCCTGACTAATTTTTCAGTATAAGTATATTCCAAATACTGCATGGGATATAATTATACAACAAAATTTAGCTGCTTATTTGAAATTCAAATTTAACCGTGTGTATGTATTTTTATTTGCGAAATCTGGCAGCCTTGCCAGTTCTTCCACAGCAGTTCCAGACAGCCACTGCCACCTGGTCCTGGTCCTTTGGAGCACTGGCACAATTGCCACCCTAAAGGGCACCAGGGACTCTACCTCCATCAGCTCGCAGATGGTCACCATGGCAGCTCTCTATGGACGGTGTTCGCTCCTCTTCCACCAATGAGAAAACTGAGACTCCAAGAAGCCAGGAGACTTGCATAAGGGCAAACAGTAACCAAGGCGCAGGGGAAGCACCCAGCCTGTGCCAGTCTGACTCCAAAGTTCAAGTTCTATGTACACCCCAGGTAACTTGGCAAACCACCCACTTTGCGAGCAGGAAGGCCTCAACCCTGCCATTCACACAGGAGGAAAAAGACAAACAGTGTGCAGGTCCCCAGGCACAGGCCAGACAAGATTCGGTGCTAGAATATTCAAACTGATTTTGAAACCCAGCGCCTCTTAGTAATAACAATACCAACTTCGGTCATTTGCATAACTTTCTACCGTTAACAAAAGGTATCCCCAGTAGTTAATTAGAATGACAAGGCAGATGGAGGCCGGGGCGTGGCTCACGCCTGTAATCCCAGCACTTTGGGAGGCTGAGGTGGGTGGATCACCTGAGATCGGGAGCTTAGTCTGGCCAACATGGTGAAATCCCATCTCTACTAAAGATACAAAAAACTGGCCGGGCGCGGTGGCTCAAGCCTGTAATCCCAGCACTTTGGGAGGCCGAGACGGGTGGATCACGAGGTCAGGAGATCGAGACCATCCTGGC
>NW_012102166.1:1296992-1298892 GCF_000951045.1 Mandrillus leucophaeus
GAGGCAGGTGCATCACCTGAGGTCAGGGGTTTGAAACCAGCCTGACCAACACAGTGAAACCCCATCTCTACAAAAAATACAAAATTAGCAGGGCGTGGTGGTACACGCCTATAATCCCAGCTACTCAGGAGACTGAGGCAGAAGAATCGCTTGAACTGGGGAGGCGAAGGTTATAGTGAGCTGAGATCGAGTCACTGCACTCTAGCCTGGGCAACAAGAGTGAAACTCCGTCCCTCCCCCTCACCTCAAAAAAAAAAAAAAAAAGATTGAGCCTGTGCAATAGAAACCCAGAGGCCAGTCTGTAAGTGGAGTGGGCTTTGGCCCTGGCCCCTGGCTGAGGCACTGTGCCTCTCCTCCCCACCCTGCAGATGAGATGGCCTGGCAGCCTGGACCGTCGGCCCTCCCAGGAGCTGTCTCCCGCAGCCCCTCACCTGGGATGAGTAACCTTTATCTAGGAAGACTGGAAGAGGCATGTTTTACTCAGACACCCTGGTTTGTCCTGCTTTTCTCTCCCTGAGGGCTGGGACTTGGCCTCCGATGCAAAATGGGCAGATTTGCAGCAGAGGAATGGCAAGACGAGACCTGCTTCTATTGGAACTGAGCTGGAACCAATGGGGAGTGGGGAGGAGGCTGCAGCAGGTCGGGAGAGTGAAAATGAGTGAGCCGAACAGCAGGATGGACCCAGAGATCCTCAGAGATGGCCCCACTGGGGCCGATGGGGTGAGGTAGAAGAGGGAGAGAAGCAGACAGGTGACCCCCGGGAGAGGGGGGAGAGTTTCAGGGAGATGGTGGGTGAGTTGGAGGTTGTCTGTGGGATGGACAAAGGACCTGAAGAAATGCTTGTTGGATGAATGTCCTCCCAGAGGCTAAAGGAATGGAGCAGTCCCATGTCCAACCCAGGAAGTGAATGTGGCCAGTCTGGCCACAGCAAGTTAAACTGCCTCTGAGGTGTGTCCTGCTCCTGGCTTCCTGCAATCTGGCTCCTTGGAGGCTAATGAACACGGAGCTAGCTTTGCTCCAGGGTTCCCACCTTGATGTAGCTCCTTCCGTGCTGTCTCTTGGCTCAGGGACAAGTGGGTCGGGGCATGGGCTCCTGACTGATGGAGGGGGCAGTATGTAGGCTGGAGGCTGGAGAGCCGGGTCCAGCTAAGCCTAGCCCCCATCCAGGCTTCCAGAATGTGTTTGCTGCTGGCTTGAGATCAGCAGGTAGTGAACCAGGTCAGGAGGTCATTGCCCTCCCCAGGCCTTGGTATTCTAGATCCTTCTCCTCCTTTGGCCCACGTTTCTCCTTCCTTCCCTTCCTCTCCTTTCTTTCCTCTCTTTCTTTCTCTCTTTCTTTTTTTCTTTCTGAGACAGAGTCTCACTCTGACACCCAGGCTGGAGTGCAGTGGCACGATCTTGGCTCACTGCAAGCTCTGCCTCTCAGGTTCGAGCGATTCTCCTGCCTCAGCCTCCCTGGCCCATGTTTCTTCCAGTGGCTCTTGACGACTCTCTCCCAGAGTTCCCAATCCCAAATGAAGATATCTCTCAGGGACAGCAAGACCCCCCATTCTAAGCACTTTAACCTCTTTTCTTAGGATAGCCAAATAAAACACAGTAACACTCAGTTACCAGCCTGGGCAACACGGCAAAACCCCGTCTCTACAAAAATTAAAAAAAAAAAAAAAAAAAAGCCGGGAATGGTGGCTTGCACTTGTAGTCCTACCTACTTGGGAAGCTGAGGTGGGAGGATCACTTGATCCCAGGAGGTCAAGGCTGCAGTGAACCATGATTACTCCACCGCTCTTCAGTCTGGGTGACAGGGTGAGACCCAGTCTCAAAAAAAAAAAAAAAGAAAAGAAAAGGAAAAAAGGACACTTAGTTCAATTTAATTTCAGATAATGAATTATTATTATTATTA
>NW_012102166.1:1304022-1305016 GCF_000951045.1 Mandrillus leucophaeus
CTGGGCGACAGAGCGAGACTCCGTCTCAAAAAAAAAAAAAAAAAAAAAGATACAAAATACTAGCCGGATGTGGTGGCACACGCCTGTAATCCCAGCTACTCGGGAGGCTGAGGCAGGAGAATCACTGCAATTGGGAGGTGGAAGTTGCAGTGAGCTGAGATCGCGCCATTGCACTCCAGCCTGGGCAACAAGAGCGAGACTCCGTCTCAAAAACAAAACAAACAAACAAAAAAAAGAAGGCAGATGGGAGAGAGAATGGTCTGTAGGATCCCTCTGCAGACCCTGGGACGTTTCCTGTGCTCCCACCTGACGTGGCTGGGGTGGGTGGGTGGGTGGGTGCTGGGCAGTCCCTCTGGGCCAACTTCCAGGAGCTTCTAGATGAGGGTCCTGGAGTCACAGGCTCTCAGCGTGGGTCTGGGCGCTGCGCAGAGGGCTTGCGTCCCAGTGGCCGGTTCCAGCTCTGCCTGCAGGACCCCAGTGGTGGCGAACACGCCAACAGTTACAGTTCCTGACACCACCTGCCAGACTGGATTCCAGGCGGTGTAAACCAGTCTCTGCTCTCAGGGAGTGTCTGAAAGACGACAGATCCTTTGAGGGAGGGAACTGGGAGCCCAGGACCTCAAGACGGGTTAGGGATAAACTGGAGGGGAGGGGCTTGGGACACCTGCCGGGGGAGTCCGGGGTGGGGTAAGACGCTGCAGGAAATGTGATCAAAAAGAGACTTATGTAAATCAAATTTAATTTGGTTGAAGATCTTTTACCTCTGTTTTGATCTGCCATTGGCAGAGACTGCTGAATACTTGGGCTTTTGAGTTTTTCTTCCCCTTTTTACGTGCCATGTGGGGCAGGGGGCGGGAGGGAGTGGGGTGCCCTTTAGGCCACCAGGTTCTTTTTTTTTTTTTTTTTTTTTTGAGATGGCGTTTTGCTGTTGTTGCCAGGCTGGAGTGCAATGGCACGATCTTGGCTCACTGCAACCTCCACTTCCTGGGTTCAA
>NW_012102166.1:1306181-1311579 GCF_000951045.1 Mandrillus leucophaeus
CCAGCTAGTTTTTTGTATTTTTTAGTAGAGATGGGGTTTCACCATGTTAGCCAGGATGGTCTCGATCTCCTGACCTCATGATCCGCCCGTCTCAGCCTCCCAAAGTGCTGGGATTACAGGCTTGAGCCACCACGCCCGGCCTCTTGCCCAATTTTCTCTTGTGAGTGGCTCTCTCTAAAAGTGTAGTTCTGGCTGGGCAGGTGGCTCACGCCTGTAATCCCAGCACTTTGGGAGGCTGAGGCAGGTGGATCACTTGAGATCAGGAGTTCAAGACCAGCCTGGCCAACGTGGTGAAACCCCATGTCTACTAAAACCACAAAAATTAGCCAGGTGTGGTGACTGGTGCCTGTAATCCCAGCTACTCAGGAGGCTGAGGCAGGAAAATTGCTTGAACCGGAGAGGTGAAGGTTACAGTGAGCCAAGATCGCACCACTGCACTCCAGCCTGGGCAACAAGAGCAAAAACTCCATCTCAAAATAAATAAATAAAATAATAACAATAATAATAATAATAAAAGTGCAGGTATGTGTCAGAGGTGGTGGGAAGACAGGACATGAGAAGATGTACTTATATGACCACAGGTTAAAATTTTTTATTTCAAATTTGCTGCAAAGGGCGATAATGTTGGAAAAAAATCCAGCTCAAAGATTCCCGCTGGATAGAAACGTTTGATATGAAAAAAATATATTAGATAATCATTGTCAAACTGGATTTTTAAAAATCTATGCAAAGATCAGACTGTTCGCAAGATGGAAAGCTGGTTGTGCAACTACCCAAGGGGATCACCTTGCCGGCTGCCTAGACAGAGCCGATTCATCAAGACGGGAATTGCAATGGAGAAAGAGTAATTCAGGCAAAGCCAGCTGTGCGGAAGACCAGAGTTTTTGTGTGTGTGTGTGTGTGTGTGTGACATAGTTTTTGCTCTTATTGCCCAGGCTGGAGTGCAATGGCGTGATCTCAGCTCACTGAACCTCCACCTCCCGGGTTCAAGCAATTCTCCTGCCTCAGCCCTCCCGAGTAGAGTAGCTGGGATTACAGACATGCCCCACCATGCTCGGCTAATTTTTTTGTATTTTTAGTGTATCAGGACGAGCAGCAGACAAAACTCGTCAGACACGGAGTTACAGAAGGAAGGGGTTTATTCGGCCGGGGCATCAGCAAGACTTTTGTCTCAAGAGCCGAGCTCCCTGAGGGAGCAATTCCTGTCCCTTTTAGGGCTCACAACCCTAAGGGGGTGCATGTGAGAGGGTCGTGATTGAGCAAGCAGGGGGTACGTGACTGGGGGCTGCATGCACCGGTAATTAGATGGGAACAAAACAAGTTAGGGATTTTCACAGTGCATTTCTATACAATGTCTGAAATCTATAGATAACATAACCGATTAGGTCAGGGGTCGATCTTTAACTACCAGGCCCAGAGTGCGGCGCCAGGCTGTCTGCCTGTGGATTTCATTTCTGTCTTTTAGTTTTTACTTCTTCTTTCTTTGGAGGCAGAAATTGGGCATAAGATGATATGAGGGGTGGTCTCCTCCCTTATTCCCCCCTTTTGAGACTCTCACTCATTTTATTAGTGGGAGTTCTCACTTTTATTTTCACTACCCATGTCTTCTTGCAAGACAGATTGATAGTGATTTATATAGTACATTTGTGCTGAGGCATTTTGGTGAACTAAGGTAGTGATGAAGCTTTTCATCATTCAAAGAAGTACAGGTATCAAACAAGGGAGCAGAAGGCAGGTTCCTATTATTATTATAACTCCTATTATAAGAGTTTTAAATCCTCCTAGCACTAGGAACCATTTTCCAAACATGGCCCCAGGATCAAATCCATGCCACACTTGCACGGGCACATGTGCCAGTTTTGTCATATCTCTAACTATGTCTTCAGCTACTTGCCCTTGATTATCTATGTGTAGGCAGCAATTAGTAAGGTTAAATTTTCCACAGACCCCTCCTTCAGCAGCTAGCAAGTAGTTGAGAGTCAGTCTACTTTGATAGATAGCATTTCTCATCTGAGTTTCTTGCCAGGCCAGAATAGTCAAGGCTCTGCTGGTTTTATTAGTGATTATTTCTAAGACAGCCTGTAATCGTATGATTCGGTTGATCATGTAAATTGGGGTCCAATATCCCCATGAGCCGTCTTGTGCCCAAGTAGCAGGCCCATAATATTGTATGATTCTCTCAGGGGGCCATTCATCATCTTTCCAATTTCCTATAGCTATGCTTCTCTTTCCATGGGAAGCATAGACAGGGAAGCCCAGGATTTCACCTGTTTTTATGGGCAGTAGGAAGAAAAATGGTTTAATAGTGCCAATAACACAACTACCTGCCCACTGGTCAGGTAATTTGGCGTAAGCTCTATGCCCACATATCCAGTATAATCCAGTGGGTGCTGTCCAGTCCCCCAGTGAGACCCCGGGTGGGTCCACATGGTTTGCAACTTTGGGAATTTGCTAAATGGATTCCTCTGTTTGATTTAAACTCCACCAAGTGACTGTTTTTGTGGTACCATTATACAGTTTCTGTCCCAGACAACTAAGTCGTCCTATGGGGTGAGTGAATTCCTTCTCTAGCTATGCAATATTGTCCAATAATTGAGGCTTTTAGGACCCAGAAATTATCAGGGTGATTCTTTCGAGCTGTGAATTCATCAGGAACTGGGTCTGTAGGCACTAATTCTCGGGCTTCCCATGGCCATTGATCTCCCATTACAGTTCCTCCACATACATAACATGAAGTGACGTTGAGAGGCTGGGTTACATGCTCTGTTAATTGCAAAAACAAATTTCTTGTTTTTCCTGGAATTTCTGGTACTGATACATTTAGTTCATCATAGAAAGTTTGAAACACTGGCTCAGGAGAGCGTTTGTAAACTTCTCCTCCGACCAAGATATTTACTCGAAGATCCAGTCTGGCCCCATCAATTCCTAAGGTCACACACTCCTCTTTTTTTCCAGTGAGGATCAAGGGGATTGGTTATTACTATCTCTAAGGGGTTACATTGACCCTTAGTACAGGAAGGGCCATTTTTTCCTTTCTGAAGGTGGACTGGATCCTTTTCATTATTTTTTTCCTTTTATCCAAGTGGCCTAAATGACACAAGACCAGTATTTCCATTTATTTCCACACAGTCCTAATTTATGACAGATGTACTTATTTTCTGCCATATAGCCTCTTCCCTAATTAAGAGAACCACACCTTATTCCTAACTTCTTACTATTAATGACAGCACAGGCATCAAATTTTAAGGTGACTTGTTTGGGCACCCTTTTTTTCTTTTTTTTTTTTTTTCTGTTTTGGCTAACACTGTACTCATATCGTTTATGAACCCCCACCAGTCCTCAGTCTTTAATCTTATTTTAAGAACTGTGGTCATGGGAGGCTCAGATGGGTCGTAACACACATCAGGTTGGTCATTTCCTGGGCTACATACCTTGTCTAGAATAACATTATACAAACAAGTTCTTTTTAGAGTTCCAGTATACTTATAATAACCGTAAAATAATAGGACTGTAGCAACCTTTTGTCCTATCTCAGTGACTTGATGTATACACTGGGAACAGCCCTCAGTCTGAGGAAGGTCAGTTGAAGTCTTTACAACCACAAATTTTAAGGAAAATGAGTCCCGCAACGAGTTTCCTCATGCTTCAGCCGTGCGTGGACCAGTCAGCTTCCGGGTGTGACTGGAGCAGGGCTTGTTGTCTTCTTCAGAGTCACTTGGCAGGGGTTGGCGAAGGTGCTCCCGACCACGTACCGCTCACAGTCTACTGATGTTTAAGGATGGTCTCCGAGGTTGGGCCTGCTAAAATAAACTGAGTCCAACACCTCTACACAGTTATGTTCAGCTGGGCTCTCTGAGACCGGGAGCAAGGTGGTGGGGTTTAGGGTTTTGCAAACCTCAATGGTTATGTGGGGATTTTCACATAGCAAGCTTTGGTACTTGGTTAATCTAGCATTTGTTAACCAATGATGTCCTCTGGTATTTATTAAAGTTACCACAGCATGGGGGGACTTTATATTCAGGTTTTGCCTAAGAGTTAGCTTATCTGCTTCTTGTGCTAACAGGGCCATTGTTGCTAGGGCCCTTAGACCTGGGGGCCGGCCTTTGGAAACTCTGTCTAGTTGTTTTGAGAGATAGGCCACTGGCCTTGGCCAGGGCCCCACAGTCTGGGTGAAAACTCCAACTGCCATTTTTTCTCTTTCTGACACATAGAGTGAAGAGTTTTGTCAGGTCAGGTAGCCTCAGGGCTGGGGCCAACATGAGTTTTTCTTTTAACTCACGAAAAGCTCGTTGCTGTTGGTTGTAATAGATGTAGTTTATCTAATCTACATTTTTATTAACTGTCACCTACCAAAATATTGACTCCAATCCTGCAGCTATTTGATTTCAAGCTTTAAATTGATCTGGTATTCCTCGTGGGACTCCAATTGCATCTAAATAGACATGAGAGTTGAAAGACCCATAAGGGGCTTCTCTCGCTTTATGATGTCTTATTTTTTTTTCCCCCTTCTGGTTGATGAAACGCCAGGGTGAAAGGGATAGCCAATTGGACTAAAGTGCAAGTGCCACTCCAGTTATTCAGCAGAGTGCCCAGTAAAGGTCCACGACAATATCACCACACATCCGCTCAGGGATGGACAAGGGCTGACTGACTGATAAGCTCTCGAAAATTCTTAAGCTCATCACATCCCTTCAGGTCTCCAAGGAATGCTAAGTTTCCTCCCTGTCTTGAGAGACGTGAAGTGAACTTAGTGTTGGGAGACAGAAGCTGGATGGCCCTCGGGGGCTGACCCGTAGGGACTTTGAGATATAGCAGAGAGAGCTTGGCATGACTTGTTACTCCAGGCTGTAGAATCCTGGAAAAGAGCTATCATGCAGCCTACGCCTGATCGACTGGAGGACCACCTTAGCGGAAGGGGGACAATCTGGGCCTCTGGCCTGCCATGTGCACAAGCATAGCAATTGCTTTTGTTTAATGTGCAGATAGAATATTTGATCCATTTTAACCAGGCATTTGCATCTTGGTATCCTGTCTTAATTGCTAAAGTTTGTTTTAAGTCTTTAACTTCTATGATCCTCTAGTAAAATGAATGTATGGTTTTAGGGAAATTACAAAAACCAGTTGGGGCCGTCCATCCTTGCTCTTTAGTGGTCCACAGAACGTTGGACCAACTATGGCATGAAAGCTGTACATCGGGGGGCAAGACTCCTGGTTGGCACTGGGGTCTTTATGAAAATCTCCCCGGATTAAATGGTCCTAGTTTACTAATGCCCAGTCTGAGGAGAGTCAGGAGGGGCAGAGGTACTTTTCTGAAGTAGAAAGCTGTCTTTGACTTGGCAAGTCCTCACAGGGTATAACAAGGCAAGCATTAAATGTAATAGTTTGAGGCGAACTTGAC
>NW_012102166.1:1313019-1314580 GCF_000951045.1 Mandrillus leucophaeus
TTAGCCAGGATGGTCTCGATCTCCTGACCTCGTGATCCGCCCGTCTCGACCTCCCAAAGTGCTGGGATTACAGGCTTGAGTCACCGCGCCCGGCCTTTTTTTCTTAACTCTCTTGCTTTCTCTCTTTGACTTTGTCTCTCTCTCTTTGACTTTCCTTTTGCTTCTGTCTCTTTTTCTCTCTCTCTGCCTCTGTCTATCTCTCTCTCTCTCCTTGACTCCCTCTTTGTCTGTCTCTTCCTCTCCATCTCTTCCTCTCTCTCTCTTTCCCTCTTTTCCTCTCTGTCTCTTTCCTTTCTCTCTCTCTCTGCTGGTCTTTCCTTGCCTCTGCTCAGCCGCTTATGCTGCTGTTCTCTCAACCGCCGTGTGTTGGGGGCAGGGGATCTAAAACAAGCTGGTCTGGGTTCCCCGGCTTACAGGTTACCTTGTGCCATACCTTTGAAACAAGGGACCTGTCCAGGCTTCCTTCTAATGGCCAACCTACCTCTAACGCTGGCCAGTCTATCTTACACAAAGTTTTAAGTTTTCCTGGTGTCACAGTCCTCCATAGTCTCCCTTAAATCCTTTTTTTGAAAATTTTCAACATAGTTCATAGTGGGGTGGGCTTACTTTGTGCCTCACCCATGTTTCCTCTAGACAAAACACCACGCTCACACCACACGTACACCACAAAACAAAGAATGGGTAAAAAGGGCACACACACACTTGCAGTTTACACCAAACCAAAATCAAAACCAAAATCAGAGTATCCAGAAATCCAAGCCAGGTCAAAACCAAAACCAAAGTATGAAGCAATCCAAGTCAAGTCAAAAACCAAAACCAAAGTGCCGGTACAGGCACGCCGTGGTGATCAGGCCACACTTCCACTCAAATGGAGTGGGCAAGTTCCCAAGACTGGTCCTGTCAAGCAATTCAAACCAAATCAAAATCAAAACCAAAGTGCCAATAAAGGCACGCCATGGGTGATCAGGCCACGCTTCCACTCAAACAGAGTGGGCAAGTTTCAAAGACTAGTCTTACCAAGTTTTAGATGTCCAGACTCCAAGTGCCCATTCCTTCCCGGTGTTCAGCCACTGCGTTGATCCTCCATGGGGGCCTGCCACACACTGCTCTGGCAAGGCGTCCCACCGGGGCAAGTGCCTACCTGGGAGCTCTCTCAGGATCCGCGTTGCTCGGGCTGGTCGGAGTACCCCGCAGGGATGTTCCACAGGGCAGGCTTAAGCCGCCTAAGGAGCTGCCTTGACCATCCACCATTCACCTCGCTTCCTGGTCAGGGAACCAAGAAATGTAGCAGGACAAAATGCAGACAAAACTCCTCAGACACCGAGTTAAAGAAGGAAGGGGTTTAATCGGCCGGGGGCACCGGCAAGACCCCTGTCTCAAGAGCCGAGCTCCTCGAATGAGCAATTCCTGTGCCTTTAACGGCTCACAACTCTAAGTAGGTGCCTGTGAGACGGTCGTGATTGATCGAGCAAGCAGGGGACGTGACTGGGGGCTGCATGCACCCGTAATTAGATCGGAACAAAACAGGATAGGGATTTTCACAGTGGATTTCTTTTTTTTT
>NW_012102166.1:1320785-1332308 GCF_000951045.1 Mandrillus leucophaeus
CTTGGCCTCCCAAAGTGCTGGGATTACAAACATGAGCCACCACGCCCAGCCAACCAGAGTTTTGTTATTACTCAAGTCAGTCTCCCCAGGCATTTGGGGAGCAGAGTCTTTAAGGATAACTTGGTGGGTGGGTGGAAAGCCAGTGAGCCAGGAGAGCTAATTAGTCAGGGATGATATCATAGGGAGTCCGAGCTGTCCTCTTGTGCTGAGTCAGTTCCCGGGTGAGGCCACAAGATCAGAAGAGCCAGTTCATTGATCTGGGTGGGGCCAGCTGATCCATCAAGGGCAGGGTCTGCACAGAATCTCAAGCATTGATCTTAGGAGCGGTTTAGGGACCAGACGAGGTGGCTCATGCCTGTAATCCCAGCACTTTGGGAGGCCCAAGTGGGTAGATCACCTGATGTCAGGAGTTCGAGACCAGTCTGGCAAACATGGTGAAATCCTGTCTCTACTAAAAATAAAAAAATTTGCTGGGCATGGTGGTGGGTACCTGTAATCCCAGCTACTCTGGAGGCTGAGGCAGGAGAATCGCTTGAACCTGGGAGGCGGAGGTTGCGGCGAGCCAAGATCTTGCCACTGCACTCCAACCTGGGTGACAGAGTGAGACTCCATCTCAAAAAAAAAAAAAAAAAAAAGACATGGGCAGCGCGCATCACCCACCGCTCTCCAGAGCCTCTGCCTGCGTCTTCACCCTCATGCAGAACAGGGCACACCGGCCACTGCAGGACCCACTGCAGGAGGGAGTGTTCTTTTGGTTTCAGTTCGTACACATACACTTGGCCTCCTGGACCAGGCCCACTTAGCCACATCCTATGCCTGTGTCTCCCCACTGTCCTGGCAGTAGGGACATGGCAGTGGGTTCTTGGTTTGGGAGTCCCTTTGCTCCCCACTGTTCCCTTTGGTTCCCCATAAAGTGAAGGGGAAGGCTCTCCTGGCCTTGAAAGAAGCCCAAGCCCCATCTCGTTTTGACGTGTCCCTTTCTGCCATATGGCAGCAGCAAGTGTTGCTAGTGGAGGGGAATGCTTGGCCCCAAGGATGTCCCCAACCAACTGGTGTCCCTGTTGCCACGTGGGATTCACAGCTCCCTTCCTTTTTTTTTTTTTTTGAGGTGGAGTCTCACTCCGTCACCCAAGGTGGAATGCAATGGCACGATCTCAGATCACTGCAACCTCTGCCTCCCGTGTCGAAGCAATTCTCCTGCCTTGGCCTTCTGAGTAGCTAGGATTATAGGCATGCACCACCACACCTGACTAATTTTTGTATTTTCAGTGGAGATGGGGTTTCACCATGTTGGTCAGGCTGATCTTGAACTCCTGACCTTGTGATCCGCCTGGCTCGACCTCCCAAAGTGCTGGGATTACAGGTGTGAGCTACCATGCCCGGCCTTTCTTCCTCACCCTCCCTCATTCCTGTACTAGGTTGGATGGTGATGCTTTTGTGGTCCAAGAAGGAAGGTGGGTGGAGTGAGGAGGGAGGTTTAGTCCCCTACCCCCTCTTCACAGGAGTCCCAGCCCACCTTGCCCTCATCCTGGCATCAGAGAATCTATTGCAATGATGGAGATACAGTCACCTTTGATCCAGTTAAGGTCTAGGTGATGCTCAGGTTCCCTGTGGCAGCCACCTAAGGTAGGCTAGGGCCACTCACCCAACCCTGTCTGCTTCTACTCTAGGCCTCAGTTTCCCTTTTCCTCAGACAGGACACTAACAGCAAGGAGCTGGCCTTGCCCGCTCCCACCCCTCCTGCTCTTCCCTAATTTCCAAGGTCTGTGTCCATTTTTCCTCTGTGTGTAAATTACCTCCGGACAGTCATGGCGTTTTTTTTGTTCAGTGTTGCATTCTTAGATATTGGTCATTACTGCTGCCGCTGCTGCCAGTGCAAAATATTTATCCTCATTGCCTCCACTTGTTCTGCTGACATTCCCCTCCCCCAAGATACTCTCTTTGCAGGGAAGGGAATCTAGGGCACAGCAGCTGGGTTACTGACTCCCCTAGTCCCAGAGAAGGTGAGCCCTGGCCTAGGATGCTGCAGCAGACTGTGGGGAGAGGAGCCCTGTGTTGACCTTGGAGGTCTAGGGGCTTCCTTCTCCCCCTGTTCTGTTGGAGAGGACATAGACATTATTTCTCCCAGCCTGAGGCTCCCCTCTGGCTTTCTATTTGTAGTTACTTGAATAATAAACATATACTTTTCTGTACAAAAATAAAAAAGACATGAGCAAGAATATTTGTAGCAGGTTAAAATTGATTGATTGAGACAGGGTCTAACTCTGTCGCCCAGGCTGGAGTGAAAAGGCACAATCTAAGCTCACTGCAACCTCTGCTTCCTAGTACTTCCTAGGGACTCCAAAGTAGCTGGGACTACAGGTGTGCGCCACCACACCCAGCTACTTTTTTGTATTTGTGGTAGAGACAGGGTTTCACCATGTTGCCCAGGCTGGTCTTGAACTCCTGAGCTCAAGTAATCTGCCCGCCTCAGGCTCTCAAAGTGCTGGGATTACAGGCGTGAGCCATCACGCCCAGCCTGCTTGCAGCAGTTTTATTTAATAGCTCTAAACTGGAAATAGGATAATTGATAAATAAATTGTAGTATATTTGCTATGGTCTGAATGTGTCCCCCAAAATTCATGAATTGGAAACTTTTTTGTTTTTGTTTTTGGGATGGAGTTTCCCTCTTGTCATCCAGGCTGAAGTGCAGTGGTGCAATCTCGCTGCAACCTCTGCCTCCCTGGTTCGAGTGATTCTCCTGTCTCAGCCTCCCAGGTAACTGGGATTCCAGGCACCTGTCACCACGCCTGGCTAATTTTTGTATTTTTAGTAGAGACAGGGTTTCACCATGTTGACCAGGCTGGTCTCGAACTCCTGACCTCATGTGATCTGCCCACCATGGCCTCCCAAAGTGTTGAGATTACGGGCCTGAGCCACCATGCCCCATGAATTGGAAACTTAATCCTCAATGCAACAGTGTTGGGAGGTAGGGCCTAGTGGGAGGTGTTTAAGTCATGAGGGCTCTGCCCTCATTCATACATAAATGCTTCCATTAAAAGGGCTCGCAGAAGTGGGTTCTCTCCTTTCACTCTTCTGACATGTGAGAACACAGCATTGTCCCTGCTTGACTTCTGCTTTCTGCCATGTGAACACAGCAAGAGGGCCCACACCAGATGCCACCACCTTAATCTCAGACTTCCCAGCCTCCAGAACTATGAGAAATAAATTTCTGTTTCTTATAAAGTATCCAGTCTCAGGCATTCCATTATAATAGCACAAATGGACTAAGGCAGTATTCATATCTAAAATGCTATCTAGAGCTGAGTGTGGTGGCTCACACCTGTAATCCCAGCACTTTGGGAGGCCAAGGCAGGTGGATCACCTGAGGTCAGGAGTTTGAGACCAGCCTGGCCAACATGGTGAAACTCCATCTTTATAAAAATACAAAAATTAGCCGGGCATGGTGGCAGGCACCTGTAATCCCAGCTACTCGAGAGGCTGAGACAGGAGAATTGCTTGAACCCAGGAGGCAGAGGTTACAGCAAGCTGAGATCGTGCCACTGCCCTCTAGCCTGGGTGACAGAGCAAGACTCTGTCTCAAAAAAAAAAAGGAAAAAATTTTTAAAAAGATCTGAATCATGTAACAATGTGGATGAATCTCAGATATCCTTGAGAGAAATACATATATACAGTATGATTAATACAGACGTAGTATGATTCCTTTACATGAAGTTCAAAAAGAGGAAAATTTCATTTACAGTGTTACAAATCAGAAGAGCAGTTACCCGTGGTCTAGGAGACTTTCCTGGGATAAAGAGAATTTTTTTTTTTTTTTTTGAGACAGAGGTTTGCTCTTGTCACTCAGGCTAAAGTGCAGTGGCATGATCTCAGCTCACCACAACCTCCACCTCCCAAGTTCAAGCGATTCTCCTGCCTCAGACTCCTGAGTAGCTGGGATTACAGTCTCCTGCCACCACACCCGGCTAATTTTTTTTTTTGTATTTTTAGTAGACACGGGGTTTCACCATGTTGGCCAGGCTGATCTTGAACTCCTGACCTCAGGCGATCTACCTGCCTCGGCCTCCCAAAGTTCTGGGATTACAGGCAGACGTGAGCCACTGTGCCTGGCAAGAGAATCTTTTGAATCTTGATCTGGGTGGTGGTTACACTGTACAGTAGGCTGAATAACTCCAACTATATCCAGTCTTAACCTCAGAGTAGGGGTCCCCAGTCCCTGGGCCACGGACCACTAACAGTCCCTGGCCTGTTAGGAACCAGGCCTCACAATGGGAGGTGGAGTGGTGGGCCAGGAGGCAAAGCTTCATCTGTATGTACAGCTGCTCCCCATCGATCACATTTCTGCCTGAGCTCTGTCTCCTGTCACATCAGAGGGGCCATTAGATTCTCATAGTAGCACAAACCCTATTGTGAACTGTGCATGCCAAGGTCTGGGTTGCCATCTCCTTATGAAAATCTAATGCCTGATGATCTGTCACTGTCTCCCATCACCCCCAGATGGGACCATCTAGATGCAGGAAAACAGGCTCAGGCTCCCACTGACTCTACATGATGGTGAAGTATAATGATTTCATTATATATTACAATGTCATAATAACAGAATTAAAGTACACAATCAATGTCATGCACTTGGATCATCCTGAAACCATCCCCCACATCACCTGTCACCCATTCGTGGAAAAATATGTCTTCCACGAAACAGGGACTGGTGCCACAAAGCTTAGGGACTGCTGCTCTAGAGTCTGTCAACGTTACCCTATCTGGGAAAGGGTCTTTGCAGATGTCATAGTTATGGATCTTGAGATGGAGAGCTTAGCCTGGATTACACGGGTGAATCTAAATGCAATCACAGGTGTCCCATAAGAGAGAGGCAGAGGGAGATTTGAGAAGACAGAAGGGGAGAAGGCAATGTGAAGATGGAGAGAGATTGGAGTGAAGCAGTCACTAGCCAAGGAATGCCAGCAGCCGGCAGCTGGAAAAAACAAGGAAGGGATTGTCCCAGAGAGCCTCCAAGGCAGCGTGACCCTGCTGACACTTCTATTTCAGTTCTGCGATACCAACTTCAGACTTCTTGCCCCAGGAGAGAAAACATTTGAGATAATACATTTATGGTTTTGGTGTTTTTTGTTTTTTGTTTTCAGACCCAAGTTTCACTCTTGTTGCCCAGGTTGGAGTGCAATGGCATGATCTCAGCTCACCGCAACCTCTGCCTCCCAGGTTCAAGCGATTCTCCTGCCTCAGCCTCTGTAGCTACCACGCCCAGCTAATTTTGTATTTTTAGTAGAGATGGGGTTTCTCCATGTCAGTCAGGCTGATTTTGAACTCCCGACCTCAGGTGATCTGCCTGCCTTGGCCTTAGATGACAGGCGTGAGCCACCGCACCTGGCCACATTATGTTGTTTAAGCCACCAAGTTTGGAATAGTTTGTTATATCAGCTGCAGGAAACTAGTACACACAGGTGCACATATATACAGAAAAATTCATTGAGCCAGGCGTGGTGGCTCACACCTGGAATCCCAGCACTTTGGGAGGCTGAGGTGGGAGGATCACCTGAGGTCAGGAGCTCGAGACCAGCCTGGCCAACATGGTCAAACTTCGTCTCTACTAAAGATAGAAAAATTAGCCAGGCATGGTGGCAGGTGCCTGTAATCCCAGCTTCTCAGGAGGCTGAGGCAGGAGAATCACTTGAAACTGGGAAGTGGAGGTTCAGTAAGCCGAGATCGCGCCATCAGGAAAAAAAAAAAAAGAACCAGCTCATTAGCACGGGCTTAGTGCCCAGAGGCCCAAGTCCCTGCAGCACTGGTAGTGGTGAGGCCTTCTCCTCTGGCCACAACTAGGTCATCAAAATTGGGGGCATTAGGGCAGTTGGGATAGAGGGACACAGCGCCCCAGAATCCTAATCTCCCTGTCCTGCTTCCTGCTCTTAGGATCCCACGTGTTTTCCAGCTTTTAGTGGACCCTCTGAAGAGCGTAAGTCCTCAGGAAAGGCCCTCTTCTTTGTTGTTGTTGTTTGTTTGTTTGTTTGTTTGTTTGTTTTTGAGACGGAGTCTCGCTCTGTCACCCAGACTGGAGTGCGTGATCTTGGCTCACTGCAACCTCCGCCTCCCGGGTTCACGCCATTCTCCTGCCTCAGCCTCCCGAGTAGCTGGGACTACAGGCGCCCACCACCACACCCAGCTAATTTTTTGTATTTTTTAGTAGAGATGGGGTTTCACCGTGTTAGCCAGGATGGTCTCAATCTCCTGACCTTGTGATCCTCCCGCCTCGGCCTCCCAAAGTGCTGGGATTACAGGCGTGAACCACCGCACCCAGCCGTTTCTGCAGTTTTCTTACTGGTTGGACCGGCTTCTCCACTTCTGGGGTGAACCCCTCAAGTCTTAACTTCTCAGAGGGGTCAGAGTAAGATTAAATACCAATTGCCCAGGCTTCATTGGCATTTCTTCCTTGCCTCAGTTTCCCCACTACCTTACTTGTGTTTCCTTGGATTACCTCCCAAATAAACTACCTACAACCAAGTCCTTGTCTCAGGGTCTACTTTGGAGAAACCGACACTAAATCTAAGTCTCAGATGCTGGGGGGGCCCTGGTTCTGTGTCCGCTCCTGAAGCTGGGGCCTGGGGTCAGTTCCCCTCTGCCCTGGGTTTCAAGGCTCCAAGATCCCAGTTTGCTCCAGGTTTCTCCTTACATAGGTGTCCCAAGGGCCCTCCAAATATAACATCTCTTGGCCGGGTGCAGTGGCTCACGCCTGCAATCCCAGCACTTTAGAAGGCCGAGGCAGGCAGATTATCTGAGGTCAGGAGTTCAAGACTAGCCCGGCCAACACGGTGAAATCCTGTCTTTACTAAAAATACAAAAATTAGCCGGGCTTGGTGGCGCACGCTTGTAGTTCCAGCTACTTGGGAGGCTGAGGCAGGAGAATTGCTTGAACTCGGGAGGCAGGGGTTGCAGTGAGCTGAGATTGTGCCATTGCACTCCAGCCTGGGGGACAAGAGCTAAATAATGCCTCAAAAAAAAAATGTATATATATGTAAAAAACATCTCTTGAACCTAACTCACTGTTTTTCCCTTTGAACAGGTTTTCCCCCGGACATCCTTCTTCGGCCCTCACTCATTCCCAGGAGCATCCACATGCTCTTCTCTCACGTTTGCTCAGCCTGTTCCTCCCTCTTACCTTCTCCAGGAAGGTGGGGATGCTCTGGGCCTTCTGGTTTCTTGGTGAGGGCAGGGAGGACCCTGCAGCTCCCCCAATCCCTAGGGGCTGTCAGGACCAGGTCAGCCCAGTAGAGGGAGCTAATCTGGGCTTGGGGAGTTGGGACAGGGGGGTCTTACACTCACAGGCTCACACAGCAGCATATATACACTGTGTGTACATGCCTGTCTGCACATACGTGGGTGTCTGCACGCATGTATGGGCACACATGAGTGTGTACAGGCATACGCGAGGATGTGTGTGCACCACGGGCATGCATGCTCACTCACAGGTACACATATGTCTAGCTGCAAACACATCTCCTGGGAGAATGTTGACTAGCCCAGTGATGGGAGTAATGAACTGTGCGGGGAGACTGAGGGAGAGAAAAGAGAGGGAGGGGAGGGGAGGGGAGGGGAGGGGAGGGAATCCGGGGGACAAGGTGAGTGGAGAGGTTGGGTTGCAGTTGGGAACCCCAGGAGGTACACTGGCTTCAGTTCCCTTCCTGGGAACTCAGTGTCTCCCTGGGGCTCTGCCCACCAGCAGAGGCATTTGGGGTCAAGAAAGTCAATGCCATTCTTTTTGAGTGATGGGGTCAGCTGGTTGTCGGTGGACGCTGGGGTCATGTAGATGCATGTCCTTCTACTCGGGCCGGACCACGCGGTGGCCTCCCGCAGCCTCACAGCCTCTGTGCAGTGACCGTGCCTGCAGGCGGCAGGTTGGAGGACCCTTCTGTTGGTCTCCTGTGTCCCTTCCTGAACCACTGGCTCCGCTTCCTGTGCTCCCTGCCCAGCCCCTGGCCTGACTCCTACTGACAGCCTGCCCCTGGCTTTGGCTCCCTCCTCAACCATGATTCCCACTCACCCAAGAATTAGCTTGATTCCTGTTAACCTTCACCAGGCCCAGACCACATCCCAGGAGATGGTTTCTGGGTTTGTCTAGGACCACCAGTGGGACCTGGGCTGGAAGAAGTTCCCATGCTTATGGGGACAGAATTAGGGAAGGGATTCAGAAAAGCTGAGGCAGACAGAAGCCATTTATAAATAACAACTCAGGACAAAACTGTGGGCAGAATTAGATTATGAGTTTTTTTGTTTGTTTGTTTATTGTTTTGAGATGACGTTTTGCTCTGTTGTCCAGGCTGGAGTGCAACGGCGCAATCTTGGCTCACTGCAACCTCCGCCTCCCAGGTTCAAGCAATTCTCCTGTCTCAGCCTCCAGAGTAGCTGGGATTACAGGCGCCTGTCGGGTTTTTTCTTTTTTTTCTTTTTTGAGACAGAGTCTTGCTCTGTTGCCCAGGCTGGAGTGCAATGGCATGATCTTGGCTCACTATAACCTCCACGTCCCGATTCTCCTGCCTCAGCCTCCTGAGTAGCTGGGATTCCAGGCTTGTGCCACCACACCCAGCCTACGCTGGGCTGTTTTTTTGTAGAGACAGGGTTTTGCCATGTTGCCCAGGCTGGTCTGGAACTCCTGACCTCAGGCGATCTGCTGGCTTCGGCCTCCCAAAGTGCTGTGATTACAGGAATAAGCCACTGTGCCTGGCCTTTTTGTGTTTTTTGAGACAGGGTCTCTCTCTGTTGCTCAGGTTGGGGTGCAGTGGTGCCCTCCTGAGGAGTAGCCAGAACCACACACACACGCTCCACCACGCCTAATTTTTTTTTTTTTTTTTTTTTGAGACAGTCTCACTCTGTCGCCCAGGCTGGAGTGCAGTGACGGGATCTCGGCTCACTGCAACCTCAGCCTCTGGGTTCAAGCGATTCTCCTGCCTCAGCCTCCCGAGTAGCTGGGATTACAGGCATGCCCCACCGCGCCCAGCTAATTTTTGTATTTTTAGTAGAGACGGGGTTTCACCATGTTGGCCAGAGTGGTCTCGAACTCCTGACCTCAGGTAATCTGCTTCCCTCGGCCTCCCAAAGTGCTGGGATTACAGGCGTGAGCCACTGCGCCCGGCTCAATTTTTAACGTTTAGAGATGGGGGTCTCATTGTGTTGCTCAGGCTGGTCTCGAATTCTTGGGTTCAAGTGATGTTCCCGCCTCCACCTCCCAAAAGTGCTGGGATTACAGGAGTGAGCCATCACGCCTCGCTGGATATTTTCAAGCATTACATTAAAAAAAAAAAAATCTCCACTTACAAGTCCATATTCTGATTCAGTCTCAGAAACAGCCCCCAGGCTGGTCCTGTTACTCATAGCTGTTATCTCAACATTTTTGGAGTCCTGGTGGGAGGATCGCTTGAGGCCAGGAGTTTGAGACTAGCCTGGGCAACATAGCAAGACTCTGTCTCTACAAAACGATTAAAGAATTTATCCTGGCCTGCTGGCACATACCTCTAGTTCCAGCTACTTGGGAGGCCGAGGCAGGAGAATTGCTTGAGGCCACGAGTTTGAGGCTGCAGCGAGCTATGATTGTGCCACTGTGCTCTGGGTTAGGTGACAGAGGGAGATCCTGTCTCTAAAAAAAAAAAAAAAAAGTAAGGCTGGGTGGGGTGGCTCATGCCTGTAATCCCAGCACTCTGGGAGGCCGAGGATCACCTGAGGTCAGGAGTTCGAGACCAGCCTGACCAACATGGTGAAACCCTGACTCTACTAAAAATACAAAGATTAGCTAGGGGTGGGAGCACATGCCTGTAATCCCAGCCACTCAGGAGGCTGAGGCAGGAGAATCACTTGAACCCAGGAGGTGGAGGTTGCAGTGAGCCGAGATCGTGTCATTGTAGTCCAGCCTGGGCAACAAGAGCAAAACTCCATCTCCAAATAAATAAATAAATAACGGTAATGATGTTTATGGCAACATAGCATGAGCTCTGAGCAAGGCCATCTATGGGACACGTCGCACAGGGCATGTCACACAACCAACGCCTGACAAGTGGAGGCTCCTTTCCCTCCTCCTGTCGTCTGCCCTACGGCAGATTGCAGGTGCCACTGGTTAGCCTGAGTCACGGCAATTGCAAATGCACCAACTTGGCCAGATTGGCTGTCAGATCGGATTTTTAAAAAAATCTAGATTCATGCTGTTTATAAAAGACAGACATCACACAAGGCTGAATGTCAATGGCTAGAAAATACACCCCAAGAGAAAGCTAGTGTATCTATATACATATCAAACTAAATAGTATTTAAGACAAAAAATAGTTATCAGGGAAAACAATCGTGTTTACATCATGATTACAGGAACAACCTACTAAGATGAAGCGACCTCAGCTGGGTGCAGTGGCACACGCCTGTAGTCCCAGCTACTTAGGAGGCTGAGGCAGGATTGCTTGAGGCCAATAGTTCAGGGCCAGCCTGGGCAACATAGCGACACCTCGTCTTTCTCTCTCTCTCTCAAAAAAAAAGTAAGGTGAAACAATTCTCAAGTTGTATTATCTAATAATATATGTTCAACAGATATAAAGCAAATATCAAATGAAAAGACAACCGACAGAATGGGAGAACATTTTTGCAAATCATGTACCTGATAAGAAATGTGTATCTGTAATATATATTTTAAAATCTCTTGGCCAGGCACAGTAGCTCACGCCTGTAATCCCAGCACTTTGGGAGGTCAAGGTGGGTGGATCACCTGAGGTCAGGGGTTTGAGACCAGCCTGGCAAACATGGCGAAACCCCATCTTTACTAAAATTACAAAGGTTAGCTGGGCATGGTGGCGGGTGCCTGTAATCCCAGCTTCTTGAGAGGCTGAGGCAGGAGAATCACTTGAACCCGGGAGGCGGAGGTTGCAGTGAAGTGAGAGCGTGCCACTACACTCCAGCCTGGGCGACAGAGCAAGACTCTGTCTCAGAAAATAAAACAAAATAAAATAAAATCTCTTACAAATCAGCAATAAAAACCCAAATAACCCAATTTAAAAATGGCCAAAAGATTTGAATATACATTTCTTTTTTTTTTTTTTTTTGAGACGGAGTCTCGCTCTGTAGCCCAGGCTGGAGTGCAGTGGCACGATCTTGGCTCACTGCAAGCTCCGCCTGCCGGGTTCACGCCATTCTCCTGCCTCAGCGTCCCAAGTAGCTGGGACTACAGGCACCTGCCACCACACCCGGCTAGTTTTTTGTATTTTTAGTAGAGACGGGGTCTCATCATGTTAGCCAGGATGGTCTCCATCTCCTGACCTCGTGATCCGCCTGCCTTGGCCTCCCAAAGTGCTGGGATTACAGGCGTGAGCCACCGAGCCCGGCCTGAATATACATTTCTTTTTTTCGTCTGTTTGTTTTTTGAGATGAACTCTCACTCTGTCACCCAGGCTGGAGTGCAGTGCCACGATCTCAGCTCACTGCAATCACCGTCTCCCGGGTTCAAGCAATTCCCTGCCTCAGCCTCCCGAGTAGCTGGGA
>NW_012102166.1:1332606-1338737 GCF_000951045.1 Mandrillus leucophaeus
TGATCCACCTGCTGAGGCCTCCCAAAGTGCTGGGATTACAGGCGTGAACCACCGCGCACAGCCTTGAATAGACATTTCTTTCTGAAGGCGATATAACACCATAAATGATCAGGGAACTGCAAATCAAAACCACAGTGAGATACCAATTCACACCCACTAGGATGGCTAGAATAAAAAAGAGAAATAATGTGAAAAATGATTGCAAAGATTTGAAGAAATCGAAACCCTCGCAGGCTGCTGTTGGGAATCAAAACAGGTGCAGCCTCTTTGGGAAATAGTCCAGTAGTTGCTTGAGCAGTTAAATGTAGAATTGCCATTTGCTCTGACAATTCCCCTTCTAGGGATATACCCAGTAAATTAAACACGTGCTCACACAAAAACTGTGACGTGAATGTTTGTAGCAGCAATTCTTCATAATAGCAAAAAAATGGAAGCAACTCATCTGTCCAACCGAAGAATGGCTCAATAAATTATGGTGTATCCACATGGTGGAATATTATTAGGCCATGAAAAGGAATCATACTGACACATGCTATAAATGGATGAAACTTGAGAACATCATGGCAAATGAAAAGAGCCACTCGTTTGTTTTTTTTTTGGTTTTTTTTTTTTTTTTTTTGGAGATGGAGTCTTGCTCTGTGGCCCAGGCTGGAGTGCAGTGGCACAATCTCAGCTGCTCACTGCAACCTCTGCCTCCCAGGTTCAAGCAATTATCCTGTCTCAGCCTCCCCAGTAGCTGGGGACTAAAGGCGCCTGCCACCATGCCCAGCTAATTTTTGCATTTTTAGTAGAAATGGGGTTTTCACCATATTGGGCAAGCTGGTCTCGAACTCCTGATCTCAGGTGATCCACCCGCCTCAGCCTCCCAAAGTGCTGGGATTACAGGCGTGAGCCACCACACCCAGCCAGGAGCCACTCTTAAAAGGCCAGATGTTGTGTAATTCCATTGATATACAATGTCCAGAACAGGCAAATCCACAGAGACAGAAGTAGGTTGGCTGTTGCCAGGGGCAGGGAGGGAGGAAAAGTTGGGAGAAAGTAGAGAGTGACTGCTAATGGGCACAGGGTTTTTTTTTGAGGTGATGAAATTTTTTTTTTTTTTTGAGATGGAGTCTCACTCTGCTGCCCAGGCTGGATTGCAGTGGCATGATCTCGGCTCACTGCAACCTCTGCCTCCCAGGTTCAAGAGATTCTCCTGCCTCAGCCTCTTGAGTAGTTGGGATTATAGGCACCAGCCAATGCACCTGGCTCATTTTTGTTTTGTAGGAGAAACTGGGTTTCGCCATGTTGGTCAGGCTGGTCTCGAACTCCTGAGCTCAAGTGATCCACCTGCCTCAGCCTCCCAAAGTGCTGGGATTACAGACATGCGACACTGAGCCCAGCTGAAAATGTTTTAAAGTTGATTGTGGTGATGGTTGCACAGATCTGTGAGTATGCCAAAAAACATTGAATTGTACACCTTAAATGAATATGGTATGCACATTATATTTCAACAATGCATATATATATATGTATATGGAATCACATAATATCTGGCCTTGGCCGCGCACGGTGGCTCATGCCTGTAATCCCAGTACTTTGGGAGGCCGAGGCAGGCAGATCACCTGAAGTCAGTGGTTCGAGACCAGCCTGGCTAACATGGCGAAACTCTGTCTCTACTAAAAAAAATACAAAAGTTAGCCGGGTATGGTGGTGCATGCCTGTAACCCCAGCTACCTGGGAGGCTGAGGCAGGAGAATCACTTGAACCTGGGAAGTTGCAGTGAGCCGAGGTTGCGCCATTGTACTCCAGGCTGGGTGACAGAGCAAGACTCTGTCTGAAAAAAAAAAAAAGAAGAAGAAAAAAAAATCTGGCCTTTTCTGAGTGACTTCTTTCACTTCACCTAATGTTTTCAAGGTTCATTCAAGTGGTAGCATGTTGCAGTACTTCATTCCTTTTCATGCCCATTCCATTGTGTGGATACATCAGAAGCACCTCAATTTGTTTATCTATTCTTCAGCTGGGCATACGAGGTGCTTCCACTTTTTTTTTTTCTTTGGATAGGATCTTGCTTTGTCACCCAGTGTCATAGCTCACTGCAGCCTCAACAACCTCCTGGGCTCAAGGGATTCTCCCACATCAGTCTCCCAAGAAACTGGGACTACAGGTGTGTACCACCATGCTCAGCTAATTTATTTTTATTTATTTTTGAGACAGGGTCTCATTCTGTCACCTAGGTGGAGTGCAGTAGTGTGATCATGGCTCACTGCAGCCTTGACCTCCTGGACTCAAGCAATCCTCCCATATCAGCCTCCTGAGTAGCTCAGATTACAGGCATTTTGAGACAGAATCTCTGTTGCCCGGGCTGGAGTGCAGTGGCGCGATCTCAGCTCATTGCAACCTCCGCCTCCCAGGTTGAAGCGATTCTCCTGCCTCAGCCTCCCGACTAGCTGGGATTGCAGGCGTGCGCCACCATGCCCAGCTAATTTTTGCATTTTTTCAGTAGAGACGGGATTTCACCATATTGGCCAGGCTGGTCTCTAACCCCTGACCTCGTGATCCATCTACCTCGGCCTCCCAAAGTGCTGGGATTACAGGCGTGAGCCACCGCCCCTGGCCTAACTTTGGTATTTTCAGTAGAGACAGGGTTTTGCCATGTTGTCCAGGCTGGTCTCGAACTCCAGACCTCAAGTGATCCACCCACCTCCGCCTCCCAAAGTGCTGGGATTACAGGCGTGAGCCACCGCGCCCGGCCAACTTTACCCATTTCGACCTTTGATGTGTGCAGTAAAATGCATTCTTGCTGCTGATTTGCGGTCTTGGGCTTTTGGGCCAAGCAGAGCATTCCCTTGGACGCATGCGCAGCAGTTGGTGGACCGTGTATTTTGTGCGCGTATGTTTTGCATTAAGGAAGAAAAGTGATGACCTTCACGGGTCAGCATCCTTCCCTGAGTCTCCTCTCTTAAATGAATACTTGGGATCCCAAGTGGCTCATCGTGAGTTTTCCTCTCTATCAAGGGTATGTGAACTCTGGCCTGCTGGAAGCATGGCTGATGGCCAGGTTTTTTTTCTCCCCCTGAACCAATTAACATCTGTTTGTTTAAAAAAATACATTTCTGGCTGGGCGGCCTGTTATCCTAGCACTTTGGGAGGCCGAGGGGGGTGGATCACCTGAGGTCAGGAGTTTGAGACCAGCCTGGGCAAGATGGAGAAACCCCATCTCTACTAAAAATACAAAATTAACCGGGTGTGGTAGTACACAGCGCCTGTAATCCCAGCTACTTGGGAGACTGAGGCAGGAGAATCGCTTGAACCCGGGAGGCGGGGGTTGCAGTGAGCCAAGATCGCACCATTGCGCTCCAGCCTGGGCAACAACAGCAAAACGCCATCTCAAAAAAAAAAGAAAAATACATTTCCCCACCTCCCCACCTCTTCCACGAGTTCCCCAAGCCCTGCAAGACCACTTCGATGGGACACAGTTGTTTCCACCTCATCACAGCAGAATGATAATGGTCAGAGCCCGTCAGTGGCGAGTTCTTGAATGTGTGGGCACCAGGAACACACTGAGGAAGCCACACGTCCCTGCCCCAAGGGAAGGGCCCTGGAGAGCAGAAGAGAGGAGGAAAGTTGAGCCTCTTCCCCTTTTCTGTCCTCCTTCCTCCTGCCCTGATTCTGTCCACAGAGGAAGGGTCAGAGCTAGAGGAACCTGGACAGTCAACCCACACCCAATGGACAGATGAGAAGACCGAGGCCAGAGACAACGCAGGGTCCAGCCCCTGATCCTATGCCTGGATGCCTGTCACTGGAGACCCCTCCCCCCACTTCAGGGTCACACCTAGAAGACATACGCTGAAGCCAAGTGTTTTTGGGGCGTCTGTTGGTGGATGCTTGGGCCCTGCCACGGAACGGCAGCTTAGTGAAGGTTCTCATCTTAGACTTCATCGCCACCTGGTGGCCACTGAGCATCAGACCTGGGACTTGCCTTGAGGGCGGCCAGAAACGAGTTTGTCGTTACATCACTGCATGAGAAGCCTCAGTGCCGACCCACTCTCTCTTCTTTCTTTGTTTTTCCTTCCTTCCTTCCTTCCTTCCTTCATTCCTTCCTTCCTCCCTCCTTCCTTCTTTCCTTCCTTTGTTTCTTTCCTCCCTTCCTCCCTTTTTTTCCTTCCTTCCTTCCCTCCCTCCCTCCTTCCTTCCTTCTTCCTTCGTTTCTTTCTTTCCTCCCTTCCTCCCTTTCCTTCCTTCCTTCCTTCCCTCCCTCCTTCCTTCCTTCCTTCCCCCCTCCCTCCTTCCTTCCTTCTTTCCTTCCTTCGTTTCTTTCTTTCCTCCCTTCCTACCTTCCTCCCTTTCTTTTCCTTCCCTCCCTCCCTCCCTCCTTCCTTCCTTCCTTCCCTCCCTCCCTCCTTCCTTCCTTCTTCCTTCATTTCTTTCTTTCCTCCCTTCCTCCCTTTCCTTCCTTCCTTCGTTCCCTCCCTCCCTCCCTCTCTCCCTCCTTCCTTCCTTCCTTCCTTCCTTCCTTCCTTCCTTCCTCTCTCTGTTTCCCTCCCTCCCTCCCTTCTCTCTCTCTCTCTCTCTTTCCTGCCTTCCTGCTTTCTTTTTCTTTTTTTTTGGAGTCTCACTCTGCCGCCCAGGCTGGAGTGCAATGGCCCGATCTTGGCTCACTGTAACCTCTGCCTCCAGAGTTCAAGTGATTCTCCTGCCTCAGTCTCCTGAGTAGCTGGGATTACAGGCGCCCATCACCACATCTGGCCTATTTGAGTGTGTGTGTGTGTGTGTTTGTGTGTGTGTGTGTGTTTGGAGACGGAATTTCGCTCTTGTTGCCCAGGTTGGAGTGCAATGGCATGATCTCAGCTCAGTGCAACTTCCGCTTCCTGGGTTCAAGCAATTCTCCTGCCTCAGTCTCCCGAGTAGCTGGGGTTACAGACACGTGCCACCACGTCTGGCTAATTTTGTATTTTTAGTAGAGAATGGTTTTCACCATGTTGGTCAGGCTGGTCTTGAACTTCTGACCTCAGGTGATCCGCCTGCCTCAGCCTCCCAAAGTGCTGGGATTACAGGAGTGAGCCACCGCGCCTGGCCACATTCTTTTGCATGTGGCTATCCAATTGTCCCAGCACGATTTGTTGAAAAGACTATTTTTTCTCCATTAACTGGTCTTGACACTCTTGTCAGAACTCAGTGGATCATACATGTACAGGCTTACTTCTGGACTTTTTTTTTTTGAGACGGAGTCTCGCTTGTCGCCCAAGCACAGTCTCGCTGAGATCTCAGCTCACTGCAACCTCTGCCTTCTGGGTTCAAGGGATTCTTTTTTTTTTTTTTTTCTTTGAGACAGAGTCTTGCTCTGTCACCCAGGCTGGAGTTCAGTGGAGAGATCTCGGCTCACTGCAATCTCCACCTCCCGGGTTCACACCGTTCTCCTGCCTCAGCCTCCCGAGTAGCTGGGACTACAGGCGCCCGCCACCACGCCTGGCTAATTTTTTTTAATTTTTAGTACAGATAGGGTTTCACCGTGTTAGCCAGGCTGGTCTCTAACTCCTGACCTCGTGATCTGCCCGCCTCGGCCTCCTGGGATTACAGGCATGAGCCACTGCTCCTGGCTGAGTTCAAGGGATTCTTGTGCCTCAGCCTCCCAAGTAGCTGGAACCACAAGCGTGGGCCATTTCTCCTGGCTAATTTTTGTATTTTTAGTGAGACAGGGTTTGTCCATGTTGGCCAGGCTGGTCTCGAACTCCCGACCTCAGGTGATCTGCACACGTTGGCCAAAGTGCTGGGATTACAGGCATGAGCCACTGCACCTGGCTGAATTGTTTTCTTAATTTTATTTTCGGATTGTTTATTCTAAGTGTATAGAAATATAATTTATCAGGCCGGACACAGTGGCTCACACCTGTAATCCCAGCACTTTGGGAGACCAAGGCGGGCGAATCACCTGAGGTCGGGAGTTCAAGATCAGCCTGGCCAACATGGTGAAACCCCATCTCTACTGAAAACACAAAAATTAGCCGGGCGTGGTGTTAGGAGCCTGTAATCCCAGTTACTTGGGAGGCTGAGGCAGGAGAGTCGCTTGAACCTGGGAGGTAGAGGTTGCAGTGAGCTGAGATCGCGCCATTGCACTCCAGCCTGGGCAACAAGAACAAAACTCTGTCTCA
>NW_012102166.1:1344542-1345077 GCF_000951045.1 Mandrillus leucophaeus
TATTTTTTTATTTTTATTTCTTCATTTATTTAGAGACAGTGTGTCACTCTGTGCCCCAGGCTGGAGTACGGTGGTGTGATCATGGCTCACTGCAGCCTCAAACTCCCGAGCTTAAGCAATTCTCCCACCTCAGTCTCCTAAGTAGCTGGGACTACAGGCACATGCCATCATGCCTGGTTAATTAAAAATTGTTTTTTGTGTGTGTAGAGACAAGGTCTTGCTATGTTGCCCAGGCTGGTCTCAAACTCTTGGGCTCAAGCGATCCTCCTGCCTCAGCCTCTCAAAAAGCTGGGATGGGAATGAGTCACCATGCCCAGCCAGCATTATTTTTTTCTGATTATAAAAGTTATACATCAGGCTGGGCACGGTGGCTCACACCTGTAATCCCAGCACTTTGGGAGGCCAAAGCAGGCAGATTACGAGGTCAGGAGTTCGAGACCAGCCTGGCCAACATGGTGAAACCCCGTCTCTACTAAAAATACAAAAATTAGCTGGGCGTGGTGGTGTGTGCCTGTAATCCCAGCTATCTTGGAGG
>NW_012102166.1:1346932-1349955 GCF_000951045.1 Mandrillus leucophaeus
TATAGATAGATAGATAATCTTCATGTATCAATCTTGTATTTGCAACCTTGCTGAATGCACTTATTAGTTCCAACAGTCTTTTAGTGGATTCCTTAGGCTTTTCTATATACAGGATTATATTTGCTTCTTCCTTTTCCATTTGGGTACTCTTTTATTTCTTTTTCTGTCCTAATTGCCCTGGCTGGAGCCTCCAGTACACTGGTGAATAGAAGTGGTAGGAGCAGACATCCTTGTCTTGTTCCTGATTTTAGAGAGAAACTGCTCAGTCTTTCATCATTAAGTATGATGCTGGCTGTGGGTATTTTATAGGCGCCCTGTATCAGGTTGAAGATGTTCCTTTCTATTCCTAGTTTGAATGTTTTATCATGGAAGGGTGTTGGATTTTTGTCAAATGCTTTTTCTCCATCTATTGAATGATCATGAGTTTTTTTCTTTCTTTTTTCTTTTTCATACAGTCTCGCTCTGTCACGCAGGCTGGAGTGCGCTGGTGCAGTCATGGCTCACTGCAACCCCCGCCTCCTGGGCACGAGCGATCCTCCTGTCTCAGCCTCCTGAGGAACTGAAATCACAGGTGCGCCACCATGCCCGGCTTGTTTGTTATTTTATTGATGTGATATACTGCATTTATTGAGTTTCAGATATTAAACCAACCTGGCGTCCTATCCCAGGGATCAATCCTTGTGGATCATGGTGTATCATTCCTTTTTGTTTGTTTTTGTTTTTTGAGACGGAGTCTCAGTTTGTCGCCCAGGCTGGAGAGCAGTGGCACGATCTCAGCTCACTGCAGCCTCTGCCTCCTGGGTTCCAGCGATTCTCCTGCCTCAGCCTTCCATAGCTGAGATTACAGGTGCAGGCCACTGTGCCTGGCTAATTTTTTGTATTTTTAGTAGAGACGGGGTTTCGCCATGTTGGCCAGGCTGATCTCAAACTCCTCATCTCATGAGATCCACCTGCTTAGGCCTCCCAAAGTGCTAGCATTATAGGCATGAGGCACCATGCCCGGCCTATGGTGTATTATTATTATTATCATAATTTGAGACAGAGCTTTGCTCTTGTTGCCCGGGCTGGAGTGCAATGTTGTGATCTCGGCTTACTGCAACCTCTGCCTCCTGGGTTCAAGTGATTCTTCTGCCTCAGCTTCCTGAGTAGCTGGGATTACAGGCATGCGCCACCACGCCCAGCTAATTTTGTATTTTTAGTAGAGACGGGGTTTCTCCATGTTGGTCAGGCTGGTCTCGAATTCCGGACTTCAGGTGATCCGCCCTTCTCAGCCTCCCAAAGTGCTGAGATTACAGGCGTGAGCCACTGCGTCCAGCTAGGTGTATCATTTTTATAATAATGACATTCTTATTATTGTTTTAAGCCTGTAAATTTTAGGGTAATTTGCTAAGCAGAAATAGACAACTAGCTCAAGCTGCCTGTAATGGGGCCACAGACGTCGTGTTGCCTCCTTAACTCCCAGGTGAGTGTAGTCAAGATGGGGGCAGATGCCTTCTTGGGGGCCTGTTCTCTTGGCTGTGGGGGACTCTTCTTTCCAGTGACTTGTGGTGAGATGGTTTAACCTGGAGCTGGGGCCAGGGACTCCCTCTTCTGTCTGGTGACATGGGTGTTGCAGCTGCAGCTAGGAGCATGTGGAGGCAGAGCTGGGATAGAGCCTGAGCTCATCCCCTGGGTCTCCAAGTTCTTTCGTTGGTAACGAGGGTTCAGGCTGCAGTCTCAGCTGTGCCCCCCCGTGGTCTTCAGTTATGTTTTAGGCACATGGGGGAAACAGATGTTGCCTATTCACATGAGGAGTCTAGGTTGCCAAGAATTCACCCTAAATAAGGAGAGAGCGAGGTCCTCAGCCTTGGTTGGTGCAAACCTCTGGGGCTGGAGAGCAGAGTGATGCGGTTTGTAGCACAGGCCCACCGCGCAGGTTGTCCTCTGCTCCCGCATCCCTCGTCTAAGGAAAGGGAGAGGGAGTGTCAACATGACTACCCTGGATCCCTGCAAGACACTGGCTGCCCCACGAGAGATGCCCCTGTGTGCAGAGAGCATCTGGGGGCCATGTATTTGAAAGACTATTCCATGTGAATGCAAGATTTTCTTTTTTTTCTTTTTTTTTTTTTTTTTTTTTTTTTTTTTTTTTTGAGACACGATCTCGCTCTGCTGCCCAGGCTGGAATGCAGTGCAGTGGTGCACGATCTCAGCTCGCTGCAACCTCTGCCTCCCAGGTTCAAGCGATTCTCCCACCTCAGCCTCTTAAGTAGCTGGGATGACAGGCACCTGCCATCACACCTGGCTAGTTTTTGTGTTTTTAGTAGAGACGGGGTTTCACCATGTTGGCCCAGCTGATCTCAAACTTCTGACCTCAAGTGACCTGCCTGCTTTGGCCTTCCAAAGCGCTGGGATTACAGGCGTGAGCCAACACACCCAGCCCATGTTTTGGAATGGGGATACAGTTCTAGCTATTTTACGGATGTAGGCCAGAGCATCCTTTGCCGAGATTCAGAGCCTACTATTACTCCCAGGCTGGTGAGGCTGATGGCCGGAGAAGCTAGATTTATTCACTCATTCACAACACCTGTTTTGTCTTCCTGCTCTGGACAACGCCTGGGCCAGTGGGAGGCAGAAGGTCCTTTCCCTCCAGAGCCTCACTGACCAGTGGAGGAGACAGAAAATCCTAATGATGAGCGGTAAGTGTCATAATAAAGATAAGCCAAGCCAAGAGGCTTAGGCAAGCCTGGTAGCTTCCTGGAGGAGGTGATGCATGGAGTTTGCCCTAGTAGGAGGTGGCATCAACAGGCCCGTGGGGTGGATGTTGAAAGCTTAGAGAGCTGGAGATGGAGGGAGTTTGGAGCATTCTCTTCCTCCTTTTCTTTTCTTTCTTTTTTTTTTTTTTTTTTTGAGACAGAGTCTCGCTCTGTCACCCAGGCTGGAGTGCAGTGACCGGATCTCAGCTCACTGCAAGCTCCGCCTCCCGGGTTCACGCCATTCTCCTGCCTCGGCCTCCCGAGTAGCTGGGACTACAGCGCCGCCACCTT
>NW_012102166.1:1351240-1354359 GCF_000951045.1 Mandrillus leucophaeus
AGCCTGGCCAACATGGTGAAACCCCGTCTCTACTAAAAATACAAAAATTAGCTGGGCGTGGTGGTGTGTGCCTGTAATCCCAGCTATCTTGGAGGCTGAGGCAGGAGAATTGCTTGAACCCAGGAGGCGGAGGTTGCAGTGAGCCCAGATCACGCCACTGCACTTCAGCCTGGGTGACAGAGCAAGACTCCGTCTTGGGGGAAAAAAAGGTATACATCCCACTGCTTTTTCTTTTCTTATATCATTCCTATGCAAGTGACACACTGCAGAAAAATTAATATACACAGATAAGACAGGGAGGTGGTACCGCAGAGAGGATGGGGCACAGAGTTCAGAGCCACATGCGGCAGTGACGTAGCTTCTTTGTGTCTCAGTTTCCTCACTTAAAAAGTAAGTATAGGCTGGTCATGGTGGCTCATGCCTATAATCTCAGCACTTTGGGAGGCCGAGATGGGAAGATCACTTGAGCCCAGGAGTTTGAGACCAGCCTGGGCAACATGCGGAGGCTCCCTCTCTAAAAAAAATTAAAAAATAAAAAATTAGCCAAATGTGATGGTGCACATCTGTACTCCCAGCTACTCAGGAGGCTGAGGTGGGAGGATCGCTTGAACCTGGGAGGGCAAGGTTGCAGCGAGCTGTGACTGCAACATTGCACTCCAGCGTGGGTGACAGAGAGAGTCCCTGTTTCTGCCTGCCCCCGCCAAAAACTAAGCATAATGATGGTTTTTTTTTTTTGAGACGGAGACTTGCTCTGTCCCCCAGGCTGGAGTGCAGTGGTATGATCTTTTTTCACTGCAACCTCCGCCTCTGGGGTTCAAGTGATTCTCATGCCTTAGCCTCCCGAGCAGCTGGGACTACCGGTGCGCACCACCATGCCCAGCTAATTTTTGTATTTTTAGTAGAGACGGGGTTTCACCATGTTGGACAGGCTGGTCTTGAACTCCTGACCTTGTGATCCACCTTCCTCAGCCTCCCAAAGTGCTGGGATTCCAGGCGTGAACCACCGCGCCCGGCCAGCATAATGATCATCACCAATTCACAGGCACTCAGCACATGGTATGTGCTCTGTTAGTGTTTGCTATTATTATTATTGGCACATAGTGATAGAAAAAAGAAATAAAGGAAAAAGGTTTACCTATAGTTCTATGAGCCCGAGAGAAGTACAGTGTTAAGCCTTTGAGATACAGCCTTCTACACATTTGCTATATGTATATACTTTATAAATATGGTCGGTTCCACAACGTGGTCTAAAATAGGATCATAACTCTCATTTTCCCGATTAATTGTTCATGCTTGTGTACGCCTTATTAAAAAGAAATCCAGGGCCAGGCGTGGTGGCTCATGCCTGTAATCCCAGCACTTTGAGAGGTCGAGGCAGGTGGATCGCTTGAGCCCAGGAATTTGAGACCAGCCTAGGCAACATGGTGAGACCCCGTCTCCACAAAAAAATACAAAAATTAGCCCAGTGAGGCACATGCCTGTGGTCCCAGCTACTCGGGAGGCTGATGTGGGAGGATCACTTGAGCCTAGGAGATCGAGACTGTAGTGAGCTGTGATCACTGCTACTGCACTCCAGCCTGGTCGATAGAGTGAGACCCTGTCTCAAAAAAACAAACAACAAACAAACAAACAAACCAAAAAAAACCCAAACAAACAAACTTTGCGAGCCCACACCATGCCGGGCATAGGTCATGCCTGCTATTTCCCCTCTTGACCACATGGTGTCGCCATTGAAGCCCGGTTGTAACTAGTCCCTAGGACTTGGTGGTAATGATGCTTTTGAAATCGTGCTAACCTCAGCGAGGAGGGTTCCAGGCTCGAGATGTCAAGCTTGCTGTTCTCAGGGTTCAGCTGCTCTTTTTGCTGCACACTTTCCACCATCGAGGGTGATTCCTACTCCAGGAGGCCTGGGTCAGGACAGCTTCTGACATCTGCCACCTCCTAGATCCAGAACCTAACATTTTCCCTTCCTCTTTGGAAATCCACACCAGGAGCTGGTTTCAGCCCTGCAAGCATCAAGGCTGGGAGGCGGTTAGCCATCCGCGAAGACATGGTCTGCTTACTCCGTGCCCAATTTCTTTCCTTTTTTTTTTTTTTTTTTTTTGAGACAAGTCTCACTCTTGTCTCCCCAGGCTGGAGTGTGATGGCACAGTCTTGGCTCACTGCAACCTCTGCCACCCGGGTTCAAGCGATTCTCTTGCCTCAGCCTCCTGAGTAGCTGAGATTACTGGCACCCATCACCGCACCTGGCTAATTTTTGTATTTTTTGTAGAGACGGGGTTTCACCATGTTGGCCAGGCTGATCTCGAACTCCTGACCTCAGGTAGTCCGCCTGCCTTGGTCTCCTAAAGTGCTGAGATTTGGTGTGAGCCACCATGCCTGGCCACCCTGTGGCCCCTTTCTTTCCCCTTCCTCCTCAGAGACAGAGGCCGACTCCCCTGGCACCCACCTTCCCAGCTTCTCCTGCAGACGTGGCACTGATGTGTGACTCAACCTGGCCAGTGGGATGTGAGGGAGTGCCAGCGGGGGAATTTCTAGGACAGATTTTCCTCCCTAATAAATACACGTGAACACATTTCAGGATGAATCTACTACCTTCTTATGTGTGAGACGAGAAGCCTCAAGATGGAGACTGTGGTAGCCAGCCTGCAAGAAGATCTCCTGGCAGGGCGCGGTGGCTCAGGCTGGTAATCCCAGCACTTTGGGAGGCCAAGGCAGGTGAATCACCTGAGGTCGGGAGTTTGAGACCAGCCTGGCCAACATGGAGAAACCCTGTCTCTACTAAAAATACAAAAATTAGCTGGGCGTGGTGGCAGGCGACTGTAATCCCAGCAACTTTTGGGAGGCCGAGACAGGAGAATCACTTGAACCCGGGAGGTGGAGGTTGCAGTGAGCTGAAATTGCACCACTGCATTCCAGCCTGGGCGACAAGAGCAAAACGACATCTCAAAAAAAAAAAAAAAAAAAGGCTTGAATAAAATACATAAATCTTTTTTTTTTTTTTGAGACCCAGTCTCTCTCTGCTGCCCAGGCTGGAGTGCGGTGGCGCCATCTCAGCTCACTGCAAGCTCCGTCTTCTGGGTTCACGCCATTCTCCTGCCTCAGTCTCCTGAGTAGCT
>NW_012102166.1:1355384-1356529 GCF_000951045.1 Mandrillus leucophaeus
TGAGCTTGCAGTGAGCTGAGATCCGGCCACTGCACTCCAGCCTGGGCGACAGAGCAAGACTCCGTCTCAAAAAAAAAAAAAAAATACAAAAACTAGCCGGGCATGGTGGCACGCACCTGTAATCCCAGTGACTCAGGAGGCTGAGGTGGGAGAATTGCTTGAACCCGGGAGGCGGAGGTTGCAGTGGGTGGAGATTGTGCCATTGCACTACATCCTGGGTGACAGAGCAAGACTCTATCTCCAATAAATAAATAAATAAATAAATAAATAAATACATACATACATACATACATAAATAAATACATAAATAAAAATAAAAGATGTTGCAGTTTCTGCCTTGGTCCCTAATGCATTGTTGCCCCTGCAGGAAACTAGCCACCATACTGTGAGGATGCTCAAGCAGTCCTGTGGAAGGACCCATCTAGAGAGGAACCAACAGGCAGCACCAACTTGCCAGCCATGTGAGTGAGGCCCCTTGGAAACAGAGCTCCCAGCCCCAGTCAAGCCTTCAGGGAACTGCAGCCCTTCACTGCAACAAGAGACCCTGAGCCATAGTCCCACGTCTCAGCTGCTCCCAAATCCCTGACCACTAAAAAATACAAGAGATAAATGACTACTGTTGTTGAAAGCCATGAGTTCGGGGGGATTTGTTTTACAGCAATTGATTAGGTAATCAAAGGCCAACACTATAAAGATTTCAGAGAGGACAGATGAAAAACACTGAGTTTTCTATGATGTCATGGTGCCACCGAGTTAATCAACCCTGAAACTGCCTACTTCTTGACTTGCAGTGTAAGAGAATGAATGAATGTCCTGGTTTGGCTGCTGTTACTTCGGTTGTTACTTGCAGCCAAAAGCATCCTTATTGATTCATCACACAAAAGATGACTCCCTGGGGATTTCTGAAGAGTGATTCCTGGTCGGGCACGGTGACTCACACCTGTAATCCCAGCACTTTGGGAGGCTGAGGCGGGCAGATCACGAGGCCAGGAGATCGAGACCATCCTGGCTAACAGTGAAACCCCGTCTCTACTAAAAATACAAAAAATTAGCCAGGCGAGGTGGTGGGCGCTTGTAGTCCCAGCTACTCGGGAGGCTGAGGCAGGAGAATGGCGTGAACCTGGGAGGTGGAGCTTGCAGTGAGC
>NW_012102166.1:1356579-1357053 GCF_000951045.1 Mandrillus leucophaeus
CGAGACCATCCTGGCTAACACGGTGAAACCCCGTCTCTACTAAAAAAATACAAAAACCTAGCCGGGCGTGGTGGCGGGCGCCTGTAGTCCCAGCTACTCGGGAGCCTGAGGCGGGAGAATAGCGTGAACCCGGGAGGCGGAGCTTGCAGTGAGCTGAGATGGCACCACTGCATCCAGCCTGGGCACAGAGCGAGACTCCGTCTCAAAAAAAAAGATCTCCCATGAGCTTTCCCTCCTGGTATTCATGCCGTTCCACGCAGAGGGGCATCAGAGAATATGGGAGCACAGAGCACAGACTGGCTTGTGTGACCAATGGAATGCAGCTGAGTACAGACCTAGGAGTCCAGGTCAGGAAAGATGCAGGCCGGGCACAGTGGCTCATGCCTGTAATCCCAGCACTTTGGGAGACCGAGGCAGGTGGATCACCTGAGATCAGGAGTTTGAGACCAGCCTGGCCAACATGGTGAAACCCTG
>NW_012102166.1:1357306-1357635 GCF_000951045.1 Mandrillus leucophaeus
CGCCTGTAGTCCCAGCTACTCGGGAGGCTGAGGTGGGAGGACGGATTGAGCCTGGGAGAAAGAGATTGCAATGAGCTGAGATTTTGCCACTGCACTCCAGCCTGGGTGACAGAGCCAGACCTTGTCATTCATGAATGAATGAATGAATTAATGAATAAATAAATAAAAGGCCAGACGTGGTGGCTCATGCCTGTAATCCAGCACTTTCGGAGGCCAAGGTAGGCAGATCACCTGAGGTCAGAAGTTCTTGACCAGCTTGGCCAACATGGCAAAACCCCGTCTCTACTAAAAAATGCAAAAAGTAGCTGAGCGTGGGGGCACGTGCCTGT
>NW_012102166.1:1358210-1362973 GCF_000951045.1 Mandrillus leucophaeus
ATTTATTCTATAAATCTCATATAAGTAGAATCATGCAATCAATATTTGTCTTTTGCATCTGGGTAATTTCACTTAGCATAATGTCTTTTTTTTGTTTTTTTTTTGAGACAGAGTCTTGCTCTGTCGCCCAGGCTGAAGTACAGTGGCGTGATCATAGCTCACTGCAGCCTCGAACTCCTGGCCTCAAGCCATCCTCCTAGCTCAGCCTGCCCAGTGGCTGGGATTACAGGTGTAAGCCACCACACCCAGAGAGTTGAATATATTCTAATGCTGCTCTCCTGGCTAACACCCAGCCTCCCTGACTTGCCCAACTCCTAGGAGTTCTGGCCCCACGAACCCCTCCCTGGTCCCTGATAGCCACCACAGGGTCTCTTTCTTGTTGGATAAAGGTGAGGGCTGGACCCTGGAAAGGTCCTGTTTGGGGCAGCAGCTGCTGGGTGGGGGCTGCCTCGGTCCTCACTGTTGTGTGGTTTACATGAGTGTGTCTGAGTGAGGGTGTGGGTGCTTGTGTGCCCACGTCCTTCTCACGCACTCATACTTGTGGATGTAGCTCTGCCCACTACTCTTTGACTCTCAGGGCAGGGGCTGAGAACAAAGTTTCAGCCACGTGTGCTAGGGAAAACCCCACTGTATTTAACACTCACACTTCCTCAATACCAAGCATATTTCTGGCACTTTTTAAACATCATCGTATTCAAGCCACACCAATTCCATGCAGTGTGTACTATTTTAATCCCCATTTTATTTGTTTTATATTTATTTATTTTCGAGACAGGGTCTTACTCTGTTGCCCAGGCTGGAGTCCAGTGGGTACAATCACAGCTCACCGCAGTCTTGATCTCCCGGGCTCAGGTGATCCTGGAATTACAGGCATGCGCCACCATCCTTGGCTAATTTTTGTATTTGTATTTTTATTTAAACTTATTTTTTAGTAGAGACGGGATTTCACCATGTTGGTAAGGCTGGTCTGGAACTCCTGACCTCAGGTGATCCACCCGCCTCAGCCTTCCAAAGTGCTGGGATTACAGGCATGAGCCACCGCGCCCGGCCTTAATTTTTGAATTTTTAGTAGGTTTCGCCGTGTTGCCCAGGCTGATCTCCAACTCCTGAACTCAAGCGATCTGCCTGCCCTGACCTCCCAAAGTAATGGGATGACATTCACGAGCCACGGCGCCTGGCCATCCCCATTTTGTAGGTGAGAAAATTGTGACAGGGAGAGGTTGGGTGATCTGCCTGAGATCCTATGGCCAGCGAGCAGTGAGTCTAGCCACGGAGTACAGAATCTGAAGCAGGATGCGAGACCGCCTGCATGTGCACATGTTGGTGAGGGTGATCTTGAACTTCCCTTCCTTCCACCAACTGCAGACCCCATGCGGGGGGTCACCAAGACGGTATGTGGCTGAACCAGGCAGTGGAGGCCAAGGACCTCGTCATCATCACCACCACCATAGTAACACTCCACACTCAGTGCTTGTCACATGTCAAGCTCTATGTTGGAAACATTATGTGCATCTGTTGGTTCCTCCTCACACTTAATCCCTGAAACACTGTCATATTATTCTTTTTTTTTTTTTTTTTTTGATTTTTACTGAGTCTTGCTCTTGTCGCCCAAGCTGGAGTGCAATGGCACAATCTGTGCTCACTGCAACTTTCGCCTCCTGGGTTCAAGTGATTCTCCTGCCTCAGCCTCCTGCGTAGCTGGGATTACAGGCACCCACCACCATGCCTGGCCAATTTTTTGTATTTTTGGGAGAGACGGAGTTTCACCATGTTGGCCAGACTGGTTTCAAATTCCTGACCTCGAGTGATCCGCCTGCCTCGGCCTCCCAAAGTGCTGGGATTACAGGTGTGAGCCACCATGCCCAACCCATCTTATTATTCTCTATCACAAATGAGAACACTAGTTGGGCACAGTGGCTCATGCCTTAATCTCAGCACTTTGGGAGGCCGAGGCAAGCGAATCACCTGAAGTCAGAAATTCGAGACCAGCCTGGTCAGCATGGCAAAAATCTGTCTCTACTAAAAATACAAAAAATTATCCGGGCATGGTGGCTCATGCCCGTAATCCCAGCATTTTGGGAGGGCGAGGCAGGTGGATCACTTGAAGTCAGGAATTTGAGACCAGCCTGGTCAGCATGGCAAAGGTCTGTCTCTACTAAAAATACAAAAAATTATCTGGGCATGGTGGCTCATGCCTGTAGTGCCAGCTATTCGGGAGGCTGAGGCAGGAGAATGGCTTGAACCCAGGAGGTGGAGTTTGCAGTGAGCTGAGATTGCACCATTGCTCTCCAGCCCAGGGTGACTCTGTCTCTAAACAAGAAAACAAATGAGAACTCGGAGGCTCAGCGACGTTAGAGACTTACCTGAGGCGCACAACTAGAAAGTAGAAAAATTTGATTTTGAATCCAGGCTGGTCAGACTGTAAAACTCACACTCCTGCCATGTTGCCAGGCTGGTTTTTTCTTTGTTTGCTTTAACTTTATTTATTTATTTTTTTTAAGAAATAGGATCTTGTTATGTTGCCCAGGTTGTTCTTAAACTTCTGGGCTCAAGCAATCCTCTTACCTCAGCTTCTCAAGCAGCTGAAACAACAGGCACGTGCCATCAAGCCAAGCTTCTTTAACGTTTTCTTAAAAAATTGAGGTAATTACATTACTTAGAGTTGTAAACATTTTAAAGGATATAATTCAGTGGCATTTAGTGCATTCAGAGCATTGTGACACCGTCATCTCTATCTAGTTTTGAAACATTTTCATCGCTTTCCAAGGGGACCTCTGTTTCCATTAAGCATTTTCCTCTCCTCTTAGCCCCTGGGAACCATTTACTTTCTGTTTCTGTAAATATACCTATGCAGGATATTTTATATAAATGGAATCATACAATATGTGGCCTTTTGTGTCTGGTGTCTTTCACTTGGTATAATGTTTTCTTTTTTTTTTTTTTTCCAAGACGGAGTCTCACTCTGTCGCCCAGGCTGGAGTGCAGTGGCACAATCTCGGGTCACTGCAACTTCCACCTCCCGGGTTCAAGTGATTCTCCTGCCTCAGCCTCCTGAGTAGCTGGGATCACAGGTGCCACCACACCCGGCTTATTTTTGTATTTTTAGTAGAGATGGGGTCTCATCGTGTTGACCAGCCTGGTCTCGAACTCCTGACCTCAGATGATCCGCCTGCCTCGGCCTCCCAAAGTGCTGGGATTACAGGTGTGAGCCACCACGCCCAGCCAGAATAATGTTTTTAAGGTCCATCCGTGTTGTAGCATGAATCAGTACTTCCTTCCTCTTTATGACTGGATACTATTCCATTGTACGATTATGCCACATTTTCTTGACCCATTTATCAGATTAAATGGGTTTCCATCGTTTAAGCTGTTTCCACCTTTTGGCTGTTAAGAACAGTGCTGCTATGAACATTTGTATACAAGTATTTGTTTGAGTCTTTGTTTCTCTTTCTTTCTTTCTCTCTCTCTCTCTCTCTCTCTCTCTCTCTCTCTCTCTCTTTCTTTCTTTCTTTCTTTCTTTTTTGGAGACAAAGTGACAAAGTTGCTCTGTTGCCCAAGCTAGAGTACAGTGGCCCAATCTTGGCTCACTGCAACCTGTGCCTCCAGGGTTCAAACAATTTTCATGCCTCAGCCTCCCCAGTAGCTGAGACTACAGGTGCGTGCCACCACGCCTGGCTAAGTTTTTTGGATTTTTTTAGTAGAGACGGGATTTCACCATGTTGGTCAGGTTGATTTTGAACCTTGACCTCAAGGAATCCGCCTGCCTCGGCCTCCCAAAGTGCTGGGATTAGAGGCCCAGCAAAGTCTTTGTTTTCAATTCTTTGTTTTGTTTTGTTTTTGAGACGGAGTCTCACTCTGTTGTCCAGGCTGGAGTGCAGTGGTGCAATCTAGGCTCACTGCAATCTCTGCCACCTGGGTTCAAGTGATTCTCCTGTCTCAGCCTCCCGAGTAGCTGGGACTACAGGCGCCCGCCACCACGCCTGGCTAATTTTTTTGTAATTACAGTAGAGACGGGGTTTCACTATCTTGGCCAGGCTGGTCTTGAACTCCCGACTTCGTGATCCACCTGCCTTGGCCTCCCAAAGTGCTGGGATTACAGGTGTGAGCCACCGCGCCCGGCCTGTTTTCAGTGTTTTTGGATATATACCTAGGATTGGAATTGCAGGGCCATATGGTAATTTTATGTTTAACCTTTGGAGGAACTGCCAAACTGTGTTCCACTGGGGCTGCCTTATTTCACATTCCCAGCAATGCATGAGGCTTTCAATCTCTCCACCAACATTTGTTATTTCCTCTCTCTCTCTTTTTAAAATTATAGCCATCTTAGTGGGTATGAACTGATATCTTATGGTGGCTTCAATCTATATATTCCTAATGACTTGTAATGTTGAACATTTTTTTTTTTCTTTCCAAGATGGAGTCTCGCTCTGTCACCCAGGCTGGAGGGCAGTGGCACGATCTCAGCTCACTGCAACCTCCTCCTCCTGGGTTCAAGAAGCCTTCTAAGTAGTTGGGATTACAGGCACATGCCACCACGCCCAGCTAATTTTTGTATTTTTAGTAGATATGGAGTTTCTTTTTCTTTTTTTTTTTTTAGAGGCAAAGTCTGGCTCTGTCGCCCAGGCTGGAGTGCAGTGGCGCGATCTTGGCTCACTGCAACCTCCGCCTTCCAGGTTCACACCATTCTCCTGCCTCAGCCTCTCGAGTAGCTGGGACTACAGGTGCCCACCACCATGCCCAGGTAATTTTTTGTATTTTTAGTA
>NW_012102166.1:1363838-1365964 GCF_000951045.1 Mandrillus leucophaeus
CTTCCTTCCTTCCTTCCTTCCTTCCTTCCTTCCTTCCTTCCTTCCTTCCTTCCTTCTTTTTCTTTCTTTCTTTCTTCTTTCCTCTTTTTTTTGGACAGAGTTTTGCTCTTATTGACCAGGCTGGAGTGTAATGGCGCAATCTTGGCTCACCGCAACCTCTGCCGACTGGATTCGAGTGATTCTCCTGCTTCAGCCTCCTGAGTAGCTGGAATTACAGGCAGGCAACACCATGAACAGTTAATTTTGTATTTTTAATAGAGACGGGGTTTCTCCACGTTAGTCAGGCTGGTCTCGAACTCCCGACCTCAGGTGATCCACCCGCCTCGGCTTCCCAAAGTGCTGGGATAACAGGCGTGAGCCACCGCGCCCGGCTCCCTCAGTCTTTCTTAGTCTTTCGTGACTCTGACGTTTTCGAATATACAGTCTCTTTAAATAAATAGTGTTTCTCAATTTGGGCTCGTCTGATGTTTTTTCATTTTAAAAATTAAAAAAAAAAATTTGTTTTTGAGACGGGGTCTTGCTTCGTCACCCAGCCTGGAGTGCAGTGGCGTGAGCATGGGTCACTGCGGCCTCGACTTCCCAGGCAAGGTGATCATTCCTGCCGCAGCCTCCCAAGTAACTGGGACCGTAGATGCACGCCACCACACCCAGCTTTTTTTAAAAAATTATTTATTTATTTTTGGGTATTTTTGTAGCAATGGGGTTTCGCCATGTTGCCCAGGCTGGTCACAAACTTCTGGGCTCAGATGATCCTCCTGCCTTGGCCTCCCAGTGTTAGGATTACAGGCGTGAGCCACCGGGCCTGGCTGATGTCTTCTCACGATGAGATTCCGGTTGTGCCTTCCTGGCTGGAATGCTGTATAGATGACGCCGTGGCGTGCGAAGACCTTCACATCTGGAGGCTCACGACACCCTCCTGCCTCTCACAGGTGATTTATTATAACCCATCGGTCAAGATGTCTGATTCCTCTACTGTATAGTTACTCTTTTTCCTCTTGTTACTAATAAGCAATCTATCAAGAGACGCTTTGTGACCGTGCCGACGCCCTGCCCCTCCCTGAGGACTTCCCAGCCCCAACTGATGAGTTCTGCTCATAGACTGTCTTCTTGTAGGCAGCCTCCTCTGCTACGTTTGTTTCTCTGGGAACGACCTTAGATCCTGGGTAGGTGCTCGCCTTGCCTGGTAGTCAAGTGCAGTGCTGCTGTCTTGGCCGATGCCTAGCCTTCCTCCTTTGCCCGGGCTTCAAGGCATTGGTTCACAGTCCCGTATGGGCAGCCGGACCATCTCACAGCAAGCAGCCCTCTGGGAGGTTCGTCTCATTTCCTGCCCTGGAAGCTTTGCTTCCCCACTGCAGCCACTGAAGCTGCAGGCTGGATCGAGGGGACCACACAGTTGTCCAGTCCCCCAGGGTAGGGGTGCCAGGAGCCCTTCTCCTCCACAGCAGGTCTCGGAGGCTGATGATGGGGAAATCGCACTGGTGAGACTGCCGTGGGCTCAGGGGGAACCTGCGATAAGATGCCCAACAGTTAAGGCAGCTGCTTTGAGGTTTGGAGCCTGAGAACCCACAGGAAGTGACTTGGTGCTGAGCTGCTGTTGCTTTGTCCTGGTGCCGGTCTCAGGCCAGGAGCTGCAGGCTGGCATGGCTGGGGGCATGTCAGCAGAGTGCCCTGAGCCTGGGCCAGGAGGGCCACAGGGCCAGTCCCCAGGGCCAGGCAGGCAGTGTCCCCCTCCCACCACGCCCGCCCCCTGGAGCCTGCCCCGGTGGAGGGCCTACGTGGCTGCTGCCGTGCTCTGCTACATCAACCTTCTGAACTACATGAACTGGTTCATCATCGCAGGTGAGGAGGGGACGGCCACCCTGGGCAGCACCTGCTGTTCTGCCCGCCAGCCAGGGGCTGCAGATCCATGGTGGTCTTCCAGCCATCATCCATCTTTCTGTTCCCGGCCCTGTCTCTGGTGTTCTCCCCTCTAGAGGTGGTTTTCAGGTCTGCCTGAATCGGGGAGGACCAACTGACATTCCTAATCCAGTCTCAGTTAAAGACGGGGCACAGGCTGGGCATGGTGGCTCCCACTTGTAATTCCAGCACTTTGGGAGGCTGAGGCAGGAAGATTGCTTGAGCCCAGG
>NW_012102166.1:1368443-1369814 GCF_000951045.1 Mandrillus leucophaeus
GATTGCTTGAGGCTGAAGCAGGAGGATTGCTTGAGGCTGAATTCAGCAGGAGGATTGCTTGAGGCTGAAGCAGGAGGATTGCTTGAGGCTGCAGTGAGCAGTGATCGTACCACTGCACTGTAGCCTGAGTGACAGAGCAAGATCTTATCTTAAACCCCTAAAGACAAAAAGCAAAACAAAATACACTAAACAAACAACCCCAAAGGGGCGTATGGGGTGAGACCAGAGTTTCTCGGGTGCCAGACTGGGAGCTTGGACTTTCTGCCTTGGGCAATGGGGAGCCATATAATTGGATTTGAGGCCCTGATGGAGGCAAAATGATCCAGGGAGTCAGTTCAGAGGCTGCTGTAGTGGATCAGGCCAAAGCTGAGGAGGCCTGAGTTGGCGTGTGGGCCGAGGGCACGCAAAGGCGGGAAGGAGCAAGAGGCAGATGAGAGCCAGGAATCACCAGTGCGGAGCTCCCAGAACCCGGGAGCCTGGGGACCTGCTCTCTCTGCTGCTAGCCCTGGGGGCCCCTGGCTGGGCCCTAAGACCCTGAGTCTTGCCTGCCCAGGTCCCTTCCCCATTAGCACTTCCTCTGTATGTGCAAAAAAGGGGGCTGTGATTACTGTGGGGACAGAGACCTGGAGAAGTGAAACCATGCTGAGCGTCTGGGAACTGGTGGGGGTAAACAGCTAAAATGTTCTTGCAGGAAACAGCTCTTATGGGGCCAGGGGGGTAGGTTACAGGTAAAAGCAAGGCTGGGTGCACACTTGGCCCTGGGTCACCCCTAGAGCACTATGGGGCTGGGAGGAGCCCAGGAGGAGATAAAACAAGGGGATGAGTCCTCATTCCTGAAAATGGAAGATGGGTATGATTTAGAGCATTTTTGTTTAGCTATTTATTTTGCTTACCTGTGTTGTCTACTTTTTTTCTTTCCAAAGACTGTCTTCTTTGTGTATTTAAAATAATAGAAAGGGGACTTTGAGAGGCCGAGGCAGGTGGATCACCTGAGGTCAGGAGTTCGAGACCAGCCTGGCCAACATGGTGAAACCCTGTCTCCACTAAAAATATAAAAATTAGCTGGGCATGGTGGCGTGTGCCTGTAATCCCAGCTACTTGGGAGGCTAAGGCAGGAGAATCACTTGAACCCAAGAGGCAGAGGTTGGAATTAGCTGAGATTGCGCCATTGTATTCCAGCCTGGGCGACACAGCAAGACTCCATCTCAAAAAAACAACAGGCCGGGCGCAGTGGCTCACACCTGTAATCCCAGCACTCTGGGAGGCCAAGGCGGGTGTGCCACCAGAGGTCAGGAGTTCGAGACCAGCCTGGCCAACATGGTGAAACCCTGTCTCTACTAAAAATACAAAAATTAGCCGGGCATGGTGGCA
>NW_012102166.1:1369864-1373332 GCF_000951045.1 Mandrillus leucophaeus
AGAGGTCAGGAGTTCGAGACCAGCCTGGCCAACATGGTGAAACCCTGTCTCTACTAAAAATACAAAAATTAGCCGGGCATGGTGGCAGATGCCTGTAATCCCGGCTACTTGGGAGGCTGAGGCAGGAGAATCGCCTGAACCCAGGAGGTGGAGGTTGCAGTGAGCAGAGATTGTATCACTGCATTCCAGCCTGGATGAAAGAGTGAGACTCCGTCTCAAAAAAAAAAAAAACAAACACAAAACAAACAAAAAAACCCAAACAACAACAAATGAAATATTAAAGGGGGAAAAAGACATGCCGGTTTGTATGCTAGGTTGCGGTGGCAACTGGGGACAAATTAAATGTCTAAAGAAAGATTTATTTCTTTTTTTTATTTTTGGAGACAGAGTCTCCAAAATATTTTTAGTAGAGTATTTTTAGAGTATTTTAGTAGAGTATTTAGTAGAGTATTTTTAGTAAAGACGGGGTTTCACCATGTTAGCCATGATGGTCTCGATCTCCTGACCTCGTGATCTTCCAGCCTCGGCCTCCCAACGTGCTGGGATTACAGGTGTGAGCCACCGTGCCCGGCCCTAAACAAAGATTTCTTGCTTTGCTCCTCTGATTCCTTGATCTTTATGTGCCTGGGGCAGGTCTTGGAGGTGCACACGCAGGACTTTCTTGGCGTGGGTGTTTCTGCGGGGACCCACTTGGGGGCTTCTGCTCCCCTTCTGTGGTTCTGGGTGTGTGGACAGGCTGCCTCTGGCTGAGATTTGAGCCCCAGCTCCCCCAGCTTCAGACGGGCAACCTTGGGCTGCTAGAGCCTCTGTTTCCTCATCTGTAGAATGGGGGCAATGAGAATCCCCTTCTTTTAGGATGACAGCTGTGAGTGTACAGCTCAGGGCCTGGCCCTCAGTCACCTCCTGATTCATGAAAGTGATGATTGTAGCTCTTCATAATAACAACAGGGCCAGAGCCGCATGGCTCACGTGAGCAGGTGCTGCAGACCCGGACCCTTTCTGAGACACCACCAAGAGGCTATCAGGAAACAGACCCTGGTGTCTGGGAGACCCACGTTCTCTCTCTGCATTAGGCTGGGCGCCCACTGCGGTGCCTCTGGAAGAACCTGCTTGTGTGTGCGCATGCGTGCAAGCCGGGACACGTTCGTCTTTGTATGTACATGTTCATCAATGCATATCCGGTGTTTGCACGAGCAAGGCCGCTGTGCTGCACAGCTCTAGGGACTTCTGTTTACACAGTGGCCTAAGTAAAGGGCTGTGCACTGCGCAGCAACAGGGAGCTGTGCCCCTTTGACCGCAGTGCGGATGGCAGCCCTGAGCCTGTGCATACGCAGGTGGGTCTCTGGGTGTGTCTTTATGGGTACATCTCACTGCACATGTGTCTGTGTGTATGAGGCTGGGTGTACATGTCTGTGAGTGTGAGTTCCTGTGTGTGTGTATATTTGTGCCTCTGCAGGTGTGTTGCTCTGGAAATGCCTGTTTGTATCTATTTATATCTGTGTTCCCACATGAAGAGGAGGGAAGGAGCTGTGTGGCTGTGTGCTTGTATGTCGACGTGTGTATGTGAATGTCTGTGCCTTTGGGATGCTTATTTCTTTCTTTCTTTCTTTCTTTCTTTTTTTTTTTTTTTTTTGAGATGGAGCTTCGCTCTTGTTGCCCAGGCTGGAGTGCGATGGCGCAATCTCAGCTCACGGCAACCTCCGCCTCCCAGGTTCAAGCGATTCTCCTGCCTCAGCCTCTCAAGTAGCTGGGATTACAGGCACTGGCCACCACGTCTGTCTAATTTTTTGTATTTTTAGTAGAGACGGGATCTCACCATATTGACCATGGCTGGTCTCGAACTCCTGACCTCAGGTGATCTGCCCGCCTTGGCCTTCCAAAGTGCTGGGATTACAAGCGTGAGCCACCATGCCCGGCCAAGGGATGCTTGTTTCTTTGAGTGTTTGAAATGCACATGTTTCTCTGTGTGTCTGCTGTTGTGTGTGTGGTTGTGCACGTGTGGGAGACAGGGGGAGAGAATAGTGGGCTTCGGTGCCATGCCTTCCGCTGTGCTGTGGCCCTGTGTCAAACCTGGAGCAGCTGCCTTCAGAGGCCAGGAGTGTGACTTCCCATTTCCTGAGCAGTGTCCCTCTGTCCACAGGAGTGCTGCTGGACGTACAGGAGGTTTTTCAGATCAGTGACAGCCATGCTGGTTTGCTTCAGACTGGTAAGGAGGAGCCCTGGCTCTGGAGCTGGGTCCTGGGTTCCTGCTGGGGTGGGCTCTTTCTGTGGGTCATGTTCTGTGCCCAGCTCCAGCCCCACTGGGTCCTCTGGCACAGAGGGTGGGTGCGGCATGGGCCTGAGGGACAGTGTAGGCAGGAGCGGGAGAGAGCCCAGGCTGGAACAGCCGTGGTAGTTTGAGTGTAGGGTGCTGCAGGAGAGCAGAGGGAGGTGGGGCTGGGAGAGGCCCCCGAGCCTCAGCTCCTGGCTGTGGAGCTAGTCATTCCTTCCCTTCGTATTGCTGAGGCTCAGCTGTGCACCAGAGGCTTGCTGGGGTTTGAGAAATCCTGATGTGTGCTTTCCTCTCACAGACCTGAAAAATTTGACTACTGGGACGCACAAAGTCAAACAGACAGACACAGACACAGACACATCCCCCCGCGTGGGCTCAGATGGACTCTGGGCCCACAGAGAGCCTAACACCCAGCAGCAGGGAGCAGCCACACGTCCCATCACAACATCAGAGTGGTTGGGGTCATGAGGCATTAGCTTTTCCCTTGTGGGTGCCTGGATGGTGACACACATTCACACATGTGCATATCCGCACTCCCACATGGGCACACATGTGGTCACAACACGTGATACACCTGTGCACACACCCAGCCTGTAATCAGTAGGCACCGAGGGTGGTCCTCCCAGTCCATCATCTCAGGGCTTTAGAACATGACTCTCAAACTGGGGTACAGGGATCTCTAGGGATACACAGTAACTTTGGGGCTACATGAACACGGAGCGTTTTGAGAGACTGATTTATTTCTAGATCCTCAAGCCTGTATGTTTTTTTCCTAAAATGACCTGCCTGCCGGGGAGCCTGTGGTCGGCCTGTGGTTCTCCTTCCTCTTCTTCTGTTGTACAATTCCCTGGCTACGGCAGTAAGCAGAGAGGGACCCCTCTCCGCATCCTGGATGTGCTGTTCCTGGGTGTAAAAACCTCCGGGGCATCAAACAGAGGCCCCCGCGTGGATGCTCGGCTTCTGCTGGGGGGACCTTGGGAGCAAAGCAGAGAGCATCAGGAGAAACATGCTGGGCAGATTTGCCCCAGGCCACAAGCCCAGGCAAGGAGCCAAGCCTTATCTAGCTGTCCCTGTGTGCAATGTCTACTATTTATCTACGAATTAGAATTCAAAGTGAGATAATGGTCTCAGGGATGCATGTCAACACATTTGTTTCAATGAAAAAAATGAAGCCAACATTTTTCTTTTTTTTTTTT
>NW_012102166.1:1374917-1383301 GCF_000951045.1 Mandrillus leucophaeus
TCTTTACCTTTTCGGGTTGCCATGCTGTGGCCCTAGACCCAGCCTGCTGTTTGTCCACAGGGCTGCTAAGAAGAGGAAACTGATGACTGAGGGAGAGGGTGGTGAAGAGATAGAGGGATTGGGTCAGGTGCAGTGGCTCATGCCGGTAATCCCAGCACTTTGGGAGGCCAAGGTGAGTGGATCACCTGAGGTTGGGAGTTTGAGACCAGCCTGACCAACATGGTGAAACTCTGTCTCTACTAAAAATACAAAGATTAGCCAGGTGTGGTGGCAGGTGCCTGTAATCTTGCTACTTGGGAGACTGAGGCAAGAGAACCACTTGAACCCAGAAGGTGGAGGTTGCAGTGAACTGAGATCGTGCCACTGCACTTCAGACTGGGCCACAGAATGAGACTCTGTCTCAAACAATCAATAAAAAGAGAGAGTGGTGGAAGGTGAGAAGAGGCAGTGGTCAGGCTCCCTTCACCCACCCATGGGATAGAGAGGCTACTGGAGTGAGTTAATTAATTAATCACATTTAAAACTAACACTGACTTGGCCCTTACCACGTGCCAGGCACTATTCTAAGTGCTTTAAATATCAACTCATTTAATCTTCACAACAATCCCACGAGGCAGGTCTTACTATTATGTCCATTTTACAGCTGATGAAACTGAGGCTCAGAGAAGTTAGGAGACTTGCTGAAGCTGGGATTCGAATCCAGGAAGCGTGCCTCCAGAGTCTGTCTTTTAACTCTGGGAGCATTCATTTCATCCACTATGTCAAAGAAATGATTTGAATTTGGAGAGGTTGGAAATGAAGAGTGTCTGCTTTCCCCTTGGGAAGGGCATCTGCAGAGTCAGTCACAGAGCGTCTGCAGGTTTAAGGCACTGAAAACAGCCTGCAAGTGATCCCTGCATGTGAGGAATATGGGGAAAAATAGATTTATTTATTGTTTGTTGTTTGTTGCTGTTTTGAGACAGAGTCTCGCTCTGTCACACAGGCTGGAGTGCAGTGGCACAATCTTGGCTCACTGCCACCTCCGCCTCCAGGGTTCAAGCAATTCTCCTCCCTCAGCCTCCCTAGTAGCTGGGATTACAGGCGTGCAACCACCACACCCGGCTAATTTCTGTATTTTTAGTAAAGATGGGGTTTCACCATGTTGGCCAGGCTGGTCTCGAACTCCTGACCTCAGGTGATCCACCCGCCTTGGCCTCCCAAAATGCTGGGATTACAGGTGTGAGCCACCGCGCCCGGCTGGGAAATAGTTTTATAACTTTTGGATAAAGAAGATATGCATAAACAAGACGTGAAACAACTCTTGCCCTTCTAGAAGGTTAATAAACTTGACAACGTCAAAGCTAAACACTTCTGTATGATGATGATTGAAATTATGCAATCAGTAATAATAATAGATAACATTTGTTGGATGTTTACATGAAGCTATGCAGATAACTTTTATGTGCTTTATTTTACTTAATCCTCTCAGTAACCAAACAAGGGAACAGCACTGTTGATGAAAGGGGAACAAAAGAGTTAAGGAATCTGCCCAAGGTCACATAGCTAGAAAGTGGAGAGCCAGGATTTAAACCCAGCCAACTTAGTCCCAGAAATTGCGCTTTTAATTCTTAAAACAAACATAGAACTATGTTCTATGGGAACTTATTTCCAAAACATATGAACAAACAACAGCCCAGTAGAAAAATGGAAAGTGGGCCGGGCGCAGTGGCCCATGCCTGTAACCTCAGCACTTTAGGAGGCCGAGGTGGGTGGATCCCTTGTGCCTAGGAGTTCGAGACCAGCGTGGGCAAGATGGTGAAACCCCATCTCTACAAAAACTACAAAAATTAGCCAGGTATGGTGGTACGTGCCTGTAGTCTCAACTACTCTGGAGGCTTAGGTGGGAGGATGGCTTGAGGTCGGGAGGCAGAGGCTGCAGTGAGCCAAGATTGAACCACTGCACTCCAGCCTGGGTGACAGAGTAAGACTTTGTCTCGAAAAATAAAATAAAAGTATAAATGCAGCTGTGTCCAGGGAACATTTTACCTACGTAGGAGAACCAACTCTTTCCTGGCTTCCTGGAATCATCACTAGTTCACAGTGAATGTGCTTATTCTTTCTTTCTTTTTTTTCCCCCCCTTTTCTTGAGACCAAGCCTTGCTCTGTCGCCCAGGCTGGAGTGCAGTGGCGTGATCTCGGCTTACTGCAACCTCTGCCTCCCGGGTTCAAGCGATTTTCATGCCTCAGCCTCCTGAGTAGCTGGGATTACCGGCGCCCACCATCAGGCCTAACTTTTTTGTATTTTTTTTTTTAGTAGACACAGTTTCACTATGTTGCCCAGGCTGGTCTTGAACTCCTGAGCTCAGGCAATCTGCCTGCCTCAGCCAACTAAAGTGCTGGGATTACAGGCGTGAGCCACTGCGCCCAGCCCAATGTGCTCATTCTAAACCGTCCTCATCTGCTGCTCAGAGCAGGCCCAGGCTGACTTCCCTCTTTCCCTGCTCCCTGTTGCCCCAGTAGGTGCGTGAATGAAAAATCAGACCTGTCCCGGTATCCAGGCTCACAGGGGTCGCGTGTTTTTGTAAAGCCGGGAAACTGGCATCTGCTCCATGCCTGACGCTCCACATTCACTTCCCATCTCACCTTTGCCATCCTGGGAGGGGATGGTGACTTCTCCAGTGTTGGGGTGGCACTCAGAGCAGAGCTGGGCTTTGGGTTTGGGCCGAGTCCAGGCCTCCACACACTGGGCTGGGGTTGTATGTTGGCCACGCACCGTGAGGTTCACCTTATCTTTTCTTCCTCCTACCCTGGACCCGCTGCCAAGATGCCAGCTTGTGGCTTCTGAGTCAGGCTCCTTCCCTCCCCAGGCCTGCTGGGCCGTCTGCCCTGCCACGGTCGTGGGGGGATCCAGGCTGCCCCTGTGTGTCTCCTCCAGTCTTCATCGGCTGCCTGCTGCTGTCTGCACCCGTGTTTGGCTACCTGGGCGACCGATACAGCCGCAAGACCACCATGAGCTTCGGGATCTTGCTCTGGTCAGGAGCTGGTCTCTCTAGCTCCTTCATCTCCCGCCGGGTAGGTGTCCATGCCTCTGCCCAGTCCCCTGAGGCCCCTTCCCCACCTGCTTCCTCCCTGATCCAGCCCCATCACAGCCGCGTGGGGACAATTCTGCTCCATTCCCGGCTGTGACTGTATCAGGGATTGCACTGAGGGCTGGGAGAGGAGGTGAGGGCCCAGTCTCCAGCCTGAGCTGCGCAGGGCAGAGCTGGTGGACTTTTTTCTTTTTTTTTTTTTTTTGTTTTGAGACACAATTTTGCTCTTGTTGCCCAGGCTGGAGTACAATGGCGCGATCTCGGCTCACTGCCAACTCTGACTCCCGAGTTCAAGTGATTCTCCTGTCTCAGCCTCCAGAGCAGCTGGGATACCAGGCACGTGCCACCACGCCCAGCTAATTTTTGTATTTTTTAGTAGAGACAGGGTTTTGCCGTGTGGGCCAGGCTGGTCTCGAACTCCTGACCTCAGGTGATCCGCCCACCTTGGCCTCCCAAAGTGCTGGGATTACTTGCATAAGCCACCGTGCCTGGCCGACCCAGTGGACTTTCTTAACAGGAGACCTCCTCTCTCCTACCTCTCACTGCCGCACCAGCTTCATTTCTGCCTGACTCTGCAGGGAGTGGAACTGGGGGTAACAGCTGCTGTCTTGGGGAACTGGCCTGGTTAGCAATGGTGGGACCCAGGAGAAGGGCTCCCCTGGGCAGGGGGGTAGGCGGTGGCTTCAGGGGACACATATGTGACTTTGGGAACCTGGAGTGGAGAGGTGTCCATAGCCCCGATCCCCTCTCCCTACTCTGGGGTCCTGTGTCATGAGGTCCCCTTGGCTCTTCCAACAAACCCTCGGGTCCCTGGCCCTCTGGGTGATTTCTGGAACTCACGTGGTCTTGTGCCTGCTCGCCCAGTATTCTTGGCTCTTCTTCCTGTCCCGGGGCGTCGTGGGCACTGGCTCGGCCAGCTACGCCACCATCGCGCCCACCGTCCTGGGCGACCTCTTCGTGAGGGACGAGCGCACCCGCGTGCTGGCCGTCTTCTACATCTTTATCCCTGTTGGAAGGTTGGTATTACCCATGGGTCCACTTTCCCAGGTGGTAAACTGAGGCCCAAAGGAGTCAGAACAGGGGGTGGGCATGGGTAGAAGAGGTCAAACCAAGAGGACTGCAATTTGAGTCCCAATGCTACCCCTTCCTCACCACATGAGTCTACCTCTCCGAGCCTCAGTTTCCTCATCTGTCAACGGGATCAGTAACGCCAACTGATGGGCTGGGGGAGGAATAGAGGTGATGAGGATGCGCCCTGCAGATTCGTACACTTGGCAGTGTGGCCCGCCCAGGGAGGGGCCGGCCCTGGGAGGCGAGGTGAGGAAGCGTGTTAGGGCCAGGCCCTGCACCCCACAGCAGGCTAGGCCAGAGCAGGATTTGCAGTCAGGACCCTGGCCTCTGACCCAGATTTCCTGAACTTGCCTGACTCAAGCAGGGCCCAGCCTTGGGCAGGAGGGTGGAGGGTATGGGTTTCCATAGGTGGGGAGAGTGGCGCTGGGGGTGGGCCAGGAGCCAGAGGTCACTGGTGACTTGACCAAGGGCAGCGGACATCTGGGCCTCACGTGGCTTACTTTCCTCAGTGAAACAGCTCTGAGCCTGCAGACAGCCAGCTCCCTGGGGCACGGGGGAGCACCCTGGGTCAGGCTGGCAGTGGGGTCTGCCTTCCGCCTCCCTCCCCTCACAGCCCATCGCCCTTGACCCTCTGTTGCAGTGGTCTGGGTTACGTGCTGGGGTCGGCTGTGACGACGCTGACTGGGAACTGGCGCTGGGCCCTCCGAGTGAGTCCAGCTTCCTTTTCTTCCCTCTGCTTTCCCTCTGGACCGGCAGGGACTTTCCAGCCTTGGGTGACCTTAGCCACTTGGCATAGCACCCGGCGCCATTGTGGGGGCGGGGGGTGGTCAGGCATTGGCAGCTTTGGACATTTGGGGCCCCACAGGGAGCGTGGGCTGGGGAGGTGGTGGCCCTAGGCTCAAAAGCTGGCTGCTTAGTTTACCAGCTGTGTGATCTCAAGCGGGTCACCTTCTTCAGAGCCTCAGTTTGCCTGTCGGTAAAGTGGGGGTAGTAAATGCTACCTAAGGCATCTTAAGGATCCGTGAGACGAGAGATGGAAGTTCCAAGCCGCAGGGTCAGGGCATAGAGTAGGCCCTGGAGGACTGGCAGCTAGGCTCGCTCAGCAGTTGGGCAGGATGCTGAGGAAGATGCCGGGCAGGCCCCGCTGGGCTGCGGCCTTGTGATTCCAACATGGGTTCGGAGAGGGACCATTCTGAAGAGGAAGGAGCTCCATAGTGGAGGGCGCTGAGCTCAGCCCTGGGAGTGCAGCTTGGTGGGAGTGCAGGCTGTACGCAGACCTCTACGGAGCCAGCCAGTGCCGGGGAGCTGGCGTGTGAAGCGCTGAAGCCAGATTTGGAATCTGGGGAGTGGGGTGGGCTTCAAGGAGGCAGGTCTGACCTGGCTTGAATAAGCCTTCTCATGGCCTGAGCTGTTTGCAGGCTGCCCCAAGGTGGGTAGTGAGATCCCCGTCCTTGGGGTTTGAGCAGAGGGGCCGCTAGCAGAGGATGCCAGGGCAGGACTATGTGGCAGATGGAGGCCTGGGCCAGGGAAAGGTCAGCTCTAGGGGCAGCAGGTACTCGGGAGGCAGGGCCAGTGTAGTGAGGGTCCCTGTTCTCAACCATCTCAGGCCCATTGACCCCAAAAGAGTGGTGTCTGTACTGGAAAGATGGGAATTACACGAAGTCCCAAAGAGACTCCACTGCCTGGAGAGGCTGCAGTGGGGAGGGCTGAGAAACAGTGGTACATCCCGCTCTGTGGATACCAGCGCCCTGAAAAACAAGTCACCCCCACCACTCCCAGGGTTTGGACCCCAGAGGTCAGACACTGGCTCTTACTGTGACCAGTTGCCCCCGGGGTCTCTTGGGCTGTGATAATACGCAGCCCTGAGCTTCCTGGGCCCTCCTGTCCCCAGATCATGCCCTGCCTGGAGGCCGTGGCCTTGATCCTGCTTATCCTGCTGGTTCCAGACCCACCCCGAGGAGCTGCTGAGACGCAGGGGGAGGGGGCCGTGGGAGGCTCCAGGAGCAGCTGGTGTGAGGACGTCAGATACCTGGGGAAAAAGTGAGTGTCACTGCTATCCCCTGCAAGGCACGGAAAAACCCCTTTGTCTGCCCCAGCCTCACTGACCCCCTCTCTCCACCTCCAGGGAGCCCTCCCTTGTTGTCCCAATGTTCACAGCCCTCCTCTTCCTCTGAGATCCCACTTACCAACTGAAGTGCCCCTCCCTCCCTTAGGGCTCAGCCTCCACCACCTTGCAAGTGACAGAAATATGGACAGGGAGGGAGGGAGATGGCACGAGCCCCAGCCTTGCCTCTGCCACTGCCCTGCCCGTAAGTGGCCCTGGCACTCAGAGCCTCACTGTCCCTATTTATTCAATGGACGGAATTCTCCAGCCTTGTCCCCTTCTCTGGGTTGCTTGGAGGATGCTGGGAGTTCATCACTCACCTCTCCAAGCCTCATGGCGTGCGTGATCCTCTGTGCCAGCCATGCTGGGGGAGGCAGGCAGGAGTCAACTGCTGGTCCCAGGCCTCACGATTCACTGCAAGGCAGGACATGGACAGGACCCACTTCTGTCCCTGAGCTGTGAAACGGGCCAGGAGGACTCAGAGGAAGATGGGGCAGGCAGGGACGGCTTCCTGGAGAATGTGATGCTGGATGGGGAACCCTCAGGATGGGGAGATTTGGTCCTGCAGAGAGAAGGGAGGGAGGAGGAGCCAAGGTGCATGGGTTGGGGGGTGTCCGAAACATAGGGGAGGCTGGAGCTCAGGGTGCTGCCAGGAAGGATCTGGAGGCTGGAGCTTGGGGTAACCTGAGTGTCTTCTTCGGAGCCTCAGTTTGCCTCTCTGTAAAGAGGGGTTAGCAATTGCTACCTATGGAATCTTGAAGGTAATGAGACAAGATGGAAAAGTTGCCAGAGTGCCCAGGAGTGGGGAGGAGTGGACAGGCCCCTTCAGCCCCAGCCCTCTCCCGACTCCAGCTGGGGCACCTTGTCTTGCAGCTGGAGTTTTGTGTGGTCCACCCTCGGAGTGACCGCCATGGCCTTTGTGACTGGAGCCCTGGGGTTCTGGGCCCCCAAGTTTCTGCTCGAGGCGCGCGTGGTTCACGGGCTGCAGCCTCCCTGCTTCCAGGAGCCGTGCAGCAACCCTGACAGGTGAGGGCGTCCGGGGGCACTGGGCACCTTGCCCAGCTTGGGGGCTCTTGCTGAGGAAGTTCTGAGCTCCAAAATTCAGTGTCTTGAGGTGGGGCACGTGGTGCTGTGTGAAGACAGTGAGGCTCGGGACCCAGATGGCAGCAGGAGGCCTGGCTCGGGCTCTGGCTGAGCCTGGGCTCTGGGAGTGGCCATGGCCAGCTCCCTTGTCCTCTCTGGGCTGAATTCCCCATCTCTCCACTCTTGGGGCCGCTGTGGGCTCCAGAAGGCACTGGCGGGAGACGGGCATGAGGCTTCTGTGGGGCTGTGGGATGAGAGGAGCCTCACCCTTCAGAGGGGCCTGTAGCATCTTCTGTGAGGGCATCCCATTTTACAGATGGCAAACTGGGGCCCGGGAGGCCTCGTCGCTTTGCTAGTTTTGGGATTTCATGTGTGTGAGAAGGCTGCTGGGAGGGGAGGCACGGGCACTCTGCCCTCAGGGCACGCCCTCTCCCGCTTCCTGCCTGGCTGGCTGCTGCCCGGCTGGGCTCCACTTCTGTTCCTATCACCTTCGACCCTGTGCACCAAGAGCTCCAGTGACTGCTTGATGCTGAGTCAAGGACATCCTTCAGTTCTCCCTTCCTTCTCTCCTCCTCCTCCCCGAACCCTTAACCCCGGCCTCCCCACTGCCTCCAGCGGCTGCTCTTCCGCCTCCGTGCGGTCCCCTCCTCCGCTCTGACCCTGTCCTGGTGGGTCCTGGGGGCTCCTGGGGATGCTGTCCTCTTCCCTGCAGCCCCATCCTCCCCCAGGGTTTTGGCGACACTCGTCCTCTGCTGATTGCACCTGCGCCTACCTTCTCCTTCCCTCCTCCTCCTTCTCCTCCTTCCTTTGCTCTTCTCTTCTCTTCTTTTCTCTCTTCTCCTCTCCTCTTTTTTCTCTTCTCTCCTTCCTTCTCTCTTTCTTTCTCTCTCCCTCCCTCCCCCTCTCCTCTCCTTCCTCTCTCTCTCTCCCTCCCTCCTTCCCTTCCTCCCTTCCTTCTCTTCTTTCTTTTTTGAGTCAAGGTGTCACTCTGTCACCAGGCTGGAGTGCAATGGTACAAACAGTTTGCTGCGGCCTCGACTTCCCAGGCTTAAGCAATC
>NW_012102166.1:1384541-1386937 GCF_000951045.1 Mandrillus leucophaeus
TTTGTTTTGTTTTGTTTTGTTTTGTTTTTGAGATGGAGTCTTACTCTCTTGCCCAGGCTGAAGTGCCGTGGTGCGATCTCAGCTCACTGCAACCTTCACCTCCCAGATTCACCTGATTCTCTTGCCTCAACCTCTCAAGTAGCTGGGATTACAGGTGCCCACCACCATTCCCAGCTATTATTATTATTTTTTTAGTAGAGATGCGGTTTTGCTGTGTTGGCCAGGTTGGTCTTGAATTCCTGACCTCAAGTGATCCACCCGCCTCGGCCTCCCAAAGTGCTGGGATTACAAGCATAAGCCACCTCACCTGGCCCCTTCGAGCTCCCTTAAAAGGAGGCTGGAGGTTGCAAAATAGACCAGGAGGGTGAGGATGTATATTCAAATCCTAGTCTGTCATTTACCAGCTGGGTAATCTTGACCTTGACCTTTCTCAACCTCTCCTTGCTCATCTGTCCATCTGGGAATTGTAGGAGGAATCCGTGAGTTCACTTGCTCAACATATGTCTCTCGTGTGCCAGGCTCTATGCTCCCAGCATAGAGTCAAGAGAGGAAACCAAACCTGTTACTGTTCTCTAGGAATTCCCAGGCCAGCGAATGAACCTGATGACAGACACAGAAGGTGCTGTGGGAACTGATGGGAGTGAAGGGATCAGCCAAGGAACAAAGGAAGGGCATCCCCAAGTAGGCTGTGCTGGGTATTGAAGGATGAGTAGGAGTTTGATAGGTCAAAAACCAGTGAAGGGTGTTCCAGGCAGAGGAATGAAAGTGTGTGGTTGGGAGTCGGGAGGGGAGAGCAACTAGTCTGAGGGAAGAAAATAGAGCTAGGACCTGGAGTTGATGTGAGTCAGAGTCAGATCACGAAGAACAATGTACATCTTATGGAACTGGGGACAAATCTAGTGGGTGTCTGAGAGCTGGTGGAGAATTTTAGGCAGGAGGTGGGCAGGGACGTGGTCAGGTCTGTGTTTTTAATTTTATTTTTAGAGACAGATTCTTGCTCTGTTGCCCAAGCTGGAGTGCAGTGGTATGATCATAACTCACTGTGGCCTCGAACTTCTGAGCTCAAGTGATCTTCCCGCCTCAGCCTCTTGAGTAGCTGGGACTACAGGTGCACGCCACCAAGGCTGGATCATTTAAACATTTTTTGTAGAGATGAGATCTTTCTGATCTTGAACTCCTCCCACCACGGATCTCCTGCCACCACAGAATGCACTCTTGGGGAGCCTGCGTGGCGGTTATTTTGGAGGGACAGGTCTCCACAGGAAGGATGTACAAGGAGAAGCAAAACGGAGTAGAAGTGGGTCTAAAAGTGGGTGGGAAAGGGACGGAGGTCAGGCAGGGGCTGCCTGAGGGGGATTCAAAGACAGGAAGTGGAAGGATGGGATTCAAGGAAGGAGGGCGTGTAGAGGGCCCAGACAAGGGCCGGGTGTATCACTGGGGCTTAGTAAATACATGTTCGCTTGCCTCCATTCCTCTTAGTACTGGGAGTTGCAAAGAGAGAAGGTTGGGGCCAGAGTGGGATCTTGGAATTCAGATTTTGAGTGGGCAGTTTTGGGGGATGAGAGGGAAAGGGTCAATGGAGATGAGGCAGGCTGGGACCTGGGGTGCTGGGCGATCACCCACATGGCCAGTGGGATCCCCAGGATGAGATAGGGGATGAGGTAGGAAAGGGGCTGGGGGAGGGCAGTGGGACATTGGTCCCTGGTCAGGGTCCCCAGGTCCTGGGAGCATCAGTGATGAGGGTGGGTAAGGCCTGGGTCAGATCAGGGGCCCACAGACATATTCCCTGTAGACACCAGATCGTGCCCTTGAGTCAAGGGGCTAAACCTGGGGCTGGGAGCAGGGTGAAAGGTCTCCATGCTGAGCTCACCCAGCTGACCAACCCCTCTGTGTTCTCCCCCATTAGCCTGATTTTTGGGTCATTGACCATCATGACCGGCGTCATTGGGGTCATCTTGGGGGCAGAAGCTGCGAGAAGGTACAAGAAAGTCATTCCAAGAGCTGAGCCCCTCATCTGCGCCTCCAGCCTGCTCGCCACGGCCCCCTGCCTCTACCTGGCTCTCGTCTTGGCCCCGACCACCCTGCTGGCCTCCTATGTAAGTGAGACCCTCTATGGAGGTGGGGACAGGGTTGGGGGGCGAGGAACTCCCATTTCCACGGCTCACACTATGCCCGGCCTTTACACACATTATGTTGATCTCTCCTTCTGGGTAGAGCTTATCCCCGTTTTGCAGATCAGCAAAGAGAGGCTGAACGCGGTGGCTCACGTCTGTAATCCTAGCACTTTGGGAGGTCAAGGCCGGCCTGGCCAATATGGTGAAACCCCGTCTCTACTAAAAATATAAAAAAATTAGCTGGGCATGGTGTTGGGCACCTGTAATCCCAGCTGCTCGGGA
>NW_012102166.1:1386987-1389731 GCF_000951045.1 Mandrillus leucophaeus
TTAGCCTGATTTTTGGGTCATTGACCATCATGACCGGCGTCATTGGGGTCATCTTGGGGGCAGAAGCTGCGAGAAGGTACAAGAAAGTCATTCCAAGAGCTGAGCCCCTCATCTGCGCCTCCAGCCTGCTCGCCACGGCCCCCTGCCTCTACCTGGCTCTCGTCTTGGCCCCGACCACCCTGCTGGCCTCCTATGTAAGTGAGACCCTCTCTGGAGGTGGGGACAGGGTTGGGGGGCGAGGAACTCCCGTTTCCACGGCTCACACTATGCCCGGCCTTTACACACATTATGTTGATCTCTCCTTCTGGGTAGAGCTTATCCCCGTTTTGCAGATCAGCAAAGAGAGGCTGGACGCGGTGGCTCACGTTTGTAATCCTAGCACTTTGGGAGGTCAAGGCCGGCCTGGCCAATATGGTGAAACCCCGTCTCTACTAAAAATATAAAAAAATTAGCTGGGCATGGTGTTGGGCACCTGTAATCCCAGCTGCTCGGGAGGCTGAGGCAGGAGAATCCCTTGAACCCGGGAGGCGGAGGTTGCGGTGAGCTGAGATTGTGCCGCTGCACCCCAGCCTGGGCAACAGAGCACGACTCCATCTTGCGGGGGAAAAAAAGAGAGAAGCTTACCAGGAGTTCCACAGTGAGGAAGGGGCAGAACTGGGATTTGAGCCTGAGCTTTTCTGACTGTAAAAGGTGTCCTCTGAGCATTGGATTAATGTGTTAGTTTGAGAAAATAGGACTCATTTATTGCCAGGGCATATTGTGGGTCCAAGAAGAAATAGAGCAATTCTCCCCAGGTTACAGAGGAGGGAAGCAAGGCCCAGATTGGTTACGGCCAATGTGGTTGCTGCTTTAAGGGCGATAATCACGGTAATATCAAGTATTCCATATCCACATCCCATCGCACCCTTTCATGGGCCTCACACTCTGGCCGTGCCAGCCACGTGGGCACACTGCCTTCCCAGACTTTGCATGTGTCCATTTCTTCCACCGAGAGCACCAGTTCGTCTTTTGTGCATCCCAAAATCCTCCTTCTGCAAGACTCAACTGAAAGTCAGCTTCCTCCAAAAGCCTTCCCGGACCGCTCTATCCTCACGCCAGAATTCATGTTCCTGCTTGGGCTCAGTGCCTGTTTGGCTCCCATGAGGCACCGAGGTGTATGGGGCCTGTCCAAAGACAGGGGGCCCAAAGGGCGGGGGACCAGAGCTGGAGGGTCCCTGTGTGCAGCTGTGTCCCTGGCTCCCCAAAGCCCCAGCCCTGCCTGACCCCCAACATGGGAAAGGGCCACTGCTTCTGGGAAACTGACACCAGCCCAGCCGGAAGCAGAGGAGCTAGACCTCCCCTCCTTTCCCAGATCCATGGCCCCGGGCCCTGTGGCTGCAGACAGGGCCCATACGCGTGTGCACCAGGTTTACTGAGCAGGCCAGACTTTGGAAAAGTAAATCAGCCACAACTTCATTGTCCTCACACTAGTTTGACCGCATCGCCCACCCATGGCCAGAGCCCATCGCTTCTCCAGTCACACGCACGAACTAAACAGTCTGGTCCCATTGAAATAAAAACTTTGGCCCTGCTTCCGAATAAAGTTTCTTTTTTCTTTTTTTTTTTGAGACTGAGTCTCGCTCTGTTGCCCAGGCTGGAGTGCAGTGGCGTAATCTCAGCTCACTGTAACCTCTGCTTCCTGGGTTCAAGTGATTCTCCTGCCTCAGCCTCCCAAGTAGCTGGGATTACAGGCGTGTGCCACCACGCCCAGCTATTGTTTAAATTTTTTATTTTATTTTATTTATGTATTTATTTTGAGATGGAGTCTCGCTCTGTTGCCCAGGCTGGAGTGCAGTGGTGCCATCTCAGCTCACTGCAACCTCCACCTCCCAGGTTCAAGCTATTCTCCTGCCTCAGTCTCTTGAGTATCTGGGATTACAGGTGCGCGCCACCATACCCAGCTAATTTTTGTATTTTTAGTACAGATGGGGTTTCACCATGTTGGCCAGGATGGTCTTCAACTCCCAACCTTATCATCCACCCGCTTCAGGTTCCCAAAGTGCTAGGATTACAGGTGTGAGCCACTGTGCCTGGCCCCAAATAAAGTTTCTATCCAGGACCAGAAAATTGCCTTGGGAAGAGGTGGGGCTACAGTCGGGTTTTGTTCTCCTTGCTCCATCTTCCACCCCACATCCCTGACATCCCCCCTCCCCTCACAATTCTGTCCCCTCCAGAGATGAGCAGGCAAGGGAGGATGACAGAGAACAGGCCGAGTACTGTCTGTGTCCGGAGTTGTTTTCGCCCTCTGTCAGTGTCCCCCATGTGGCAGATGCTCAGAGGCGGGGTGTGGGGGGCCTTTGTGGGCATTTTGGGGTCTCTGGCCCTGGTTTTTACTTTGCCCAATTCCCTGATGCAAGGGTTGCCTTTCCAGCCAGGCCGTCTTGCCTGGGTGGGCAATCCTCTCATGAGCACCGTGTCTCCCTCCGTGGTGTCCATCTGACCCCTGGAGGAGGTCAGGAAGGGAGGCCTCCACCACTGCCGCCCTCTCCCCTCCCACGACACTGCAGACTACTTCATCTGGTATCCCCACCTGCTGCTTCCCTGGGGGGAGTCAGGCCCCAGGGTCCATTCTCACCGAATGCCAGATGACATGCGTCTGGGTGTCCTGAGGACGTCTTCTGTGCACGCCCCTCAGGCTGTCCTGGTATAGGAGGCTTCGCGTTTAGCCAGCGTCCAGCCAGGGAGAAAGGGCAGCTTCCTTCTTG
>NW_012102166.1:1390571-1392101 GCF_000951045.1 Mandrillus leucophaeus
TAGCTGGGATTACAGGCCTACGTCACAACGCCTGGCTAATTTTTGTATTTTTAGTAGAGATGGTGTTTCGCCATTTTGACCAGGCTAGTCTCGAACTCCTGACCTCAAGTGATGTGCCTACCTCGGCCTCCCAAGGTGCTGGGGTTACAGGCATGATCCACCACACCCAGCCACACTTATGCCACTTGACAGGTTGGAAAACTGAAGCCCACAGATAGAATCAGGTAAATAGTGGGACAGACAAAACTCCAATACATGGCTGGGTGCAGTGGCTGACATCTGGAATCCCAGTATTTTGGGAGGTCAAAGTGAGAGGATCACTTGAGCTCAGGAGTTAGAGACCAGCCTGGACAACATAGCAAAACCCTGTCTCTACAGAAAATTAAAAAATTAGTTGGGCGTGGAGGCACATACCTGTAGTCCCAGCTACTGGGGAGGCTGAGGCTGGAGGATTGCTTGAGCTTGAGAGATAGAGGCTGCAGTGAGCTCTGATCATGCCACTGCACTCCAACCTGGGTGACAGAGCAGGACCCTGTCTCGAAACAATCAAACAACCTTCAACTTGGCTGTGACGCCTCCAAAGTCTGTGTCCTTCATAGTGCACTGAACCAGAAACAGCTGGGCACACCCCAGGCACTAGTAAATACCTTAATGCTTATTGACTGAGGGAGGGGACCATCACTTCTGGCTGGTGGGAGCTGATGGGGGCTGGTGGGGGCTGACCTCGCAGGGAGGCTGAAGCCCAGGCAGATGGAGGCCCCATCAAAGCTGTCCCTGTACCAGCCAGCTGGAGCTGGGGGCCCCCTGCCAGCCCTGCTTCTGCCACTGTCTTGGTTGGTTCTGGGAGGTGGCTCCTTGGCTGTGTTTCGGGGACACAGCTGCCCCCCTCCACCCCCTGCACCCTGCAGCCTGGCGCATCTCCAGAGCTGGTTGGCTCATCTAGAAATGACATTGTGTCTTGGCCGCCAAAGCCAGCTGGAGAAACTCTTCTTCAGGCCTGCCCTGGGGATTGGGACTGAGGGGCAGAAAGGCGGGCAGGGCTAGAGTGCATCCATCCTCTGGCGCTGGGAAGCTGCTGGGTCTGGCATGGTACCCACCGACGCTGAGCCTCTGTGGCCAGAACTCTAACCCTCCAGAGGTGCTGCCATCCCGCCCCCACCCCATGGCTCTGTCTGTGCCTCCGTAGAATGCTCGGATGTTCTGACCTCAGATTCAGGCTCCAGTTCCTCCTCCCCAGCAACTGTCAGTCGCGAAGCCCTTGACCTCTCCCAGGCCTGTCCTCTCCTCTCTGTCCTCTCTGCCCTTCCCTGGCTCATGCCTTGCTGTCTTTCTCCAGAACTGTTCTAGAAGGCACCTTCCTGGTCTCCTTATCTTCCTGCTCATCCACCACAATCTGTTCTGTTCTTCACACTGCCAGAGTGAGCTAGCTAGCTTGCTTGTTTTTTCTCTTTCTTTTTTCTTTTCTTTCCTTTCCTTTCCTTTTGTTTTCTTTTCTTTCCCTTCCCTCCCTTCCTTCCTTCCTTCCTCTCT